>NC_136521.1:57075005-57170005 GCF_053919585.1 Euprymna scolopes | reverse complement strand
CTCCAACAAATTTCTTAACAAATCATGCTTTCTTGACCGCTGGAAAACTGCTTTTGTGGTACCAGTTTACAAGAACTCTGGCGAAAGAACTGACCGATTAAATTGTCGCCCCATTAGCTTCCTACCTCTTTTCGCCAAAATATTTGAGTCCATAATTAATCCAGCTCTAGTCCACCACTTTACAGTTGCTTAGCTTCTGACTCACTATCAATACGGATTCAAGCAAGCCCGTTCTACTGCATATATTCTAACTGTAATCTCTGAACATATATGCCATGCATTGGATAAGCCAGAGGGGAGGGAAGTAACTCTAGATATATCTAAGGCTTTTGACAGGGGATGGTACGATGATTTTCTCATTAAATTCTAGTCAACATAATTTAATCCTTCTTAAGAGAGGAGACAGGTTGTTCTGGATGGTCGTGCGTCTAAACAATATGATATAAATGCGGGCGTACTTCAGCGGTCGATCCTTGGACTTTTATTATTCATGATGTTTATAAATAACCTCACTGATAAAATAGTTTCTGAGATGGGTATATTTGCGAGGCACGAGGGAAAAACGAATGAACATACATCCAAGACGATGGCGGAACCCTTAGAGGAAGACCTCCAGTCTGTAGTGGAATGAGGTCAAAAATGGATGATAACGTTCAATCAGCCAAGACTAAGCTCGTTTCCTTTAATAATGACAAGAAACCTTCTCAACTGCCAATACCTCTGGCTAAAGATACATTACTTGAAAGTGCTTCGTTCAAACTCCTCGGCTTAACGTTCACAACGAAACATTGAGAGCGTTGCCAAATTACTGCGAAGAAAATGGGCTCTCTCTACCGGGCTAGAAAACTACTTACGTCTGAAATTATCCTTTACCTCTAAAAAGCCACCATTTGCCCATGTATGGAGTATTGTTGTCACATTTGGGCTGGTGCATCTGCTATTAGTCTCTCACTCCTGGACAGAGTTCAAAAGAGAGTCGTCAACCTGATTGCTCCTGACCTGTCATCTAAGCTTCAACCTCTGTCCCATCGATGAAATGTTGCATCCCTCTGTCTTTTTTTTTTTTTTTTTTTTACAAGTATTTAATGGTGGATGCTCCGACGAACTACAATCTGCTGTCCCTCTTGTACCACCTCGACATAAATACACCCAACAAACCCGACAAGCGACAAAATCCCACCCCTACACAGTAGAGATTCCTAGATGTAAGAAAGTCTTCTACTCTAATAGTTTCTTCCCCAGAATTGCTAGACTTTGGAATTTCCTTTCGGGTTCTTGCTTCTTAACTGTACTGACATGCAGAAGTTCGAGTGTAATCTGAACAGACATCTTACTGCTCAACTCCCTACACAATGTTCCTGCCATTTCTGTCCCTGATATTAGCCCCCACCCCTACATCAAAGTGGCAACATGCCTTATTTGGGGTGAAAATGTAATAAAAAAAATTCTTAAACACCTGTTTTAATATTGTACATGCATCCAATTGGATACGACTTGAACACGTAATCACGTCTCTCCAAACGTATTTTTTTATAAATAGTCACGCGTTATTAAACCCAATAGATAAACAACCGCCTGAAGATGACTTTGGTTTCAGTAGAAAGCGCTAGCGGAAACAATGCAACAATACGTAACATATGGATCCTACATAAAACATTCGATAATACAGTATAACCCTGATATAAGAAACCCGGGTATAAGAGATTTTCTCTGGTCTCAAATTAGTTAATGTACCGTGTAACCCGGATATAAGAAACTCTTCTATAAGTGGGACCCGAATATAAGAGTTAGAGGCTCGCGTTACCTAACCCCGGATGGGCGCAACAGCAAATTCGTCACGTTTTATTTATTTTTTTTTTCACGTTCTTTTCCTTTTTCGCGGTACAGGTTCGAGCCTGCCTGCCTACTACTACTTTTTTTTTTTTTTTTTTTTTTTTCTCAACACACCCTTTCAAACACTCGGGCAACGACAAGCACCCAGGCTAGATTTTCATAAAATGCGTTTTATTAATTTAGATAAATACTTGATGACTTAGCTAGCTCGCTGTCGCAAAATTCTCTCTAAAAAAAAACAAAAAAAAAAAACGTTGAGACTTTTAAAGAATAAACTTTTTATAGTTTTTTTAAATCAACTTAAAAATCAGATTTTAGCCCATCGTGTTTTGTTTGTCCATTTATCTATTTTTATTTATGTATTTATTTATTTATTTGTTAGTGAGCCATTTTTCCAGGGTAATTCAACAGTTAAGATTAAAGGGGTTCCTAAAATCAATGGTAAACGGCTATTGAGATAACGCAAATTCATTCGCAAATGTTATCCAAAGAGATGAAAATTGCTTGCTTGATATCTGGGTAGATTTGTTATCACTCGAACTCCAGGGAAGACCACACGTTTTTCTCAAATAGAAATCTTTGATAATGGCCTGTATGAAAACTCCTAATGAATAAAATAATAATAATAATAATTATTATAATAATAATTAATAATAATAATAATAATAACAATAATAATAATAATTATAATAATGTGTTAGTCATGTAAAGGCGAGAAACACACATACGAGAACTGGCCGCATAATTTTATTAATACAGAGATAATATTACTCTATAAAACATATTTTTTATGAAAAAGAAAAACATCTAAAAATGATATAAATTTCCTTAAGTCTTGTTTCTGTTTTTTTTTTCTTTTCTGTTTTTTTTTCTGTTTTTTTTTCTTTTCTGTTTGTTTCTTTTCTGTTTTTTTTTTTTTGTTTTTTTTTTTTTAATTGCTTCTTCTCAATTTACATTTCTGAACTTATTTATTTATATAAGTATGTTTGCTTGTTTTCGGGGAGGGAAAAGGTCTGGATTTTTTTCCTGAACTTTTCCCCTAAGATGTCTGACGCAGTCCATTCCTGTTGAAGACGAAATTGATAGCACTTGTCCCTTTTTTATACGCTTTCCCTATAAGAGGGCGATAGCATTACAGAAATTTGACAAGCAGCGCACCCAGTCTGGATTTTTACTTAATGCAGTAAAAGTGAAAAATATCATTGTTGCTATATATATATATATATATATATATATATATATATATATATATATATATATATATATATATATATTGTACCAGTCTATACCGGGTTTTTGATCTTTTCTTAAATTTTATACTCAGAGGGATTATAAGTCAAGAACATCTATAGAGTGGGACAATAAATTTGTCACCCTAGAAAAGACCACATGATTCCATTTCTGTTGGATGGAAACCGTTTTTTTTCTTTCTTTTTTTTCTTTTTCTTTTTTTTTCTTTTTCTTTTCTTTTTTTTTTTTTTTGCAGACCATCTCCTAGTTGGCCAGATTACCTTAAATAAATAAATTAATTAAGATAACTATAAGTGACCAATTAATTTATAATCTGAAAATAAGCAGAAAAAATATATCTTAATGACTTATGACTATCGATTGAAATAGTTTTAATACCAACATTTTATATTGAACGGACTAATAAATTAATTTATAATATACTTTGATTAAACTTTTTAACAACATTTAGTGAAAGACATTAGAACTGTATAAACATTACTTATTAGTGTGATATGGATGGCAATGGGTTAGATATGTTGAAAGTATGGATTTAAAAAAATAAAAATAAGAAAAGTTAAAATATCGATAGATTTTAAATTAAATTAATTTTAACGTTTTTACGTTTAAGGTAAACAATTGAGTATTCAACAATTTTTTTTTATCTCAACCAAACGTAATTATGTGTGTAGAATTAACTGATACTAAGAATTATAATTGAAATAGTAATAAACTTGATTATAACACACAAGTGAACTGAATTGAAGTCAATAAATTATTTAATATAACTTTTAAGGTCAATTTTTTAATTTAGTTTCGTATTTGCAAACATGTATAATAGTTTATAATTATTGATGTTGTTTTTCTAAGTATGTATACATTAACTAGAATTAATATATTTACTAATTAATTAATAAAACATTTTGGTATAATAATCATAACTTCATAGAGAATGTTAGTACGAATAGTTGGGTCTAGTGACTTTATTTTTGAAATTCAAAATTGCGTAATGGAAACGTATTAAAGGTATTTGCAGCTTCTCTTCCAATTTTCGGATTTTAATCATGTCAAATCACACTTTATTTCCTTTTAACGGATTGATTGTTGCTATTTCTTCTGATGAGTTAAGAGCAGCATGATAGATTCACTGATTGATATAAGAATAAAATGATTGATTTTGTGCTAGGAAACAGATACTGTCAAGAATTGTATATGTCAACTGGCTTAAAGGAATGAATTATAAGATGATCAACAACATGAATTTTGGAATATAGTTTTGGTCATTTAATCACTATATATATATATGTGTGTGTGTGTGTGTGTGTATTTTGCTATATATATATATATATATATATATATATATATATATATGTATATATATATACTTGTTTATTGTTATATAAACATGCTCACATCCTGTTGCTACAAATAGCCACTTGTTTCAATCAAACAACAGATATCATCAGGCAGCGACTTGACTGAACAACTGAATTGAACTTTTGAATAGTCAAGTCGCTGCCTGATGATATCTGTTGTTTGATTGAAACAAGTGGCTATTTGTAGCAGCGGGATGTGAGCATGTTTATATAACAATAAACAAATATTATCAGCTCTTTTTATTGAGCACTATCTAACAACCTCGTTGAATTCATTAGTCCATTACTTTTGAATAAAAAAACCCCGAGTATATATATATATATATATATATATAACAAAATATAACAGAAGATATGAACATTTCAATATTCAATTTGGCTACGAGTATATATATATATATATATATATATATATATATATATATATATATATACTCGTAGCCAAATTGAATATCGAAAAGTTTACATCCTTTGTTCTATGTGACGAAACTACATGAAAATTTACTATTCTATGTTTGAAATTTTATGACAATTGGTAAAAAAAAAAAAAGAATCTATATTTTCAAACCAATACAATATGCTCAAATTTGCCTACATTTGTATATATAGTGTCCTGGTAAGCCAGCTTTAGTTTTGCTGCTTTGGGATGAATTTTGTTTAGGTTTTTCTTTGCTTGGTTGTCTCCCCCGTGGTCTTGCCATGTCACTAATATATATATGTGTGTGTGTATATATGATATAAATTTTTTTCAACACAGATAGTGGACTTAGTAAAAGTACTCACTATACGATGCTGTTATAACAGAATGAAAATGTGTCAAGATACGTACAAACTTTGCATTTTTCCCAATATATCTGAGATGTCACTACGAAAATTTTTAAATAACATAGAATTTAAAATTGTCTAGTTTATGTCGAAACAATTGTAAAATCTGAAAAAAATACAAATATGAAGTTTTTCCTTCTTGTTGTTTTCGGTTTTTGCCAGTGTGTGTATATATATATATATATTTCTGTAATCTACCATGGTGACGTAAGACATTACCCACGTTTGTTTTGAATTCACTTACTTTTTGTGTTTCTGGAATTAATGATCTTGCAAACTTTATACGCCTCCTTTTTCTTTTCCTTTTCCAAATCCATTTTTCATGCCATGAATAAACTTTTCAGCAGCTTTTTTTGATGAATATTTATTCGTCTCTGATGAATTGTTTAATGAATTCTCGCTATTAAACGAAGTCTGTGTAAGACGTTATATAAAAAAAATTCAAGTGTCTGCATAAAAAAAAAACAATAAAAATACATAAGTGTGAATTAATTCTACCTTTTGGTTTCTGGTTTAATAACTAATGGTATATATATCTATATATTTATAAAAGTGAGAGAGAGAGAGAGAGTGTGTGTGTGTGTGTGTGTGTGTGTGTGTGGACAGTTCTCAACGAATTTTTGATCTACAGACTTTAAATTTTGGTATATAGAGTATTCAGAGATTTAGAAAACTTTTTTATCGATTTTCATCCGAAAAAAAAGGGATACTAAGATGAAAATTCAAGAACTGGTGCGAGGGGTTCTTCAGATTTTTATACGTTTGCTGTTTCACGAAAGCGCATGCGTTTATGGTTCGCATTACAGCTTCCTTGTGTTAAGAATAAATATGGCTTGAAAACACCTTTTAAAGATTGTGACAAGCTGGACTAATGGTTATCGTACTTGAATCAGTGTCTTTAGGAGTTTTTTTTTTTTCGATCTTAGCTCAAATATTTTTTGGATCATTTCTACTTCCAAGAAGTAAACGGTTTAGAAAAAAACATAATACTCACATGCTCATAAACCAGTATTCGTATGAATTAAAATATAGTGTTTATGCGTATTTTAGGAGCGGCCAACGCCGGGCAGCCTGATACTATGTATATATAAGTGATAATGTGGTTATGAGAACACTTCTAACCCTACATACTCATCGAAATTTTCATCTATAGACTTATTCACACACGTGGAAAACTTTTAATCGGTTTTTATACGGAAAAAGAGGTTTAAATTGAAAAACTGGTACTTATCTGTTTTTAACTGTTTCACGACTGTTCATGCGCGGTCATGAAACGTGACAGCTTCCTTATTTTAAGTATGAGTTTTTTTTTTAAACACCTTTTTAATAATAATGTCAAGCTGGCCTAATGGTTATCGTACTTAGCCCACTGTCTTTAGGTTTTGGTTTCGATCTCAGCTCGAGTAATTTTTTTTTTTTTTTTACTGATAAAAAGTGCAAAAGTTTAGAAAAAATATAATACTCGTATGCACATGTCTTAGTTTCTTTCGTTTTTTTTTTAACTTCCTCTGTTTTTTTTTGTTTGTTTTTTTTTTTTTTTAGTAATTTAAAGTTACGTTTAATAACTAAGGTATTTCTGTTTATAATAAACTAACATTTCAGCCCGGCGTTGCCCGGCTGTTTGCAGGTGTATGTTGAGCAATAAAAAACAAAAAAAAAAGCGGTCGAACTTTGACCCCTATTATGACCCCTTAACATTTGTTGTTTTGGGCTCAAATCAAGTTATTAAGTTAGATCCATGTCCAAGGAACCTATATCTAAAATTTCAAGTGTTTAGACCCCAAATTGTCGGAGGAGTTTGGTAGAGTTCTCAAAGATCAAATCGTTGAACTTTGACCCCTTAACAGCAAAATTTCTGGCCGAAAACCGATCACCAAGATTTCCGCAAATCTCAGTACCCTGTATATCAAATTTCGAGTCTGTAGACTGAAAATTGACAGAGTTATTTCGTAGGGAAATGTAGACACACGTTCACTTTTATAGATATATAGATAAGAATTTTGCATGAATTCAAATGTAATATTTATGCGTATTTTACGACCGGGCAACGCCGGGCGGCATGCTAGTATATATATATATATAATTGCAACCGTAAGCATTATTAATAAACGACTATCTAAAAAAAAAAAAATACTACGTCAACTCAAAACATGAGAGATCACTACTAATTCAAACTGAAAATGCACCGACTGACGGACAGCTTATAAAGGTCAACTCTTCTTCATTTAATACATTTTTGGCTGAATGTTAATGCTCTCTCTATATGTAATAGACGTGCTTCTCTCTCTACCATGCATTTCTCTGCGTTTCTTCCTTTTCCTGTGTTCTCTTTCTGCCAAATAAGATACTCGGGAAGGAAGCCTTATAATCTCTCAACCAAGTGTCTCTTTGTTTGGATTAACTCCCCTTTTTTTCTATCGCTCTCCAGTTCGGCTCAAAACTAATCTTGCCTTTTAGCAAAAAAAAAACAAAAAAAAAACATTTCTTTTACTGCCATATACTCCCCACCCCCAACCTCCACTTTCCTATCCTTTCTGTTTGTTTCGTTTTTGTTGTTTTTAATTTTCATTTTTATTGCTGTCAACTGCTCGTATTTGTCGCTCAACTTATTTTCAATGGCTTCTTCCCCAATTGATTGAGTCTAAAATCCAAGGCTTTTGCCCCATCTTTTTTTATTTGCGATTATCTCCCTTTGTTAATCACCACCTACTCGCTTCCTCAGTAAATATACTCTAGGTCAAACTTCACATATGTTTTGTTACGTTAAAAAAATATAAAACTTTTAGTTCTGAACTTTACTTTTTAACATTTTTATATTTACACTTGCGGAACTTAACGAAATATTATTCGTACTAATATACTTATCCGTGTTAAATTCACAACGTAAATCTGACTTCAATATCCTGGATAGAGTAGGTATATTTATAGTCTACGTTCCCGGAAAAATATTAATGTTTTATTAATATCCTACTATTTTATGCCTGTGAATCATAAATAGTATTAATACAATATCATATCAAGAAAGTGATAGTGTAACCCTGATATAAGAAAAACTGATGAAAGAAAGATTTTCTCTTGTCCCAAATTAGAGCCTGTGTTAATGTACAAGGTACCCCGGATATAAGAGAGTATTAGGGACTGGATAAGAAGTCATATCAGAGTTACACTGTATATAGTAATAGTGCTCAATATCCTAGAGTGAAAAGGTGTGATTTTATGTTGTATAGCAGACTAAAGAGATGGTGTTGCCCGGGAGCTATACAAGAAATAAAGTTTAATATTTAGTAAGTGGTATATGTTAGTCAATCCAAAGTTATCAATAGACAACTGGATAAAGCAGGTATGTTTAAAAATAGCATTGTCCAAGATCGAAACATTTTTTTACAATCGGTTTAAACACGAATTCACTTACGATATTTTGATTAAAATTATCCCAAATGTGCAATTATAATAATTATTTTCCGAATGGAGAATTGTTCTTTTTCTTTAGAACATACATGGACATTTTTTATGCCTGTTAGCATGACCACGTGGTTAAATACCGGAAGCTGTCTATACCTACAACTGAATTAGGAAGTGACGTTACGCTGTCATATGCATCGGCCTTCTTTCTCGGTAGCCACGGTTTAATCCCGGAAAAAATATCTAAAATTTAGGTGAAATTTTTTAAAATTATTTGAGGGTCAAATGGTCATTTGTAACATTAAATGTTATGTATTAATATATCCTATTTTTGGGGGAGGGGGGTCAAATTGAAATACGCTAACTCTAGGTTTACTTTATCGTTTCTTAACTGTTATAATTTCTCTACAAAAAAAAAGGAGGTGAGAGAAACGGAAAGTTAGTTTTAGTAGTGCTCTGATGTTCTCCCGAGTTTCTCATTCCTCAATTAAGTTCCTCACTTGAAAAGAAATTTCTCTTTTAGGAAGATAGGGGAGGGAAATTAACGTTTTTAGCATTTTATGTTTAGTTAACTTTTCTATCGCCCCAGGCGACGCCAGACAGCTCCGCTATATATAAAGTGAAGTCGTGCGTGTATGTTTGTATCCCCAACTAAAACTGTAAAAACAAGCTTACATATTTTTTTTGTACCAGAAGTACGTTATTTATTTCAATTTTATTTTTATTTATTTTCATTTTTATTTATTTTAAATTTTTATTTGTTTTTATTTTAATTTTATTTTTGTCTATTTTAATTTTATTTATTTATTTAATTTTATTTTTATTCTATTTTTATTTATTTTAATTTTTATTAATTTATTTTTCTTTTTATTTTGTTTATTTTAGTTCTAATTTTTATTTTATTTATTTTAGTTTAATTTTTATTTTATTCTTTATAATTATTTTTTTTCAGTGCATGATTAAATTGATTTAAATTAATGCTCAAATTAATTTTGTTTTTGCGTTTTTCGGACTACTATTCTCATCTTGGTTATTACGTCACAACATTTCAAATGATGAAACCGTCAACTTTCATCAATTGCATCTACACGAACTTGAAAACCAGACATCTACATAAAATTTCGAATTGTACTTTTCACTTAATTCACGAGGGTAGATTGTTCTCACTTCGTCGGCCATGATCAGACAAAAGTGTTAATTTATGTTCTTAGTTATTATCGCCCGTAATAAGGATTGAACCCTCAACCTCCAGAAGATTTTTCTACAAATTGAGTGTTAACCAACATTTTTTTTTTTTTTTTTTTAGCAATTGCATTGTTACAATAATAATCGTGTATTTCACAATAAACTGTGATGTCATAATAGTCTCTTTCTTTCGTTCCCCCCTCTCTCTCTCTTTATCTCTCTCTCTTTCGTTACTCTCTCTCTCTCTTTCGTTACTCTCTCTCTCTCTTTCGTTACTCTCTCTCTCTCTTTCGTTACTCTGTCTCTCTCTCTCTCTTTCGTTACTCTGTCTCTCTCTCTTTCGTTACTCTGTCTCTCTCTCTCTTTCGTTACTCTGTCTCTCTCTCTCTTTCGTTACTCTGTCTCTCTCTCTCTTTCGTTACTCTGTCTCTCTCTCTCTTTCGTTACTCTGTCTCTCTCTCTCTCTTTCGTTACTCTGTCTCTCTCTCTCTTTTTCGTTACTCTGTCTCTCTCTCTCTTTTTCGTTACTCTGTCTCTCTCTCTCTCTCTCTTTCGTTACTCTGTCTGTCTCTCTCTCTCTTTCGTTACTCTGTCTTTCGTTACTCTGTCTCTCTCTCTCTTTTTCGTTACTCTGTCTCTCTCTCTCTTTTTCGTTACTCTGTCTCTCTCTCTCTCTCTCTCTTTCGTTACTCTGTCTGTCTCTCTCTCTCTTTCGTTACTCTGTCTTTCGTTACTCTGTCTCTCTCTCTCTTTTGTTACTCTGTCTCTCTCTCTCTCTTTCGTTACTCTGTCTCTCTCTCTCTTTCGTTACTCTGTCTCTCTCTCTCTTTCGTTACTCTGTCTCTCTCTCTTTCGTTACTCTGTCTCTCTCTCTTTCGTTACTCTGTCTCTCTCTTTTTTGTTACTCTGTCTCTCTCTCTCTCTTTCGTTACTCTGTCTGTCTCTCTCTTTCGTTACGCCAATTTCACTATCCAATCAAGTGGTATTCTTACTACCGGTGTAACACGAGTTACGTCCCATTTTCTTTTTTCCCCTCTTAAACTGAAAGGGAGACGTAAACCCTCTCTTGAAATCGCTACAATGACAACGCAAATCGTTAAATGAGCAAACAAATAAGAAACAAGTACTACACTTTCATCGTTGTTCGTCATCTATCAACGAGCTTATAAATACCTCTTTTGTAAAATTCTTAGGATTTTGAAATGAAATATGAATTTAAATCACGTAAAATATCCTCGTGATGTTAATCTAAGACCATCTAAATTGTTTTGCAATCCTTGGGATAAGTGATAATCCGAGGGAGCTAGGCCAGGCGAATATGTAGGATGGTACAAGATCTCAAGACAAATTCTCCTAAGAAGATCCTTGATCAGTAGTGTTAGGTGAGGACGAGAATTATCCTGATGGAGGATGACGCCCTTTCTGTTGACTAAAGGTCGTTTTTGGGTGAACGTGGGTGAAAATATTACAGAAAAAAATGATGCTTTAATAATCTGAATGAAAAAAATTATAAATTAATCATAATATGTTTAAGCACTAAGAATATAAATATAAAATATAAATTTCAATGGATTAAAATGCGACTTTTACAAATCGGTAAAATCTTTTGCACAGAAGCGATAACAAGATGAGAACACTAGTCCAAGTTATCCCAAATGATGCAAATTATCCATCCTCATCTCCAAAAATTTCGAATCATGAATTCAATGTTTGGTTTAATGTCCCCTCTCTCCTTTAAACTTCATATTTCGCATAGGGCAGGTGCGAAAACAATTATAACCGATTTTATTTATTTATTTATTCATTTGTCAATGTGCACTAGAGTACCAACTAAAGACTTACCTTTAAAAAAAAGTTAATTTTTACGTATATTCTGGTTTGTTTCGATAAGTTTGTCGCCGATAAGTAGTTTTTATGATATTAAGACCTTTATTATCCAATACATTCCGTATTGTTTTCACTGGTATCCATGTTTGTTTTCGTGTGCGCGCATTCAGTTTTCGCGCGCACAAACGAACATAGCCGCCAGTGAAAAAAGTACGGAATAACCTTAGATAATACAGTTCTAAAAATCATAAAAACTACTTGTCAGCGATAATTTTTACTGCCATATTCGTTCAAAACAGGCTCGAATATCTCTAAAAGGCAACTTTATAAGGTAAATATTTAGTTGGTAATCTAGCGCATATTGATTTTTTTTTTTTGTTATTTTTAAAGATTTTTTTTTTAATTTTAACTTTTTTTTTTGTTATTTTTAAAGATTTTTTTTTTTAATTTTAACTTTTTTTTTTTAATTTTAACTTTTTTTTTTTTAATTTTAACTTTTTTTTTTGTTATTTTTAAAGATTTTTTTTTTAATTTTAACTTTTTTTTTTTTAATTTTAACTTTTTTTTTTTAAATTTTAACTTTTTTTTTTTTAAATTTTAACTTTTTTTTTTTTTAATTTTAACTTTTTTTTTTTTTAATTTTAACTTTTTTTTTTTTGTTATTTTTAAAGATTTTTTTTTGTTATTTTTAAAGATTTTTTTTTTTTAATTTTAACTTTTTTTTTTTTAATTTTAACTTTTTTTTTTTGTTATTTTTAAAGATTTTTTTTTTTTAATTTTAACTTTTTTTTTTTAATTTTAACTTTTTTTTTTTTTCTCACATTAGCTTTTACTAGTAAACAAGTGCGGTTTATTTACCGTACGTGCCGTCGTAACAATATGAACCAATGGCCTGTGTGTGTTTGTTTTGACAGTGCAAGGGTCATGGTCTACCTGGTCCTCGTGGTCGACGTGTAGTCCTGATTGCATACACCATCGACGGCGATCATGTGACAACCCTGAGCCAGCTTACGGAGGGCCATATTGTCTTGGCACTGATTTGGATACGAGCAACTGTACCAACGGCATGTGCCGTAACGGAGGTATATCTTAAACCTACATACATAATATATGCACATATATACATACAAAATTCTTGGTTTCGTTTGGTAGAAATAAATCTAACAGTTCTCGATTATATTCTATATAAATAAAACAGGTGTCTGTATGTCTGTCTGTCCGTGTGTAAATATTTAACCGATAAACTCTTAAACTACTGCTCAGATAACACTGAAATTAACAGGAAATAATAATCATACATCAAGGGTGGTTTATAATAAGTAAAAGCTTTGTTTGGATGGATGGATGGATGGATGGATGGATGGATGAATAACAGAAGTCGGCAAGTTGAAACGCAAACTGTTCATTACAACTTGCCGACATCTTTCTATTAGTTTTGCGTATGCGTAAACTAATCAAGGCTAAAAATGGTTTAATTTTAAAACATTTTCATTTATCTGTCGGATTAGCTCAAATGGTAGGGAACGCGGCTGGAACGCTTAAGGTTTTGGTTTCGATTCTAGTTGATGGCGCCCAAGTCATTTTATTTTAAAGAATTTTGAAATCAGTATTATACAAATATAAATATTCAATAGAGAATTGATTCTGTAATAACAAATACGAAATCTGCATTAATTAAAATATAGTTTAATAATAAGAATATATTTATTTGTATGGCTATGACAACATAGTCTTTTCATTGTTTTGACTCTCGAGTATATATCCGACACAGTTATACACAATTAATCAACCGAGAACCACATTACTCTACATAAAAGCATATAAGATATCAACGGATACACACTCGAGAGTCAAAACAATGAAAAGAATATGCTGTTGTCCTAGCCATATTTATGTTACAGAATATCAAATCAACGTAGCTGGGAGAGCGAACCCAGACTAATAAAGTACAATATCAACGAATTTGCCGTAATGGAGGTTATATTAGTTTTCTTTCTTCTAGATGTATGCCTTAATAAAAAATTAAAAAAATGCCGGATCGTTCTCGTTCCTAACGGTTGTATCGCACACCACTTAGGTATTACTAACCTGGGTAGTTTAAAGACCAGCGCATATATATATATATATATATATATATATATATATATATATATATATATATATATATATATTTTGAAATGAGAATTACAATCAAGTTTACTAATCTGGAAAGCGTGATTGGCCTTCGGGACAAGATCAAAGTGTAGTATCTGTTCCGGCAGATGCTGCACTTAAGATGGTTTGTACCAGTCAATGGAGGGGAAACCCTCTATACTGGGACAATTATTATTTTTGGTAACCAGAGTGCCCCCTTTTTGCCTACTTTTAGGGGAGCTGGTTTTTACCTCACATTAAAAACGGCCTTGTGACTAATTTGCTCAGTGGGGGAGCAAATAAACACCATCTGTTCCGGCAGATGCTGCAAGCTATGACTAGCAAAGACCAGATGTGGGGGCAACCCCACATGCCTGACCATTAACCAGCTCCCATTTCCCACCTCTCGGGAGCTGGTCCCCCTTTTCCCTTCCCCCTCCCTTCACTCCTCACATTAAAAATTGGCCTTGTGCCTAATTTGCTCGGTGGGGGAGCAAATAAATACCATCTGTTCCGGCAGATGCTGCAAGCAAAGACAAGCTATGACTAGCAAAGACCATATGTGGGGGTAACCCCACATATCTGAACTTGGTCAAGGTAGGGATCACCCTACGACCACAGTTACTATCCAGCTCCCATTTCCCACCTCTCGGGAGCAGGATCCCCCTTTCCCTCCCCCCTTCCCTCCATCTCCACATTAAAAAACGGCCTTGTGCCTAATTTGCTACGTGGGGAAGCAAATAAATACTACAAGATCAAAGTGTAGTATCTGTTCTTCAGATGCTGCACTTCTGTTTCTTGTTCTCTTTCGGTGGAGGAGAGGTCCTTCACGACTGAGACAATTTTTATTTTTATACCTTTTCTCCACGTTAAAAAAAAACGACCCTAGTGTCTAACTCTGTCCCGTGGGGAGGCATAGTAAATAGGTACAATCAAGTTTACTAAGATAATCCAAAATAGCAAACTTAAAATATATTATAAATATTAAAGACTTAATATTTATAAAGTAATCCTAACCAAATGTAAAAGCTCGATAAATCCAAATAGGAAATAGAGCTTATGATAAGAACAAGGAATTAATAAAACATGTTTTGTTTTCCTAAGGAATGAATCGATGCAAAGAAATTGGCTTACACACACACACACACACGTGTGTGTAAGCTAATACACATATATACACACACACACACACACACACATATGTGTGTGTGTGTGTGGTGTGTAATCTAATTCTTTTATATCGATCATTCCTAGAGAAAGCTATATGTGTGTATTCTAAAGAAGGGGGGTGGACTTGGCGGGGAGTGTAAATGGTATAAATGTATAGTTGCGCATGTGTAAAGAGCAATTTCAGTTGACTCACGCCTACAAAGTTCCATTTATTTTTTCAATTTCGACTCCTTAGCAGCTATTTTTATCGGCTAAAAACAAAATCGAATTTGTTCCACATGTCTGATTTCCCTATATATCAAGTTTTAAATCTGTAGACAAAAAACTGACAAAGAAGTTTGGCAGAGACCGTTTCTCAGACAGACAAGCCCACTTTTATCTACATATAAATACATAGAGGTGTATATAGTAAGTTTTGAAAGTATATGTGGCAATGAGCTATGCAGAATTTTCTGCATTTCACCCTCGTATGGAGTCGCCAGGCTATTGCATGAAATCAATGTTGCTGCACGTTTTTATATATTCCCGTAAGGCTGAGTTTGCTAGTTAGCAAATCAGATTCTTTGTCATTCACACATCCATCTCAGAAATTGGCTTACACACACACACACACACGTGTGTGTGTAAGCTAATACACATATACACACACACACACACATATATATATATATATATATATATATATATATATATATATGTGTGTGTGGTGTGTAATCTAATTCTTTTATATCGATCATTCCTAGAGAAAGCTATATGTGTGTATTCTAAAGAAGGGGGGGTGGACTTGGCGGGGAGTGGGGGGGGGGTAAAAACGGGGAGGATAATAAAGAGAAAAATAAAAAACATAGAAGTTCTAAACAGAAATAAATATGTTACACTTTTGCTCCGGGCAACGCCGAGTAGTCATGCTAGTGGAATATATATGCGAAACAATTAAGAATAACAAACTAAAATAATAATTTTAAAAAACAATTAAGAATAACAAACTAAAATAATAATTTTAAAAAACAATTAAGAATAACAAACTAAAATAATAATTTTAAAAAAACAATTAAGAATAACAAACTAAAATAATAATTTAAAAAAAAACAATTAAGAATAACAAACTAAAATAATAATTTAAAAAAAACAATTAAGAATAACAAACTAAAATAATAATTTAAAAAAAACAATTAAGAATAACAAACTAAAATAATAATTTAAAAAACAATTAAGAATAACAAACTAAAATAATAATTTTAAAAAACAATTAAGAATAACAAACTAAAATAATAATTTTAAAAAACAATTAAGAATAACAAACTAAAATAATAATTTTAAAAAAACAATTAAGAATAACAAACTAAAATAATAATTTAAAAAAAAACAATTAAGAATAACAAACTAAAATAATAATTTAAAAAAAACAATTAAGAATAACAAACTAAAATAATAATTTAAAAAAAACAATTAAGAATAACAAACTAAAATAATAATTTAAAAAAACAATTAAGAATAACAAACTAAAATAATAATTTTAAAAAAAACAATTAAGAATAACAAACTAAAATAATAATTTTAAAAAACAATTAAGAATAACAAACTAAAATAATAATTTTAAAAAAAACAATTAAGAATAACAAACTAAAATAATAATTTAAAAAAAACAATTAAGAATAACAAACTAAAATAATAATTTAAAAAAAAACAATTAAGAATAACAAACTAAAATAATAATTTAAAAAAAAAATAATTAAGAATAACAAACTAAAATAATAATTTAAAAAAAACAATTAAGAATAACAAACTAAAATAATAATTTAAAAAAAAACAATTAAGAATAACAAACTAAAATAATAATTTAAAAAAAACAATTAAGAATAACAAACTAAAATAATAATTTAAAAAAAACAATTAAGAATAACAAACTAAAATAATAATTTAAAAAAAACAATTAAGAATAACAAACTAAAATAATAATTTAAAAAAAAACAATTAAGAATAACAAACTAAAATAATAATTTAAAAAAAACAATTAAGAATAACAAACTAAAATAATAATTTAAAAAAAAACAATTAAGAATAACAAACTAAAATAATAATTTAAAAAAACAATTAAGAATAACAAACTAAAATAATAATTTAAAAAAAACAATAGAGAATAACAAACTAAAATAATAATTTAAAAAAAAACAATTAAGAATAACAAACTAAAATAATAATTTTAAAAAACAATTAAGAATAACAAACTAAAATAATAATTTTAAAAAAACAATTAAGAATAACAAACTAAAATAATAATTTTAAAAAAACAATTAAGAATAACAAACTAAAATAATAATTTAAAAAAAACAATTAAGAATAACAAACTAAAATAATAATTTTAAAAAAACAATTAAGAATAACAAACTAAAATAATAATTTAAAAAAACAATTAAGAATAACAAACTAAAATAATAATTTAAAAAAAACAATTAAGAATAACAAACTAAAATAATAATTTTTAAAAAACAATTAAGAATAACAAACTAAAATAATAATTTTAAAAAACAATTAAGAATAACAAACTAAAATAATAATTTAAAAAAACAATTAAGAATAACAAACTAAAATAATAATTTTAAAAAACAATTAAGAATAACAAACTAAAATAATAATTTTAAAAAACAATTAAGAATAACAAACTAAAATAATAATTTTAAAAAACAATTAAGAATAACAAACTAAAATAATAATTTTAAAAAACAATTAAGAATAACAAACTAAAATAATAATTTTAAAAAAACAATTAAGAATAACAAACTAAAATAATAATTTAAAAAAAACAATTAAGAATAACAAACTAAAATAATAATTTTTAAAAAACAATTAAGAATAACAAACTAAAATAATAATTTTAAAAAACAATTAAGAATAACAAACTAAAATAATAATTTTAAAAAACAATTAAGAATAACAAACTAAAATAATAATTTAAAAAAACAATTAAGAATAACAAACTAAAATAATAATTTTAAAAAACAATTAAGAATAACAAACTAAAATAATAATTTTAAAAAACAATTAAGAATAACAAACTAAAATAATAATTTTAAAAAACAATTAAGAATAACAAACTAAAATAATAATTTTAAAAAAACAATTAAGAATAACAAACTAAAATAATAATTTTAAAAAACAATTAAGAATAACAAACTAAAATAATAATTTTAAAAAACAATTAAGAATAACAAACTAAAATAATAATTTTAAAAAACAATTAAGAATAACAAACTAAAATAATAATTTAAAAAATAATTAAGAATAACAAACTAAAATAATAATTTTAAACAAACAATTAAGAATAACAAACTAAAATAATAATTTTAAAAAACAATTAAGTATAACAAACTAAAATAATAATTTTAAAAAACAATTAAGAATAACAAACTAAAATAATAATTTAAAAAATAATTAAGAATAACAAACTAAAATAATAATTTTAAAAAACAATTAAGAATAACAAACTAAAATAATAATTTTAAAAAACAATTAAGAATAACAAACTAAAATAATAATTTTAAAAAACAATTAAGAATAACAAACTAAAATAATAATTTTAAAAAACAATTAAGAATAACAAACTAAAATAATAATTTTAAAAAACAATTAAGAATAACAAACTAAAATAATAATTTTAAAAAAATAATTAAATAAAACTGACGACTAGTGCGACAAAACAGATTATAATGGCGATAGAAAGGCGGGTCTACCAATTTAAAAATTGGCGCGTGCTTTCGCCATAAAACCTGAACGGAAAAAAAAAAAAAAAGAAGAAAGTAATCGACAAAGATGGGCACGTGCTTCTGGCAAATTAACTGCTACCACGAAGTTTATATTGATATCTACGGTCCGAACTCATTTCAACATAGAGGTGAGACAGGTTAATCTAACAAAGCGTTCATTTTTATTATCTGGGGGTAGCAAGTTCGTTCACCGTGCTGAGTAGCAAATATTTTCTACGAGACTGGATCGTTGGATTTTTGCCTATTTCGCAAACATGAAATGTGGGGGTTCGGCTTATATTGGGATCGGCTTACGCCGGGGTTTGGATTTTTGCCAGTTTAGTAGATATAAAATAATTGGAGGTTCGGCTTATATACGGATCGACTTATGTACACACGCAAGCATATATCGTAATATAGATGTTCTCGACTTTTGGTGTCTGTTAGCTCCAAACGCCGGCTATAACGTTTCAATTTTGCAAAGTGGTGTTTATATAGAAGCAATTAAATTATTGGATTAACCTAAATCATATCAATTAAATTAATGTGTAAAATAAAAAAGAAAATGTCGTTACGATTTTCCATAGCCGTAAAGAGAGAACATTTGCTGAAAAGCAAGTCGCGACTGTCCAATTATGACTATTCAAAGTTGTCTTAAATCTTTTATAAATCAATTAATCTTTGGCATTTTTCAGTTTTTTCGATGTACAAGTGGACCAAACTGACATTACCGTTTATTATATATATATATATATATATATATATATATATATATATATTAGATCAAGAGTGATAACTAATGAATTTAATTAAGAGTGCTCAATAAAAGAAGACCAAGATATATTTTTATTAATACAGTGTAACCCTGAAAGAAACCCGAAGAAAACCTGATATAAGATAGGTTTTCTCTGGTCCCTAATTAGAGCCTGTGCTAGTGTACAGTGTAACTCGTCTATAAGAGCGCTTTAGGGTTCGGAGGGGTCTCTTATATTCGGGTTATATTTTATAAACAAATTTATATAGTCACGACACTGGACTAATGTTTCGGACAAATGATCGGTTATAACCAGAGGTCCTCATCAGGCGACTTAATAAATGGTCGCTTTCCAGAGAGGAAACAAGTCATGCGGAAAGCAACCATTTATTAAGTTGATTGCTTCTGGTTTTAACCGACAATTTGTCTGAAACATTAACATGTCCAGTGCCGGCACCATGAAAATTTGTTTATATTGATTAAAAAAAAAAAAAAAGCTATATTAGTGATGGGACGATTCCAATACTTTATCCGATTCCGATACAATTACCGAGCCGGACTTCAATTATTTTTAAATTTCTAAATATAGAGTTGTTTTTGTGAGCTGAGGGTCGGATTACCGCAAAATCACATTTAATGTGTGCCTATATTTTCGCAAATGTAAAAAAAAAAAAAAAAACGCTTATGGATGTGACTTGTTGATTTTAGTTTTATTAGTAATTTAAAATCAATAAAATATTTATTTCCCCGTTAATAAAAACCGTGAAAAGATAGGTTTTAAATAAAATCAAAGAAATAAAACCTACGGAAATGATCGTTTTAGGCATCGGAAAATAGGCACAATTTTTTCCGATTCCGATACCTCAAAAAGTCCCCACTTTTTGGAATCCCGATTATACTAATATTACAGCTATTATTATAACAGACCGCCTGACGTTGCTCGGTCATCAAATGCGCTTAATATAATATTTTAATTTGTGTAGATTTCTTATAATACCAATTCTCTATTGATCATTATATTGTACCTAGTATATAATAGTAATTTTTTAAATATGAATATATATATATGCCTTTGGTGCCATCAGCTAGAATCGAAACCAAACCATACAACTCTTCAGCTTTATTCCTCACCATCTGTATTATTTCCATACGCATATAAAAACAAAAAAAAATAAGGTGTAAATGGTATAAATGTATAGTTGCGCATGTGTAAAGAGCAATTTCAGTTGACTCACGCCTACAAAGTTCCATTTTTTTTTTTCAATTTCGACTCCTTAGCAGCTATTTTTATCGGCTAAAAACAAAATCGAATTTGTTCCACATGTCTGAATTCCCTATATATCAAGTTTTAAATCTGTAGACAAAAAACTGACAAAGAAGTTTGGCAGAGACCGTTTCTCAGACAGACAAGCCCACTTTTATCTACATATAAATACATAGAGGTGTATATAGTAAGTTTTGAAAGTATATGTGGCAATTAGCTATGCAGAATTTTCTGCATTTCACCCTCGTATGGAGTCGCCAGGCTATTGCATGAAATCAATGTTGCTGCACGTTTTTATATATTCCCGTAAGGCTGAGTTTGCTAGTTAGCAAATCAGATTCTTTGTCATTCACACATCCATCTCATCTTCCAAAGCTCAGTACTGAGTGAAAAATATCTGTTCAATGTTTATATATATCTATATATATATATATATATATATATATAAAACAAAGAAAGTTAAATTATTTAAATAATAAAAGTTTAATATAACAATATACTCGGGGGGGTTGTTTTTTTTAAGGAGGCTGTTTAAAAAGACATAGAATGTTTATACCTTCAAGTATCAACGTAAAATTTAAAATTACACTTATTAAAAAAATACAGAAAAATCTTTATGATGTACATACTCGTCACAGAACGAAGATGTCATATTCTAAAAATCATGTGGGTTTGGCTAGTAACTTTTCTATTTGGCTAGTAAACGAAAATTTTTAGTTGTCTAAAGATAAATTTGTCCATAGAGCCCTGAGATATATATTCATTCATTATTTTGAAAGAACATATTTTCTGATGCTTCCTTCGGCCTTCTTCAGTATGTTAATATATATATATATATATATATATATATATAATATATATATATAATATATATATATATATATATTGTATGTGTGTGTATCACTCTCCTTTATCAGAGATTAATGTAGTAAAAGTCATAGTATCAGTTAAGCAGGAGTGTGTCAGGGTGGAGCTCTGGGGATTGGTGTAGGGGGAGACTGGGATATCAAGGGTGTTTTCTGGAGTCGTGTTCACTCAAGCGTATCGGCAAATGTTTTATGAGGCATGTGTAATACGAAATGGGTTGCGCTTTGTCCTTTTGTTTCTTCTGTCTGACCAGTTCTTAGCCGAGCACCCGCGCCTCATCCCACGTACACAGAATTTTTATTTGTTTTTTTTTGTCTTTTTTCTTTATTTTTTTGTTTTGTTTTCACTTTATTTTTTTTTACTCATCCCCCCCTCTCTCTCACACATATTGCCACATTCTCATAACTTTTTTCCTTTTTGGTTTTCCTTCATCACCACCCCCTTCTACCTTACTAATCTTTATTTCTCTCTCTCTCTCTCTCTCTCTCTCTCTCTCTCTCTCTCTCTCTCTCTCTCTCTCTCTCTCTTCCGACACGTTTTTTTTTTTGTTTGTTTGTTTGTTTCACAGACTTATAAGGTGTAGGGGGTGGAGTATCAATTTCCAAATTCACTTTTATGGACGCCAAAGTTTATATTTTTCATTATATCCCGCTTCTCTTTTCTTTGTTTATTAATAATTATTTATTTATTTTACCTTTGTTGTTTATTTTTCGTTCTGATTTTTTTTTTTTTTCATTTCTCCCGTTGCTATTACCGACATAAATTATTTCAAATAATAATTGGGGAATTAGTCGAAGACAATTTAGTTTGCTTTACTTGCTTATTAGTGACCTATTTGCATAAAAAATTGCGTTAAAAAGTTAAATATTTAATACAAAATACAAGCTCGTTTATTTGACATAAATACTGATTGTGTGTGAAATAATCAACGGTAGCCATCTTGTTATTTTTTTCAGGAAGTAAGATCTCAGAACGGACGGATATGAGTTCTGGGCATTACTTTAATTCAAGCCTTTAAATTGAGTGTGTGTGTGTGTTTTTTATGACGGTAACACATTCTTTCTATCTATCTATCTATCTATCTATCTATCTATCTATCTATCTATCTGTGCCCCTCTATTTATGTCTCCTTATCTATGTTTCTCTATCTACCTATCTATCTAGTAATTGTCTGTATTTTTTAGATGAGGTGTTTTCATTTATTGGGATTGTCGGACTGACTTCCTCATCTTGGATGTCTTGGTTGACTATAAAGTCACAACGTTTCGGCCGTTTTGCACTTCATCAGGTGTTTTGTATCGAACTAGGGAACCGTTTGTTAGGAGTCTCGAACCCAACCTTTTATTATCATTACGGGGGTACCGTGTTCGGACTCCAGCTAGGCTCTGTGACATAGTTGCTGATTCTCCGTTTTGAATGTCACTTTTCACTGCCTTCGTTCAGGATATAACTCAGCACCTTTAGGTAACTGTAAACTTTGATACAACGTCTAGGACCAGTCGGCCATATGTCCTAGTGACATCTGAACGAAGGCAGTGAAAAGTAACATTCAAAACAGAGAATCAGCAACTATGTCCCAGAACCTAGCTGGAGTCCGAACACGGTACCCCCGTAATAATAATAAAGGGTTGGGCTCGAGACTCCTAACAAACGGTTCCCCAGTTTGATACAAAACACCTGATGAAGGCCGGAGGGCAAAACGGCCGAAACGTTGTGACTATAACAACCAAGATGAGGAAGTCAGTCCGACAATCTCAATAAATACCTATCTACCTATCTATCTCTATCTATCTATGTTTCTCTATCTACCTATCTATTTATCTATATCTCTCTATATCTATATATCTATCTATCTATCTATCTCTGTCCCCCCTCTCTCTCTATATATAATCTGATATGGTGATGTTGACAATATAATGCGCATCGCTGATACCGTAGTCCCAGCCAATGTCTCATCATCACTAGCATTTAAGACCGCTTTCCAAGAATCTCTTACGAACACTGACAAATAAACACACACATAGTTTTGCGGGTTTTTACTTGTGTGTGTGTGTGTGTGTGTGTGTGTGTGTGTGTGTGTGTGTGTGTGTGTGTGTGTGTGTGTGTGCTTGCTTCTGCATCTTTGTTTAACACAAATATTCGTTTGAGTTTTCCAGCCGATTGCACATTTATTTTTACGACCGTGCACATGCAGTGTCTGCTGCATACCTACCCTAAACACCCCCCCTCTAAATCTTTTGGAAACGAGCCTCCTCGCCGAGTCACTCTCCCATGTCACTGATTGCAATCACCTAACCAAGCCGTCTGCTCCACCACCCAATACTTAATCTGCCCTACCGCCAGTCGTCGGTCGCAAACCGGGGACCATTCTATCATCCGGGGCGTGGTAGTTACTAACATTAAGTTCGAAAAATACTTCTAACATCACTCGTAATTCAATAAAATAAAAATATATCGAATCCTTGTCATCTCTGAAAACTCCTTTCTTTTTCATATTGGAGGCAATACAAAAGGCGGAGGCAGGAAGGGATGGGGATGGGATGGCTCTTTGAGTTTCTCTATTGCTTTGGTCCACCAGAATAGTTTTCTCACTGAAGCACGACCAGTGGTCATGCCAGACTCAGACAAAAGGCAATGACGGTCTGGCAAGGTTTGGGAGGGGGATATAATATTTTGACTTCGACATTTCTGCCATCATCCGTAACCAAGGGCAATTCATCTTGCATGCCCAACAGACGATAGACTCGCAGAGGGGTGAGGGGGAAGAGGGGAATATAATTATGGATCAACTGAACTAGACTCTTCAGTTGTCATTCTGGATTTTCTGCTTTCTTTAAGATGTAGCAGCGGTTTGGAGGTGGGGGTATATGGATTTTTTTTGTGTGCCTTGGCGTGGAACCGTGGCTCCCCTTGATGGGAGTGAAGGCGATGGGTTGTAAGAGGGATGCTGATGGTGTGACTTCTGTTTGAATCCACATCTAGCTTAAATAGTCAGGGTGGCCTCCCTCGTTTTTTCTTTCTTTTTCTTCTTTTTTTTGGAGTGGTAGTGGGGGGCAGAAGTTTGTCAGTGAAATACACAAGCATAAGGATTTAATTAACTTCTCCAAAACGATAATTATTGGTCCGTTGGCGGAAAAAAAATGGAAACAAACCAAAAACAAGATTTTTTAAAATGTTTCCTATCAAGCGTGTATAAGAAAAATACAAATACACACACACACACACATATATATATATATATATATATATATATATATATATATATATTATAGAAGCCTCTTTCCAAGGTTTGACTTGTCAAAAGATATCTTATTAATGAAATTGAGCATGTCCAGATGTCCTGGGAAAAAGAAATTAGGTCGATGGTCCAGATGTCCTCTAGTTAATGAGACAAAGAGAATCGGTGTTTCCACCATCTTCATTGGTGCTACTAAATCGACCTCCTGACTTTGTTTTATTGCCTTCCTCTTTTGCAAAACTCAATTATGTTCTGCACAGCAAAAAAAAAAAAAAAACCCGGGATACGGTGGCCCCAGGATACGTTTTCTGTGTGTGTGTGTGTGTGTGTGTGTGTGTGTGTGTGTGTGTGTGTGTGTTTTCAAGTTACGATGTGGAATACAATGTTTTTTCCGGTCCCTAGTTACGGTATTTGCCCCGCCTTACGGTGTTATTTATAATATTATCTGATTATATACGTGTGTATTACATACTGTACTGTATTTTGTTACTAAATTTGTCCCGGGGTTATACTGTATTTGAATGCATAAACAACCGGCGACGTTCAGCTCAGCGGTTAGACGCTGACAAAGCTCCATGACACTTCCCCGAAGTTGCACCAAAAGAAGATCATGCTGACTGTTTGGTGGTCTGCGACTGGTCTCATCCATTACAGTTTTTTAATGTAAGCGAAACCATTACGGCAGCGAGAAGTACTGTCAACAAATGGATGAAATGCATCAGAAACTTCGACAATAACACCCAGCATTAGTTAATCCCAATTCTCCTCCACAACAATACCCGACCGCCCGTTTCTAAATCGACCCTGCAGAAATTAAACAAATTAGGCTACTAAACTCTGCCTCATCCACCATACTCTCCAGACCTCTCACCTACCGACTTTCACTTTTTCAAGTATCCCGACAACTTTATGCATGAGAAATCCTTCCAAAACCTAAGCGATATTAGAAATTCATTCAGCAACTTCATCGCCACCAGAACGCAAGATTTGTACGTTATCAGCATAAATACACTTGTTTTGTGTTGGCAAACGTGTTTTGATTCTGATGGTCCTAATTTCGATCAATAAATGTTTGTTGGAGCCGAGATATGTTCATTTGAATTTAAGTTAACAACTACGAGAACTTTCCTATCAACCTTGAAACAGAAAAACGTTTACCAAAATAGCTGAATCCAAAAAGGGTTGATATGCCGTAAAACAAAACAGCCAAACGCAACAAAGTTTTTTTCTTTTTCACATAGGAGTCACCACTTATCAAGGCCCGGGGGCCACTGGAGGATAAGGGTTAATGGGTGTACAGTAGTGATTGGGATAATATCGTAGTAATCTTAGTCTTGGAAATTTGGTAAATTGGATTACTTAGACGGTTCATCAAGACGACCAAGTTGTATTCAGCTGAAAAGCAGGCAAACGGAAGAAAGTTCCACAGGCATGCAGTTGTATATTTGAAAATATAAACAATTTGGAGCGAAATTTCCGAAATTACCCGAAAAGTGTTGATATGCCGTAAAACTTTTTCGTTTGTCATTGAATGGAATTTTGTTGTTGTTAATGATTAACTGACCAGTTAAGGGTGAAGGAATTAATGTTTTTGGCCAACTTTTCGATATTTGCTGTCCGAGACGTCAAACTTCGAAATGATACCGATCTTGTCAGGATCCGTCACCTCTGTCGAAAGTTTTTGCAAGACATGATGATTGCAACGTCTTGTAAGACGAGTGCCACTCCCTCAGATACTGGAAGTCCATGAGCCCGAAAATTACATTTTTTTTTTTAAGTCTTGCTGACGAATTCACACGCTCAAGCGGACATGACACTGAACATGGTCATTGGTATACATACATATATATATATATATACACATACACACATATACACATACATATCTATAAAAATACACACATACATACATATATATACATGTACATATATACACACACATATACAAAACAAACACACATATACACATACAAATACGTACACATATATGCACATATACATACACATACATTTACCTACATATACATACACATACATATAGACTAGCTGGGTGTTCGGCGTTGCCCGGGTGTTTGGATGTGTGTGTAGCAAAAAAAAAAGTGGTAGTAGGTAAGCAGACTCAAACCCGTACCGTGAATGAGGAAAAGAACGTGAATGAAAACCAAAAAAAAAAAAAAAAACGTGACGTCTTTGCCATTGCGTCCATCGCCAAAACGGAAGTGGCGTAGGTTTAAATTAAGGCTAGACAATCGAAAAGAGGAGATAACTTTCGAAAATATCGGGGGAAAAGCGACTTCTCTTGGAGAAAAGTGCCAAGTTGAAGGTGAAGGAATTGATGTTTTTGGCCATTTTTTTTTATATTTGTTATCCGAATGGTCGAACTTCAAAATGATACCGATCTTGTGAAAATCCATCGCCTCTATCAAAAGTTTTTGCGAGACATAGAAACATACATGATGATTGTAACGTCTTATCAAACGAGAGTCACTCCCTCAGACACTTAGTCCATGAGCCCAAATGCCTGAGGGAGTATCTCTACAAAGATGATGTTACAGAGTCTTAGCTTTGTACGACAGCTAAGTCTCTCCCTCAGTTCAAAATGTTGAGATCCAGCAACAAGCAAGAGCAAGATAGCCAGCAACAAGTAAAAATGCAGACCAGCTTAATGCGGGTACTGGTCCCCCGCTTTGTTTTTGTTTTTTAAATCAGAGATTTTTTTTTTCTTCTAGAAAGGTTGCCTCTACCACGGCTTACGGGAGCCCTCTCCACTCCAACACATATATACATACACACAAATATTGCTAGTTGTCCGTTGACCCCGAAAAAGGGTTCATTCGCCCTTTGGAAGGTCTTGTTTTTAATCCTTCAGGGAGACTAGCCGCCCTCCTCACCAAACAGTTTAGTCGCAGATGACCCGACTATGAGGCAGGTAGTACTGGGTTACATGGTACCAGTAGCATATCACATGACCTGACTACAAATAAGAAACATACATACATATATACGTACATTTGAACAGATTTTTGCCCTTTATATTATAGACTAGCAGGGCTACCCGGCGTTGCTCGGGACCGTATAAACAATGAAAAAACAAAAGCAGATATTGAACATATGTTTTATTCTTAGGGGAGAGGAATCTTTCATCTCAAGTTTTAGCGTTACAAACAAACATTTGTCTTTTATATATATAGATAATGACAGGTTTTTTTTGGGGCCCCCCTTGAAGAAAACTGATCAGTTGACCCACTTCTAGTGGTCCGTTTGACGTGAAATTTCGATATTTGTCATCCGGATGATGGGGCTTCAATATGATACCAAATTTGTCAAGTTTGGTTCCGTCTTTCAAAAGTTTTAGCGTTACAAACAAACATACATACATACACACAGACGTTTGGCTTTTATATATATTATTACTAGCAGGGCTACCCGGCGTTGCTCGGGACTGTATAAACAATGAAAAAACAAAAGCAGATATTGAACATATGTTTTATTCTTAGGGGAGAGGAATCTTTCATCTCAAGTTTTAGCGTTACAAACAAACATTTGTCTTTTATATATATAGATAATGACAGGTTTTTTTTGGGCCCCCCCTTGAAGAAAACTGATCAGTTGACCCACTTCTAGTGGTCCGTTTGACGTGAAATTTCGATATTTGTCATCCGGATGATGGGGCTTCAATATGATACCAAATTTGTCAAGTTTGGTTCCGTCTTTCAAAAGTTTTAGCGTTACAAACAAACATACATACATACACACAGACGTTTGGCTTTTATATATATAGAAGACTAACAGGGCTACCCGGCGTTGCTCGGGACCGTATAAACAATGAAAAAACAGAAGCAGATATTGAACATATGTTTTATTCTTAGGGGAGAGGAATCTTTCATCTCAAGTTTTAGCGTTACAAACAAACATTTGTCTTTTATATATATAAATAATGACAGGTTTTTTGGGGGCCCCCCTCGAAGATAACTGATCAGTTGACCCACTTCTAGTGGTCCGTTTGACGTGAAATTTCGATATTTGTCATCCGGGTGATGGGGCTTCGATATGATACCAAATTTGTCAAGTTTGGTTCCGTCTTTCAAAAGTTTTAGCGTTACAAACAAACATACATACATACACACAGACGTTTGGCTTTTATATATATATAGACTAGCAGGGCTACCCGGCGTTGCCCGGGACCATATAAACAATGAAAAAACAAAAGCAGATATTGAACATATGTTTTATTTTTAGGGGAGAGGAATCTTTCAGGGTGAGAGAGAGAGAGAGAGAGAGAAGATAAAGAGTGTGAGAGAGAGGCAGAAGAGAAAGTTGTTCCATCCTCTTTCCCAAATTTGACTACTGTTCACGTTTGAACTCTCATCGTCGAGTTGATCCTCGAGTTGCCTATTGGCCTTGATAAGTGCTAATATAGCGAGAAGAGAAACAGGGGTAGAGAGAGAGAGAAGATAAAGAGTGTGAGAGAGAGGCAGAAGAAAAAGTTGTTCAATCCTCTTTCCCAAATTTGAATACATACACACAGATGTTTGGGATTTGGGGGTCCCCCCTTGAAGAAAACTGATCAGTTGACCCACTTCTAGTGGTCCGTTTGACGTGAAATTTAGATATTTGTCATCCGGGTGACTGGGCTTAAATATGATACCAAATTTGTTAACTCTGGTTGTGTCTGTCAAAAGTTTTAGCGTTACAAACAAACATACATACATACATACATACATACACACAGATTTTTGGCTTTTATATATATGGATGGATGGAAGACGGCCATATTTCACGTATCTTTGTTTAAGTGCCGTCATTTATTTTCATAATACTGAATTTTAAATGCTTATTTTACTTGACTCGGATAGGCAGTATTCAGTAATATTTCTTTTTGATCGACAAACATTGCTTGCGGTTGCTCAAAAAGCATTAAGACGGAAAAAAAAGTGTCGATTCTCTTAAAACCATTTCACCTGTCTCTGATGTCCGCCTAGGATTTTTCTTTTCAAGTTAGAATTAGGTATCTACCTGGAAGAAGAAAGAAAGAAAATAAGGAGGAAGAAGTTGTTGACAAATTTTTTGTACTTCTTTTTCTTATCAAAATGGACGCAAGGTTTGTTTAATCTATTATCAGTGAAATCATATGGGAATTACATGGTGACTTCAACGTTAATAATTGTATATAATAATAATGATAATAATAATAATAATTTATTATTATTATTATTATTATTATTATTATTATTATTATTATTATTATTATTGGCTCACATGGAGATTTCGCACAAGTCAACAACCGATCTGATTGGAGACCTGTGGTGTTCTCTGGAAGCTGAGTGACAACAGGTCTCCCCAGACGTCCAGCTCTCTCCACCTCCTTCGATAGCATTTGCAAATAAATTTGCGTCATCGCAACAGCCATTTACCATTGATTTCTCACTTGCGGTGGCCATTGGTTTATACTGGAATTTGAGTGGTACTAAGTCTCCCCAAGGTCCCAGTTCTCTTCGCGCTTGTCTAGCGGCGGTCTGGTCAGCGCTCTCTCCTAGGTCTTTTCATCCTCCTTGACTCTTCTCGACTCTTTGGTATCACTTTTATTATTATTATTATTATTATTATTATTATTATTATTATTATTATTTATTGGTTGTGGAATAAGAAAACTTCTATCGTGCCAATCATCATAGGTGCGCTTGGTTCAATGCCAGATGATCTTGAAAAAAAAAAACTCCTTGGGAATCAAATACAACATCACTGTACTTCAGAAGTCCGTTCTGCTTGGGACAGCAAACATCCTACGCCATGCGATTTCCATCTAATATAAGCTTTGATTATGCTCATTAGCTTTTGTGTAAAAGCCCATGTTTGAGTGAAAAATAAACTGGTGTAAAATATCACAGCACTGAAGTTAACTAATACTACTATTACTACTACCATTAATAATAATAATTAATAATAATAATAATAATAATAATGATAATAATAATTAATAATGATAATACCATTATGATAATGTCGTGACCTGAGAAAATAAGCTATCAGAATAAAAAAAATATATATATTGCCGCAACCTCTGCAGTGAAGGGGTGAAATTTTGTTGCTGGCGGTGAAGTAAATTACTTGGAACACATTTCGTGGACATACTCGTAAACCAAGCACAGGGATGCAACCCTGCGCCCGGCAATGCAACAAGGATTAAAAAAAAAAAAAGCTTTAGGGAAACAAACGTCGATTGACATAGGTTTAACGCAATAATCCACGCAACGCATGCACAACACAAAAAAAAAACTACACAACACACATGGCACAGCACACACTACACCACACATATACATAAAACACTCACACAACACACGTTCTGTTATTACTGATTAGATTTTAATTTTGTATAACTATGTCTGCTTTCTGAAGCTCGGTAAATGTTTCATTCGTCTTTTAAGCCTGCCAGTGTGTGTGTGTGTGTGTGTGTGTGTGTGTGTGTGTGTGTGTTTTCCTTTTTATTTTTTTATTTTTTTAATTTTTTTTGTAAGATGGCTGTTGGAATGACAGGGATGTTTTGACACAGGCTGATGGAACGAATAATAGGCATGGTTCTCTCAACCAGTACAAAAGCGAACGTAATTTGTTTTTCTAAGCAGCCATTAGTTGATCATCTTCAGCTTTGTGTTGTCAAATAATGTACGGTGGAGGAGGGGGGGGTGAAAGTAACTGATGAGAACTGCCATTTTTTTTTTTACCTTAATCTCCATTCGTCTACTTTTTTCTTTTTTTTATTTTCTTCTTTTCCTCCTTCCTTTGCCTTTTCTCCTCCCTTTACCGTTCCTAATTCCCTCTCATTCCTCCTTCCCACCATTCTTCCTTCTCTTCCCTTTCTTATCCCTTTTCTACTTCCCTTCCGTTTTCTCCTCATTTCCAGAAGACCCTTTTCTTTTTTTCTTTCTTTTCCTTCACACTCTCTTTAATCGCTTTCTTGTTATAAGCTTCTAAAAAAAGCTTAAAGTAGAACCCGACTAAAAGTATCAGCCTACCCTTACCTTTTCTCTTATTCTCTCTCTTTTCCTCCGCATCTTTCTTTCTCTTCTTTCTCTTCTTTCGTCTATTTATCCTTTTATAACTCACCCTCTCTCTTTCTAGCTCCTCCCTTTGTTGCTTTATTGACCCCCGCCTCTTTCTCTTAGTTGCCTCTCCCTCATTCTTTTCCTTCCCTCTCCCCCTCTCAATCCTTCCCCTCCTGTGTGCGTCTTCCTCTCTTCCTTGCCTCTCCTGTGTACGTCTCCTTCTTTTCCTTGACCCTCTTGTGTGTCTCCTCCTTTTCTTGTGCCCTCCTGTGTGTGTGTGTATGTCTCTCTCTCTCTCTCTCTCTCTCTCTCTCTCTCACACACACTCACTCGGCTCTATTGTCTCTTTTTCTCTATCTCTCCCTTTATGGGCCCTTCTGTCTCTCTCTCTCTCTCTCTCCCTTTATGAGCCCTTCTGTCTCTCTCTCTCCCTTTATGAGCCCTTCTGTCTCTCTCTCTCCCTTTATGAGCCCTTCTGTCTCTCTCTCTCCCTTTATGAGCCCTTCTGTCTCTCTCTCTCCCTTTATGAGCCCTTCTGTCTCTCTCTCTCTCCCTTTATGAGCCCTTCTGTCTCTCTCTCTCTCCCTTTATGAGCCCTTCTGTCTCTCTCTCTCCCTTTATGAGCCCTTCTGTCTCTCTCTCTCCCTTTATGAGCCCTTCTGTCTCTCTCTCTCCCTTTATGGGCCCTTCTGTCTCTCTCTCTCCCTTTATGAGCCCTTTTGTCTCTCTCTCTCTCTCTCTCTCTCCCTTTATGAGCCCTTCCGTCTCTCTCTCTCTCCATCTTTGGCGTTCTTCTCTCTCTCTCTCTCCATCTTTGGCGTTCTTCTCTCTCTCTCTCTCTCTCTCTCTCTCTCCATCTTTGGCGTTCTTGTCTCTCTCTCTCTCTCTCTCTCTCTCTCCATCTTTGGCGTTCTTGTCTCTCTCTCTCTCTCGCGTTCTTGTCTCTCTCTCTCTCTCTCTCCATATATATATATATATATATATATATATATATATATATATATGTATATATATATATATATTCCTTTCCTTGGCCCTCTTGTGTCTCTCTCCTCTTTCCTTGATCCTCCTGTTTATCTCTCTCCCTTTCTTGGCCCTCCTGTCCCTCTCTTTCTCTCTCCCCCTTTTCCCCCCTACCTCTCTATCTCTCTCTTCCTTGGCTCTCCTCTCTCCATCTCTCTCTTCCTTGGCTCTCCTGTTTCTCTTCCTCCTATTTACTTTTTCCTCCTCCCCCTTCTCCCTTCTCTCTCTTTCTCTCCCCCCCCACGGTCTTAGCATTTTCATTTGAGCACATTTATACTATCGATCATACACACTCTCATCTTCTCGTCCTCACACACACACACACACACCTTTCACACGCGTCATTTCTTCCTTCCTTTGACGAATCGCTCATTCTTTGTTGTGATTCTCAAGAATTTCAAATTGTAGGTATTTTCTCATTTGCTGCCAGTCTTCCCTTACATTTGGATTCTCTAGAAATATTCTCAATTTTTCTGACCCCATCCCCTACACACCCCCACACCTCCTCAACTCCAATTCTTTATTTATTAACCCTGAAAAGACAGAAGCGAACAAATCAACCTTCTCCACCAGAAAAAAAACTGCCAAAAATTCTGTTTTCACCATTTCTGATAAGTTATTTCAAAAAATGAATCAAGAAAACAAACAAATTCAGTGGCAGAACAAAAAATTTATATTTTGAACTTTATTACACGAAGTCTCCAATATCGTGAACTTCATAAAATACTAAATGTATAAGTTTTAATTTGGCGAACCACTAAGACGAATTTACAATAAGAAAAAGTTAAATACAATGAAATATAATAAGACTAGCCTGGGTGCTCTAGGTTGCCCAGGTGTTCGGAGGTGTGTGTTGAGCAAAAAAACAAAAAGTGAAAGTAGGCAGGCAGGCTCGAACCCGTACCGCGAAGGAGGAAAAGAACGTGTAAAACAAAAAAAAAACAAACAAACAAAAAACGTGACGTGTTTGCTGTTGCGTTTAACGCCAACCCGGAAGTTACGTAGGTTTAAATTGAGGCTAGACAATCGAAAAGAGGGGATGACTTTCGAAAATATCGGCGAGAAAAAAAGCGACCCTTTCTTGAAGAAAAGTGCCCAGTTGGGGGTGAAGGAATTAATGTTTTTAGCCTATTTTTCGATATTTGTCGTCTGAAGGGTCGAGCTTCAAAACGATACAGATCCTGTGAAAATCCATTGCCGCTCTCGAAAGTTTTAGGCAGACATACAAACATACATAATACATACATACATACATACATACATACATTTGAACAGAAAAGTGAGATTTATATTATAGATAATCTATTATAATAGGGTGGAACGATAAATTTGTTGGCCTAAAGAAAACAACACTACAGCTTTATTAAACTTTTTTTTTTAATAGTGAGTATACGCCCGTCTATTACAATTTGGCAACGCTGATTTTTTCCCCATTAAATGAAATTAAAAATACACACGTATATATTTAGAAATTATCCGCCAGTTAGTTGTGTAAATATTATTCTTAATTCTTCCATCTAACACTGGAGGGCCGGTTTTACTCTGATTTGTAAACAAATTATTTCATTTGACACCGTGCCAAAATGGCCGGCCCTTTTAACGACTCGCAGATGAATCTCGGGTTTTTACAGCGTAATTCAAAGAAAAACATGATTCTTTTTAATCTCTAAATGCGAGGTCCGTTTCAACGCTAAATTTCTGCCTACCGTTATTGGCAGATTTGAATGTTTTTTTGTTTTTTTTGTCTTTATTTTTTTTTTTTTTTCGCACCGCGCATTCTTCAGATCTGAACGGGCCAAAAAAGTAATTTTTGAATATGATAAGGCTTTATTAATGAATAATGACACCAAAGTAAAAGAAAACACATTATAATTATTTATTTCAATCAATATTATAAGTACATTATATTATTGATTATCGAATTATTATTGATAAATAGAATTGATTATCAATTATTATATTATCGAAAAAATATAAAATAATTTAATAAAATAATTAGTGTTGGTTGGTTGTTTTACGGCATATCAACCCTTTTCAGGTTATTTAATGCCGAATCCAGTGTGTTTGAAGAACAATTTTTTAATATAGTATATTTGTTGTCATTGTTGTTGTTGTTTTTTTTAAGTCAGTTTCTATTTAACCCATAGTTGGGACCCTAACAGGTACTACCAGTCCGGGTCAGAGTGGACCTGGGAGCAATCAGTGTTGGGACGATTAATCGAGATTCAGAAAGCTCGGGACTTTTGGTGGTATCGCAATCGAAAAAAAAATGTGCCTATTTTCCGATGCCAAAAACGATTCCTTTCAATAATCTTTTTTTTTTTTATTATTTGATTTTGTTTAGAACAAAATCTACCACTGCTTGTAGTAATAATAAAATAATCTATATATTAATACGATAGCGCATGTGCTATTTTGTGTGTCAGACTTACGTCTTTTTCCTTCCGAATGACTGTCGTTTAATCATTATTACCTTCAATTTCTTGTAATAAATAATCTTACCAATATTCTTCCTAAGTTTTGGCTTCGATTTTAGCTGAAGATACTCAAGTGCTATATATATATATATATATATATATATATATATATATATATATATATATATATATATATATATATATATATATATGAGAAAATTAAAACTGTAAGTTGAACTTTAATATCAAAATTTATTGTTCGGCTGAATACTCCAAAAAACAATTTACAAAGTCCTTATTCCGCGGAGTTTTAAAGAATGCTATACATGTTATTCTTCTCATCAGATGACATAAAGAAATCAAATTATATTTGTAGCAATGCTAGAATTTGCTAGTTAAGGCATTAAATGAAACCGCAATTTATTTTAGTTATAAATTGCCAAATAAAAAACTGAAAAAATGTTGGATATGTAAAAAAAAATATATATAAAAACAAACCGCGCATAATATTTCAGCTTGCTTGAAACTCCTCTTAAGTTGATCGAAAATGCAAAATAGTTGTTTAGAGATAATGTATTCCAAAATAAGTCCAACGTGACGATGCATATAATCCGATTGGAAAGTTTTCGAAACAGCTGAAATAATGAAAATTATTTTTTTTTCCGGACAGTGCAGTAGCCCAAAGAGAAGTTTAATCCCAGTCCAATAGGACCTAATAGTAAAAAGAGAGAAATACAATATGAGAACCTTCATCATCGGCTTAATTCGGTTGGGATAAAATTTTCTATATATAAATACTGTTATTTATACTAGTTTGAAGTTTACCATTGCGTATATCAGGTAAACACTACATCCCTTTGTTTTCATTAACATATATATATATATATATATATATATATATATATATATATATATGCATATTTTTTTCTTCATAAGTTTTGGTTTCAGTTTCGATTCAAGCTGATGCACCCAAGTCATATGGATATATTTTTTTTTTACTTTTGAAATCACCACTTCATAATATATATGAGGGTGTGCAATAATAATAAATCTTATATTCTTGTCCGGGGTTTTCAGATTGGCCTTTTTAAAACCAAATTTCGCAAATTTGGCCTCTTTTTAAGCAGTTTAGTCTACAAAAAATTGTATTTGGCCTTTTTCAAAGCGTAACGTACGGACTAAAGAAATGAGGAACTAGAAGAATATTATAGGGCTGATAATCTATATATATAAAAGCGAAAATGTGTATGTATGTTCACTTTTTGTGTATGTCTGCAAAAGGATTTTTTCGTCGGTCTTCTCGCTCTGCTCGCTTCTTCTTAAAACTTTTTATATCACGTCTAAATAATAATATGTACGACTTAAGAACGGGGGTCGTGTGTGTATTTAATTTGCCCGACTTTCACGCGCTATTTTTTTCCAGATATTTCGATCGCCGCATGTTTCTTTCGCTTTTCAGTATAAAACAAGCGAAAACTGGCATGCAGCCGCGTCATGTTTCAAGGTCAAATATCATGCGACTTAAGTTTATCGCACCTGTCAGTTTCATTTTATAAACGTTAAATTAAGATGCTTTCTATTCCTCTTCTCTCGTGGCCGAGGTTGTTAGGTTCGATGGTAGTTTTCCCATTTCGTTTCCACCTCCACGTTAAAGGTTCGGGGTTCAAGCCTACTTTCATACTAAAACTTTTTTTTTTCTTTTACACCTTCAAACACGCGGCCAACGTTTTTTTTTTTTTTAAACAGGGTTATTTTTATCACCCCCCCCCCCCCCAACACACGCCGGGTACCCCCCGCTAGTAATAAGATAAAAATAAGTTTTCTTTTCTGTATATTTTTGACTCTTTATACTTCCACTCTTTTACTTTTCGATTGCATCTTTCTACTTTCGAATTCTTTATATTTTATTTCCCGATTCTCATTATTCCAGTTCTAATGTTCTAGACTTCTGCTCGTCGATTCTCTAAACTATTACTCTCAAATTCCGTAGACTTCAACACCCGTATTCCATAAACTTGTACACCCGAACTCCGTAGACTTGTACACCCGAACTCCGTAGACTTGTACACCCGAACTCCGTAGACTTGTACACCCGAACTCCGTAGACTTGTACACCCGAACTCCGTAGACTTGTACACCCGAACTCCGTAGACTTGTACACCCGAACTCCGTAGACTTGTACACCCGACCTCCGTAGACTTGTACACCCGAACTCCGTAGACTTGAACACCCGAATTCCATAAACTTGTACACCCGAACCCCATAGACTTGTATACCCGAACTCCGTAGACTTGTACACCCGAACTCCGTAGACTTGTACACCCGAACCCCGTAGACTTGTACACCCGAACCCCGTAGACTTGTACACCCGAACCCCGTAGACTTGTACACCCGAACCCCGTAGACTTGTACACCCGAACCCCGTAGACTTGTACACCCGAACCCCGTAGACTTGTACACCCGAACCCCGTAGACTTGTACACCCGAACCCCGTAGACTTGTACACCCGAACTCTGTGTTCCGTAGACTTGCACAATCGATTCCATAGATATTTGCTCTACAATTCCCTAAACTCGTACTACCCTCGCGTTTTGTGTGTGTGTGTGTGTGTGTGTGTGTGCGTGCGCGCGCGCGCGCAGCACTTCCAGCAATCTAAACTTCGACTACAAAATATTTACGCATTGATCTATCCTGTGCCGTATTACCTCATAGTCGTAATTTGTCACGCAGACCATTTGACCAAAATCGGCCCTGGGCAGGGTTACTGTGATAGCATTAGGTGCCATACAAGAAGTACCCGACTGTTTTGTCAGAACAACGTCATTTATTTTTTCACCGAAAAAAAATCTCCTACAAAATCTGCAAAATTGTTACATTTCACCGAATATTGAGTTTGACACGCTTATTTTTTGATGACGCTGCATTTTTCATTTTTGGGTAGAGGAGGGGGTGATTATGACAGGAACCCCTTTTTGTGTTGTCCTCCACCCGACACCAGAGCTCTATCCTCGCCGGGTATTTATGGCGTAGGGAAGAAGCGCGAAGATTTGATCTATGACTGGTTATTTTTAATTATTTTTTTTTCTATCTTTCTTTTTCGTCTGAAGATGGCATCCGTACGGATGATGTCATTACTTGTTTACTAGAGAGGGGTGGGTACTGTCACAATCGGTTCATTACGTGTAGAATTGGAGATTATATATATATATATATATATATATATATATATATATATATATATATATATATATAATGAGCTTTTTTAATTCAGTTTGGGATTAAATTTTCTATGAATAAATATTGTTATTTCTATTAGTTTGAAGTTTACCATTGCGTATATCAGGTAAACATTGCATCCCTTTGTTTTTATTCATATATATATATATATATATATATATATATATATATATATATATATATATATATATTAGTAGCAAGTCGTTATCAAGGCACGTTTGATTAAATACGACAGAGTTTTCTTTCTTTATTTTCTCTTGATCTGCCGAACATTTTTTTTCTCGTTTCAGTTTGTAAGTTGTGTATTTGATTGTCAATTTTTTTTTTTTTTCGTCAGCCATTCCTTGTTGTATTTACTTCAATATTCTCAAACGGAAGATCCCGATTTCGGGAAAATCTTCTCTTCATCAGACATTTGTCCGATTGTTAAACATACATTCTAGATATCTCTGCAGTGTGTTGCCTTCTTTACATTTAAATTTCTTATATATATATATATATATATATATATATATATAATCCGATTGACATACATACGTGTGGGTGTATGTATGTATGTAGTAGAAATAGTAATTAATAAAAATTGAAGAAAGTGCTCAATACTGTTGTAGAGCAAATATGCGTTTTATTTTTTATTACCGTATCTTTCTGTTAAGTTACATTACTGTTTCAGCTGCCGGGCCGTTTCTTTTTTTTCTTTCTTTTGCCGTCTGTAGCTTCCTCCACGAACATTTCTGTAAAAGTCTGAGGAAGCTACAGACGGCAAAAAAAAAGGGGGCCGGGTAGCTGAAACAATAATGTAACTTAACAGAAAGATACGGTAATAAAAAATAAAACGTATATATATATATATATATATATATATATATATATATATATATTATCGTTAGTAAACAATTCCAATGCCACAAATTGTTTATAACCTTCATATTATTTTATTGGCTGTATGGTACGTCTTACACGTGTTTCGTTAGTATAGATTGACCAAATAACTCATCAGAGACCCATATTATTTTCTGTGATGCATTAACCTGCAAAATTTATTGTATATTTTACAAACCTTTTCCCTCTGATGCGAAGAATTGCATTTTTCGAAACTCCATGGAATAAGTTTTTTTTCTTGTTTCCTTTGTACTCCGTGTCGAATAATTAAAATTTTGTATACCTTCCTTACAGGTTTAATAAGTTTTTTTGATAATTTGTAAACTTTTCAATATTAAGATTTTTATTTTGTATATAATGTGTGTATAATCGACCCTTGTCACCTTAGCTTCATCCTTTTTTTAATACAACCTGAAAGACATATAGCCTTGAAGAATTTATCATATTCTCTCTTCCTCATCCCCAGTCACTTGCAACCCTTAACCCATCAATCATTGATAATACCAGTTCTGTCATGATGACCCTTACTCCGCCCTTTACCTACTTATTTGTATATCTGTTTGTGTGTATATATATATATACATATATATATATATATATATGTATATATATATTTGTATGTATGTATATGTTTGTGTGTATATATATATATATATTTGTATGTATGTATATGTTTGTGTATATATATATGTATATATATATATTTGTATGTATGTATATGTTTGTGTATGTATATATATATATGTATGTATATGTTTGTGTATGTATATATATATGTATATATATATTTGTATGTATGTATATGTTTGTGTATGTATATATATATGTATATATATATTTGTATGTATGTATATGTTTGTGTATGTATATATATATGTATATATATATTTGTATGTATGTATATGTTTGTGTATGTATATATATGTATATATATATTTGTATGTTTGTGTATGTATATATATATATTTGTATGTATATGTTTGTGTGTGTGTATATATATATATATATATATATATATATATATATATATATATATATATATATAGCAACAGTTCCATTCAAATGTCTTTTGGCAACAAGTCTGTTATCTTCTGAAGGTGACAAGGTGATTGATCATTATTCATTCGTAGTCTTTTTTTTTTCTTATGGGGGTCGACTCTTGGTGATAACGAGTACTTTCCTTTCAGAGAAAACACAAACACATATAAACAACTTGGCGGTAACAATCTTTCTATTATACATGTTCTATTAGAAGTGAACTCTTTTGTTTGTTTGTGTCACTTCTAGCTCCCAAAATTGCAAGCAATAGACATCCATACCAAATTTCAATCATATCTGCCGAGTAGTTTCTGGGTAAAAAGTGGAAGAGACAAGGAAAGAGATAGGCAGACTAAAAGAAACCAAATATAGATTACCCCACACTCAGCATCACAAATTTAGTCTCTTTGTTTGTTTTTTCCATTTTTCCCCCAGAAACTACTGGGCAGATATGATTGAAATTTTGTATGAATCTCTGTTATAAGATGTAGCGAATTAATCGTATGGAATCCATTCGATTCAGAGTTAAGTATCTACATATTAATATGATAGCGTGCGGGCTTTAGAGAGTGTGGAGCCACCCTTTAATTGCTATTGCTCCCAGGTCCACTCTGACCCAGAGTGGTAGTACCTGTTAGGTTAAATAGAAACTGACTTAAAAAACAAAAACAAAAAAAACAAATATATGCTATTAAAAAATTTTTCTTCAAAATCTCTGGATTCGGCATCAAACAACCTGAAAAGGGTTGATATGCCGTAAAACAAAAACAATCAACCAACCAACGATAGCGTGTGTGACCTTTTGTGTGTCATGCTTACATCCGGGTCGTTTAATTGTTATCTTCTATTTCTTGTCATAAATAATTTTATGAAGAATTCTTCATAAGTTTTGGTTTCGGTTTCGATTATGGCTCAAGGAACTCAAATTATATATATATATATATATATATATATATATATATATATTATTTTTTATTTTTATTTTTTTTTTTTTTTCATAAGTTTTGGTTTCGGTTTCGATTCAAGCTAATGCACCCAAATCACATGGATATATTTTGCGATTTTTGAAATCGCAACTTTATAATATAAAAGTAGATAGAACGTTAACTCTATAATAATATATACGAAATCTGCAAGAATTAAAATATCATATTTAAGCGTACTTTACGACCGGGCTTTACTGGGTGTTCTTGCTAACTTAGATAAACACTTTTGCATTTTTTTAACAAAGCTACAATAATATCAGAACGTTTACATTTACACTGAACATCTATGGAATGCCACCAGCAAGAAATTACATATGATCGAGTCGCCTGTGGAATTTCCACAGGTCCCAAAAATGAGCACAAATTTAACCATAATCAAACAATTTTTTTTTTTTTTTTTTTTTTTTTATTACATTTCACCCCAAACAAGGCACATTGCCACTTTGGTGTAGGGGGCTACTATCAGGGGAAACATCTACTGGAGTACTATGTAGGGATTAGGGCAGCGAGATGTTGGTTCACGTTGCACTTGAACTTATGCATGTCAGTACAGTTGGGGAAGCAGTGACCTGGATTGGAATTCCAAAGTCTAGCTATTCTGGGGAAGAAACTACTGGAGTAGAAAGATCTTTTACATCTAGGGATCTCTACAGTGTGGGGGTGGGATTTTGCAGCTTGTCGGGTCTGTCGAGGGTGTTCACGTCGTGGGGGCACAAGTGCTTGCAGTTCTTCAGAGCATTCACCATTATAATACTTGTAGAACAGGCAGAGGGATGCAACGTTTCGACGATGGGACAGAGGCTGAAGCTTAGATGCCAGTTTAGGGCCTATCAGGTGTGCGACTCTCTTTTGAACCCTGTCAAGGAGCGAGAGACTAGTAGCCGATACTTGTATAAAGTAACCATTCTAAATCAACAGGCTCAATCTTTTTAAATTAGACATATTTTTAAGATAAACTCATTTTTGAACTAATGCCGGAAACCTTTCATATTCTTAAGGATTGGCAAAACAAAAAATTACGACGCTATATATAATAAACAAAATAGTCCTCCATTAGCTCTCAAAGCTTTGAGTACATCCAAGGGAGATAACTCTTAAACAGTATAATCTTAATCCATCTCAGTCGAGAAAACATAGCCTTATTTCCGCTTTTAAATCGACGTATCACCCAACTCAATTGAACCACAATCATCATAAAGATATTTCCAAAATATATGAACAATCCTATGAAAATATTTATTATTCAGAGAGTAATATCATGTGAAAAAAGGTATTAGTTTAATATGTTTAATACAAAAAAAATGTTGAAAGTTTTCAACTTTCTGACTAATAATTCACTTTTTTAGATCCTTTACATTTAAAAGAAAAAGTAATTTAATACAATGTTTGCTGTATTATCACAAAAAAAAAAGAAGAATCGTTAAAATCTTAATTTAAAAAAAAAAAATTTTTTTAAACTGGTGCATTTTCAACTTAAAATTAAAGTCACGTATGAATTAGTAATTAAATACGCTTAACGGTATTTCCTCCTAAATGTAAATGTAAGAGGCTTGCCTTTTTTTCTATCGTTCTTGGCCTTCGGGCCAGAATCAAAGTGTAGTATCTGTTCCGGCAGATGCTGCAAGCTATGACTAGCTATGACTAGCAAAGACCAGATGTGGGGGCAACCCCACATGCCTGACCTTTAACCAGCTCCCATTTCCCACCTCTCGGGAGCTGGTCCCCATTTCCCTTCCCCCTCCCCTCACTCCTCACATTAAAAATTGGCCTTGTGCCTAATTTGCTCGGTGGGGGAGCAAATAAATACCATCTGTTCCGGCAGATGCTGCACTTAAGATAATTTGTACCAGTCAATGGAGGGGAACCCCTCTATACTGGGACAATTATTATTTTTGGTAACCAGAGTGCCCCCTTTTTGCCTACTTTTAGGGGAGCTGGTTTTTACCTCACATTAAAAACGGCCTTGTGCCTAATTTGCTCAGTGGGGGAGCAAATAAATACCATCTGTTCCGGCACATACTGCAAGCAAAGACCAGATGTGGGGGCAACCCCACATGCCTGACCTTTAACCAGCTCCCATTTCCCACCTCTCGGGAGCTGGTCCCCTTTTCCCTTCCCCCTCCCTTCACTCCTCACATTAAAAATTGGCCTTGTGCCTAATTTGCTCGGTGGGGGAGCAAATAAATACCATCTGTTCCGGCAGATACTGCAAGCAAAGACCAGATGTGGGGGCAACCCCACATGCCTGACCTTTAACCAGCTCCCATTTCTCACCTCTCGGGAGCTGGTCCCCTTTTTCCCTTCCCCCTCCCTTTACTCCTCACATTAAAAATCGGCCTTGTGCCTAATTTGCTCGGTGGGGGAGCAAATAAATACCATCTGTTCTTCAGATGCTGCACTTAAGATAATTTGTACCAGTCAATGGAGGGGAAACCCTCTATACTGGGATAATTATTATTTTTGGTAACCAGAGTGCCCCCTTTTTGCCTACTTTTAGGGGAGCTAGTTTTTACCCCACATTAAAAACGGCCTTGTGCCTAATTTGCTTTGGTGGGGAAGCAAATAAATACAATAATTGTAAAATATGTTTTATCTTTCCGAAAAGAAAATTCAGTCATTTTCGGTCAGTACATTCGGTCATTTTTAGATCAGTTTCATAAATCCTTCGGCAATTTCTTTGAGAATTGAAACAGAAAATAACAAAATTCGTAATTGTTGTCTATCGCAGGATTTCCCAAAGTGGGCTCCACGGAGCCCTGAGTCTCCGTGAGTGAGGCTGAGGCGCTCTGGAAGCTCTATTTTTAAGAGGACCAAATGCTTTGTGTGGAAAAATTAGATTTAATTCTTGATCCCTTTTTACTGAAAGAGTTTCAGGATGGTTCATGAAAAGGTAAATAAAAAAAGTCTCTTCTCTACAGTTATATAAATGTAACTTTGTGTGTGCAAGTCCGTTCCTTATAGACTCCGAAACGGCTAAGCAGATTTTCTTTAAAATTTACAGAACTTTAGTGCATAACTTTGGGAGTGATCTTAGTTAAGTTTATCTTAAAATACCCCCGATAATTATCGATAATTGAAACTGTTATTTATTTTAATTTATCTATCATCGGTAAAGCCATGTTTTCCATGTGGCCGCTTAGCAACAATGATAGATCAACGAGCCGTGTAAATTCTACTGTGAGGAAGTTGATAGCGTGTTTTTTTTTTTGTTTGTTTTTTTTTTGTTGTTGTTTTTTTGTTTTTTTGCTGTTTTGCATGACGTGGTCTGTAGGTTCAACCCCCGCACGTAAATTTCTTTTTCGTTAACTGGAAAGAACTTTATATAAAATAATTTTATAAAAGAAACAGTAGATTCTCTACAGTGCAATGTAGAATAAACATATATTTTGGACCAAGTTACTGCATGGAGGCATGTGAAGCTTCCTCCCGGGCGATTTGACGGATTTCGATGACAATAAAATTATATGTGTGTGAAATATTCGTTGATCATCATTCAATCACGCGCAACGTCGGATCTCCTTGCTAGTTAACGATAAATGCGACAGTTTAAGCTTCATATAAAACCAAAAAAAATATTGTTGTAAACACGAAAATGTAGTAAAATCATAAGCAGGAACACCTAATATGAACAAGTGTAAGTTAAAATTTGAAATTAATGCTTTTTATAGTTATTTTACAAATTATCTTGTTAGTGATCCGTGAAAAAAAAAACTTTGCCCTGTTCAGAAGCTCTGAGGTGACCTGAAGTTTGTGAAATCCTGGTTTATCGCCTAACGATATCCACTCTATTTTATTCAGCGACGTCAGCAGGTCACGTAGCTTCAGTGGAACAGCCTTCTGTATACGACGGTCGTGTCTGAACCCCTTCCCTCCCCTCCTTTAGGTTTCGCGCCCAAAATCCTGTAATCCTAACACGTGACATGTGCTCTTCATCAACGCTTTAACCGACAAGGGCGAGAGAGTGAGTTTTCGCTGAATCTTTATCGCTTACCGAAAACAAACTGTCGGGATGCTTTAGCTTTGAATCGCAATCCTTAATCTTGGACGTTGCCTCAACCTCTCGCGATTCCACTTTCTCAGTCCCAAGTACCCCCAACCCTGGGTGACCAACAAAATTCAAAAGTTCCCACCTGACACCACTCCCCTCTTTCATCTGGTTCCACCAAATCCACAGAAAGATGTGGTTTTACGTGCTTATACCTTGTCGAACCCGGCCGGGTGAGAGTGGAGATGTTTTCCCCTCGGGATCAAAAATCAACGAAGATTAAACCATTCCTGTAATGACCTATTCCCTGTTGATTGTTGTGTAATGCTGTTTATCTGCACTTCTAGGGGGTTCACCCCCCCACACACACACACGCGCACCAGACTTTTGCCTTCTCCCTTTTAGAATACGTTCGTTTATTGCTGGTCGCCTGATGCGCCTCTGCCGGGGAATGCCGACGAAGTGCACAGGGATATTTTGCAAGGTCAAAATGTGACCCCTTTGGAGTGTTGATGCTTCGGTCCATTTTTTTTACCTCCGTTTCGTATCCACAACCTAAATGACCTGTTATAGATATAACCTCAGATTAGATAATATAGGCAATAATTATCAGTTGAAATAGAAAAAAATTATTTAATAATTATATAATAATATACATTAAAATCATTTGGAAGTATTATTTAACCGATACGCAAACTAAGAATTTAATAACTTAAAATTAAGATGGCAACCTAAATTAACACGCGATGTCAATTTTTCTATACGTTTATTTTTATTTATTATTTTTTTTGCGACATTATATAGCAATACCTATTTCTTTTTTTTTTCCGATGAGTATACGTAAAGGAGAATTTAATATTTGCATATACATATTGTTTCTTCGTAACGCAACGGGTCTGAAAAATGTACCGAGATATTGATAAGAAATAAAACGTTGGGATTTGGAATCTAGCTATATTGTTAGTCTCTCTCTCTCTCTCTCTCTCTCTCTCTATATATATATATATATATATATATATATAAGAGAGAGAGAGAGAGAAGTTGTGAGTATATATATTTACAGTATTTACCCCAACTATGCTAAATACGTAAGTATAGCTTAGCAGTATTATGAAAATATATCTATGGCAAGCAAGCTAAAAAGAGGTGCCCGTGTTTTATTCTCGCATTTAGCGTAATGATTCCATGCGAGGGGAATATATATGCCTTCTTGTAGTTTTCTTCTCCACCCTCCCATATATAAGTGAACGTGTCTGTGTGTCTGTCTGTGTACATTTCCTACGCAATAACTCTGTCAATTTTTAGTCTACAGACTCAAAATTTGATATACAGGGTAGGTACTGAGATCTGGAAAAATCTATGTGATCGGTTTTCGGCCAGAAATTTGGCTGTTAAGGGGTCAAAGTTCAACGATTTGACCTTTGAAAACTCTACCAAACTCCTCCGACAATTTTGGGTCTAGACACTTGAAATTTTAGATATAGGTTCCTTGGACATGGATCTAACTTAATAACTTGATTTGAGCCCCAAACAATAAATATTAAGGGGTCATAATAGGGGTCAAAGTTAAAAAATTGACCGCTTTTTTTTTTTTTTTTTTTTTTTTTTTTTTGCTCAACATACACCTCCGGGCAACGCCGGGCGTAAATGCTAGTATGTTTTTGTCTGCCTGTGTTAGATCACTTGAAGTGAGTTAACTTTAAATTCCTGTTTTTGTTCTCTTTGTGGTATTATAAAGGCAAGAGTATTGCCTATAGTACCGAAGAAGAAGAAAAAAAGAGAAAAAACTTAACTTGACCGGGAGGGGTTGTTGGTATTGATGGAGGAGGGGGAATTATAATTTTTCTTTTTTTTTTTTCGGAGGGTGAGGATATAGGGGCTTGATTTTAAAACAAATCAGGAAGCCAAGAAGGAAGGGGGGGGGGGGAGAACGTGTCTTTTGATTATCATATGTTTTTATTTTTTTAAACCATGTATTTTTTTGTTATTCTCTTTTTTTTTTTGTTTGTTTTTCTTATGTTTGGATGTCGTCGGGGATTTACCGTCAGTGAGTTTGTTGAGATGTACCCCTCTTTGCAGAAAGAAAAAAAAAAAAACTGCTGGAGTGGGTGGATTTGTGAAAGTCTGAAGAGGAGTGGGACGGGGGGATAAAGAGGAATTACACCCCACCCTTGCAAGATCTAGACAAGAACAACGTTTGTGGGATACAGTTACGAGTGGTTCATTTTTTCCCCTGGTTGTTATAAACAAACATTGTCTTCGGGCTGTTATTTTCTCTGTAATAAGAGGAAAACCCTTTTTAGTTTTCCACAATTGGTTCGTGTGATAAGTGCGCGTGTTTATATATATATATATATATATATATATATATATATATATATATATATATATATATATGCACGGAGACGTGTATGTATGACTTGTTTGTGTGAAGATATATGTGCATAGATGTATATATGTGTGTATGTGTATACATATGTGTGTGCGTATGTATGTGTATACATATATGCATGTGTATATACATGTATGTGTGTATATGTGTACATACATAAATATGTGTGTATTTATAACTGAGAATTAGTGTGTGTATGTGTATATATATGTGGGTGTATGCATATATATATACGTGTGCGTGTGCACATATATATATGTGGGCGTATGTGTGTGTGTGTATGTATATATATATATGTGTGTGTGTGTGTGAGGGTATTGTGTGTGTGTGTGTGTGTGAGGGTATTATGTGTGTGTGTGTGTGAGGGTATTATGTGTGTGTGTGAGGGTTTTATATATATGTGTGTGTGTGTGTGTGTGTGAGGGTTTTATATGTGTGTGTGTGTGTGAGGGTTTTATATGTGTGTGTGTGAGGGTATTATATATGTGTGTGTGTGAGGGTATTATGTGTGTGTGTGTGTGAGGGTATTATATATGTGTGTGTGTGTGAGGGTATTATATGTGTGTGTGAGGGTTTTATGTGTGTGTGTGTGTGAGGGTATTATATATGTGTGTGTGTGAGGGTATTATATATGTGTGTGTGTGTGTGAGGGTATTATGTGTGTGTGTGTGAGGGTATTATATATGTGTGTGTGTGAGGGTATTATATATGTGTGTGTGTGAGGGTATTATATATGTGTGTGTATGTGAGGGTATTATATATATGTGTGTGTGTGTGTGTGCGCGAGGGTATATATATATATATATATATATATATATATATATATGTGTGTGTGTGTGAGGGCATTGTGAGTGACCAGAAATAAAGACACAAAATAGAAACAGTCGTACATAAACATATACAATTAGTGATTACCATCAAGACAGTACCTGTCGCTACTTATAACTGAGAATTAGTGTGTGTGAGTGAGTAAATTACGATATATATATATATATATATATATATATATATATATATATATATATATAGCACATTTTTTCTGCTTTTACCACTTGTAGCTCTTATATATATATGATCATGTCTGTATCCATATTAATAACATCCTGAAAAGGTTTACCTGATTCCCAGCTAGAACTGAAACACACTGCAAATGTGTAGCAAAAACTGATTGAATGAGTAATAATTGATACTAAACAAATATACAACTCTAATTATTGTTGACACAATTTATTACTAACACAGTAGGACCGTGTGGCCGAATACTGGTATACTCGACAACTCTGATGAGCCGTAATATGGCGAAACACGTGTCGCTTCCTTTTCCGCCCTTTTTTCCGTCCTCTTCATTTCTGTTCTTTTTTGTACTCTTCTTTTCTCTCTTTTTTTCTCCTTTTCTTTCCCTCTTTCTGTTCCTTCCTCCCCCTCTCTCTCTCTCTCTCTCTCTCTCTCTCTCTCTCTCTCTCTCTCTCGTTAATATCAATTACTCCCCCATTTATTTATTTATTTGTTTTATTTTTGGAATCCTAGGCGATGAGGCTTCATAATTTTTTTGCGGACTGTTATCCTTATCTTCATAGTTGTTGTTTAACCATGTTTCGGCCAACTCATCCTCAGGCTTTCTTCAGATGGTTAACTGCGACAGGATAGGAACGCTGAGTTTTGTAACTGTATCCCCAATAATTACCGCCTTCCATAGTTGTTGTCTCGCTGCGTTTTGACCAACTAATCTTCTGGTCAGCCTGGGTAGGATTGAAACTGATATCTTCAGACAATGCTCATCCGGAAATGTAGAAACTCAATGCCGTTATCCACTGCGCGACGGGCCCGTTTTAATCTTACCCAAGCAAGCCAGAGAATTAGTGGGTGAAAACGTGGTGAGACAACAGCAGCAACTATGGAAGGTAGTAATTACCGGGGGTATAGTTACAAGACTCGGCAATCCTATCCCGTCACGGTTAATTACCTAAAGAAGGCCAGAGGATGAGTCGGCCGAAACGTAGTGAAACAACAATAACTACGTAGATGAGGATAACAGTTTTCAAAAAGAATGAATACACAACGCACTCCCCTTTTTCTTGTTCACGTCTTTAGACTTTCTTTTAATTCATTATGACTTGTTCTTGTTCTCTCTTCCCATTTTTTCGTCTTTCTTTACTAAGTATTACACCCCTTCCCGGGCGAGTCCATTACTCGCTATTTATCGCACCCCTCGCAGGGCGGGCCCATACTTACACGAATCTACATAATGTTGTGTCTTTTAAGTCTAGTTTAAGCCTCATTAACAGCTTAACATTGAAACTAAATCAATTTAGGTAAGAAATTCGACACCCCCCTCTTAACAAGAGTTCAAGTATTTGAATGCGTAATACTTCAAACCAATTCAAACCAATGATGAAAACTGGAAACAGATTACATTACTTAACTTATGGGCTTAGGAAAATCTTTATGTTGGGGAGTTAAGCTCTCATTAGAGGATCTCAAATTTCAAGAATCTGTATAATTTTTTTTTTTCATCTCCTGATTCAAATCACATTAAATTCAGTCAGACCAAAAATTCCGTGGGAGTGGAATTTCATGCCTACTCTGGAATCTCTTTCGAAGAAAAAAAATAAAGCCCCCAGCTTCACCATTGGAGGTATCGGCATTAGTAGAGGCTCATTCTCAGACAATTTCAAGAGTGTATACATTTTATCCTAAAATTACTTTTGGGACAGACAGACAGATGTCCCTCATATATATATAAGAACAGAGTTTTGAAGTAGAAATTTACAAAAAGTTTTTATTATTCGGCAGAATGCTCCAAAGATGGTTGCTAGGTGCTCCTTAATTCGCGGAGTTTCAAAGAATGTAAATTCTTTTCCTCAGAGGAAAAACCGTTATCAAAATAATCAGATAGTCATGCTAAAAATTAGCATTTCTAAGTATTTGCTGGTTACTGCATAGAATTAAACTAAGTTTTATGATTTGTAGTCACAAAACTTAAAAAAACATAAGAATATAAATATGTAAACCACACACACACACACACACACATATATATATATATGTGTGTGTGTGTGTAAGCTCAATATCTGTGTCTGTGTGTGTGTGTGTGTCTGGTCACGAATAGGCTCCTATATGGATGACTATTTAAAAAAACTGATTACATATAATGCTAGAAGATGTATCGAGACACATGAATGGGTATGTTTGATCCTGCAGAAAGGTGGTTCATGAAAATATAGTTGTTTTTTTTTTTTGTTTTTTGTTTTTTTACCAATTGTCATGCAATTTTAACCATACAGTAGTAAAACCACCTTCTCTGGCAATTTTAAAAGTTTGAAATCTCAGCGACTATTTATCAGAATTTAACAAATGAAGGCTCGTTGGAAAAGTAATGACCTACATTGTGTAGTGGGCTATGTGACATTTGCCTTTAAGCTCGCACACTAAGCGGATCATCTATTATCCAGAGCCTATGTTAGCACTTTTTTTATAGCCATAAGATGTTTCAATCATAGTAATTTGTTCTAGTTTTACATATGAATTACAAAATATCTTATATTACCCCCCCCAAACCTTTGGCTTTGATGGAGGGAAGACTAAAACTTGCTGATATGGTCAAATGATTTGAAATAACAAAAAGGGGAGACTTGATTCCAAATATTTCTCATATTATATCCTCCTCTCTTTGGTTTTCATACATAAAGTAAATTTCACAGTGTAAAAGGATTCTTTTCCACTGGCGATATTCATAATCGTATCCTATTTCCAAAAGAGAGAAGATATAACATGAGAAATATTTGGAATCAAGTCTCCTCTTGTTGTTATTTCAGATCATTTGAAATGTGTGTATATATATATATATATATATATATATAATATTAGTCATCCACATGCAGTACTGTTTCGTTGTTTCACAGCTCATCAGTGCGGCTAGACAGGCAAACTACCGCAAGCCAGGATTGAAACCCGACCAACTGTACGACATATATATATATTTCCCCCAAACCTCTGGACTTGATGGAGGGGAGACTAAAACTTCCTGCTATGGTTTCAAATGATCTGAATTTTTTTTTTTTTTTTTTTTTCTGTAAAAATGTACCAAAAGTAGGCTCTGGATGATGGATGATCCCCTGGAACCAAAGAGCAAGTTTTAGTCCCCCCTCCACCAAGGCCAGAGGTTTGGGATATATATATATATATATATATATATATATATATATATATATATATAAGAATAAAAATTACAATAAGTTTACCAAGGTAATCAAAATGGTAAACTTAAAATATATTATAAATATTAAAGAGTTAATATATCCACTTATCTTGTTTCCTTTTTTAAAATTAAATATGTTTTTAACTCTTTTTCAAGATGTCTTTTAACATGTTTTATTAATCATTTGTTCATATATATATATATATATATATATATATATATATATATATATATATATATGGAGGAGTATATGAAGGATGTGTGTGTGCGTGCGCGTACTTATATATTCTCATTGTTTGGCCGTTGGTATTAACAAAGTAAATGACCCATGAAATGTCGACTGAGGTGTCATAATTGGTTTGGGCCTGGATCAACTTAGGCTTGAACCCCAAAACATTGTTTCTGATTGGAAGAATGATTGCATCCAGATGGTGTCTATTGAGTGAAATGAGTCACTCGCACCCCTCCCTTTATTTCATACGTATACGCACTACTAACAAAAGCTATACAAACAAACACATTACATATATATATATATATATATATATATATATGACTTTTTGAAGCAAAACACGAACTTTTCTTTGTTTATGTTTTCATATTATTACATAGCTCTCTTCTCGTATTGAACACTGCTGAAGTAAATACTGAAACTATATATATATAATGTGTATATAGCAAGTTATAAAAATATATATGGCAATTAAGCTACACAGGATATTCCGCGTCTGTGTAGCTTAATTGCCATATATATTTTTATAACTTACTGCCTAGTTCTACCTATGTATGTAGCACTGTTGAAGTAAATATTTAAAGTTTACGCATAAAATTATACTTCCATATATTAATTTATGTGATTATTTATTTATTTATTTATTTATTTATATATATATATGACCTCTTAAAAGAGGTACTTCAGAAGCATGTATGCACATATGTAGCCAATGACGTTTGTATAAATACTCATTATATAGTGAGGATGAAACGCGGAAAATTTTGTGTAGCTTAACTGCCATATATATATATATATATATATATAACTTACTAACAAGCTTTACACACGTATTGAGCACTGTTGAAGTATATATTGAAAATCGGAGCATAAAATATTATATTCCCTCATGAAATTTTATGTTGATGCATGAAATAATTATATGGTCAGTTCTGAAAATATATGGCAATTACGTTACACAGAATACTCCGCGTTTCGTCCCTGTGGGAAATCCTCAGATGCAGAAGTTCTGTGGAGATACATGGCCATATATTTTCATAGCGCTACTCGTGTATTGACCACAATTGAAGTAAATACTGGAAATCGATACATAAAATGTAATAATGAGATATATTTTATGTGAACACATAAAATAATATATAGAAAGAGAGGGAGAGAAAGAGGATGATGAGGAGATTGAGATGAATAAAATTAGTACATAATTTGTATTGGTTCCGAGAATTACACAAATACTGAGGGTACGATCGTTTCTAAGACAATTTGTGTATATATATATATATATATATATATATGTATATATATATATAAACATACTCCAATCACGCACGTGTTAAGCTGAGCTATTAACTCAATATATTTATATAGAAAACGGTGCGTCATCCTACAGAAAACAGAACAAAAGTATATGAAGCAAAAGTATACGAACCTTTTTCTGAGTGAAGCACGGCTATTGGCTAATGAACACTTCAACACGCTGGCCAGAATAAAAATTAATCTGTTTGTGTAGCTAGCTAAAGTACACACCATGTAACACAAATTTTATGTATTTTAGACTGACGATTTCTCATGGGGGTGAAACATGGTTTCTGTGTAGCTTAATTGTCATATATTGTCATAAATTTATATATATATATATATATATATATATATATATATATATATATATGGCAGAATCGCGTTGGCACACCAGTTCTCGTCAGATCACTGAAGTTAAGTAACGATGAGCCTGGCTAGTACCAGATGGGTGGCCATTTGGGAAGGCTAGGCGCTGTATGTACCGCGCCGAGTCATGGTAATTTCCAGGTTGGTATCCAGGGGCGTATTAATTCACTGGAGAGATGCACCCCCAGTCTTCGTTAAGAAATGCATCTAGGAGAAGGAAACTCTGAGGTAAAAACCCTGCGGTCTACTGTATGTTCTGTCTTGTGGCAGCCATTTCATTGACAAAGATAAGCAGTAATAGCAAAAAGAGTGGATGGTTCTACACAGTCTTCACCACTATAAACAAATCATATAGTTGTTGTGGCAGAGCTCATGCGTCGAAATTGACGAGAGAATCCACTAATATATATATATAATCTTGGAAGTTTTTTAAACTTTAAAACTATATAAAAAATGTAATTTTTATATTTTTATTATCATTCGTTGGTAAACTATTTAGTCAGTAAGTCATTTAATCCCCCGCAATCACTACATCAACTTGCTCTCTCGAATTCACTATAGTACTTATGTTTATTTTAGGGATCATCAGTTGTTTACCACTTTTTCGGAGATTTCAAAACGTGTATATATATATATATATATATAACGTCAAGGATGAGAGTTCATATGGAAACGTTGTTTTGATTTGAAATAAAATACGCATCAAGTGCGCTTGAAAGCCAAATCACAAAGTAATATTAGGAAAATGAACAAATATTTTACTTGTTTGAAATTCATCACAAATATATTTCAGAGGTATACTCCATCTTCAGTGTATTGTTTTGTTTCTTTTTTCCTTTTTTTCTTCTTTGCCATGTCATTAAGTTGGGGAAAGAAGTCTGTAAAGAACCGCGCGCAAATTAAAACCACGTTTCTATATGAACTCTCATCCTTGACGTTATTCTCGCGTTTCCTACGCACAGTTCAAGCATTTTAAAATAAAATCGCTAGATACAACGCGCGGCTCTTTACAGACTTCTTTCTCTAACTTTACAGCATGGCAAGGAAGAAGAAAAGGGGAAAAAAGAAACAAAACAACACACTGAAGATGGAGTATACCTCTGAAATATATTTGTTTATTTTCATAATATTACGCTGTGATTTTACTTTTAAGCGGACTTGATGCGTATTTTATATATATATATATATATATATATATATATATATATATATATATATATATATATTAGAGAGAGAGGGAGAAAGAGAAAGATTATAAAAGCAATAAAACAGTAAAATGGAAAATAGGAACGAAAAAGTGAAAAACATAAAAAAAATGAAAAATAAAATGAACATTAAAAAGGGGAAATAAACATGTTGAAAATCGAACGAAGAGTTAAAAAAAGAAAGAAAAAAGAGAAATAAAAAAGAAACGGATTCATCTTGCTGAATAAATTTTCTAATTGTTTTTAATGGCCATGGTGTTATTTGTCCTTGCTCCCTGATGCAAAAAATAAGGGCCAAAGCGTGAGTGTAACAATGGTTGTGTTAACATCAGCACACAATCCATTCAATACAGAACGTTGGTGTGCGCATGCGTGCTCAACTCACAAAGCTATAAAAGAACGATATATAAATAAAAAATTAAAACAGATGGACAACAGGGTAATAAAACAGAGATAATTAAAAATTATTTTTGTTATATCTTTACAAAATTTTACAATTTCCATAATGGACACATTCTTCTTTTTTTCTTTTTTTTTTTAAGCGAGTCTCCTCTTTTTTTTTTATTAGTTATTAATTTTTGTATAGAGGCGCATAGACGACAAATAACAGTGAAAGAAATGGAAATATGTCAGTTTTGGGAAAGAGGACGAAAGCAAAGTAATGTTTTTAATAGCCAAGCTTACCTTTTTTTTTTAATCACAACTTCTGCATATTGATTAACGTGTTTTAACAATGTTTCGTAATATATTAGGTTGGTGCAAAAATAATGTCGTTTTTTTTATGGTGAACCTCATGTAAAAAAAAAAAACATTTTTGCGCCAACCTATATTTCGAGTTAAAACCTCTTCATCAAATAATTAGAAATGTGTCGGTGTTGGTAAAAAAGAACAAAATCGGTAGCTTTGTTTAATAGTAAAACCTGCGTTTTTAATCACAACTTCTATATAGTGATTTAATGTGTATAACCATGTTTTTGTAATATATTTCTAGTTAAGACATCTTTATCAAACGGTAAAATAACGAGTCGGTGTTGATAAAAAGGACAAAAACCTTGATTTCTTAAATCATAATTTCTACATAGTGATCTATTATGTGTCGGAATGAAAGCTTTATGTCAGCTTAAATGGTATTTTACGTCAAACTTTAAAAACTGACATATTTTTCTATCTTAGATATATAAGTCCATTACGGAGTTTGCCTTGTGTAAATAGGATTTTTGATGAGCAGCAGGAATTACACAACGAATCAATAGTTTAACTTGTTTGTTTAGAGATCATTCACACATAAAGATTAATTTTAAGCCTCATTGAGACAATCCACAAGTCAATCAGATTCAGTTGTGTAAGTTTAATTTCTTGTAGGAATTTTCATCGACGGGTTTGGCTTTGAATATTTTTCATGCGAAACTATTTTATTTACGTTTTTAAGGACTTTTTTTTTTAAATTTATTTAGAAAAGTGCGTCTGTTCATATATGTGGCTACATCCGTTTGTAACGTTAAAGTTTTCAAAAAATAACCTATTCATAACTAGACGTGCAGATAAAATGGACATATCTCTAAGTATTTTTTATCTGTTTGTCAGTCTGTCTCATATTTGATAGAATCGTATTTTTGTTAATCTGTTATTCTTCAGTTTAGAATCGTATTCTAGGATTTCTAGTATTTTTTTCTGAATGTCTTCTCCTTTTCTTTCTTACCTTCTTTCTTTTTCTCTGTCTTTTCTTTTTCTCTTTTCTTTTTCTCTTTTTCTCTGTCTTTTCTTTTTCTCTTTTCTTTTTCTCTTTCTTTTCTTTTTCCATTCTTTTCTTTTTCCTTTCTTTTCTCGCTCTCTTTCTTTTCTCGCTCTCTTTCTTTTCTGTTTCTTTTCCCTCTCTCTTTCTGTTCCCTCTCTTTCTTTTCCCTCTCTTTTTCCTCTTTTTCCTCTTCCTTTTCCTCTCTTTTTCCTCTTTCTTTTTCCTCTCTTTTTCCTCTTTCTTTTTCCTCTCTTTTTCCTCTTTATTTTTGGTCTCTTTTTCCTCTTTCTTTTTCCTCTCTTTTTCCTCTTTCTTTTTCCTCTCTTTTTCCTCTTTCTTTTCCCTCTTTCTTTTCCCTCTCTCTTTTCCCTCTTTCTTTTCTCTTTTTATTCTTACATTGTTTTTCTCCTCTCTTTCGAAACCCTCTTTTAATTCTTTTTTCTTATTTTCTCCCCCCCCCCTTTTTTCTGTTTTCTTAACTTCATTCTTCTCTCTCACTTTGTCTCTTCTTTTTATCTCTCCTTTTCTTCGTCATCCCCCTTTCTCTCTTTCTCTCAATTCTTTTCTTCCTCCTTTCTCCCCCTTTCTTACCATTCCTCATCCTTTCTCTCCACACACACACACACAATTTTTTTTATTAATCCTAAAAATTGATTTTCCATTTATAAATTTCAACTCCACTTATTTCGTCGTGTAAACATAACAAAATATTCTAATCTCATTTTAATCGGCATTTAATTGCATCGTTTTTTATTATCCAACCCTTTTTATTTCTTTTCCTCTTTTCTTTTTTTTCGGGGAGGGGGGGGGGCTTACGACTTTTGTTTGATTTATTTTTTAAATCTTTTGCCGTTACCATGACAACAGCATGTAAAAACTAAAGAAAACATACATATTGAACAGAAAATGAAATGTACAAGTTGTAAAAAATAAATATTTAAAAAAAAAAAGAAATGAAAAAAAAAATGGAATCTCCAGAAACATTCATTCATAAAGTTTGCCATTCTAAATTGTTTTATTCAAATCCAAGGGAAATTAATGAACGCAAACTTGGAATATTTCCCCTTTCCTTAATCACACACAAAAAAATTAAAAAAATGAATTAAAAAAAAAAACCGTGCCACCATGTCAATATTACCTCAGCCAAATCTAAGAATCCCAAATCCATCTATACATGTAAATTTAAACAGTCAAATCTAAGAATCCCAAATACACGTAAATTTAAACAAATGTCTGTCTGGCAGTCCAGATATTCACTCGATAAAGATTTAGAAACTATGAATCAGATTTCAACCAAACGTTTTAAAGGGATTCACCGCTTATCAAGGCCCGAACGCCACTCGACAACAATGGTGAGTAAATGGCAGCTTGTTCGTGAGCTAACACTGTGATGTATCAGTAATGATGGAAATTAGGTAGAATTGGATTATTTAAGAGGGAGGCTCAACAAGAATTTGTTTATATTGAACTTGAAAACGAGCGGTCAGCTGGAAAGCAGATGCAGGGTTTTGTGTTCCACGAGCAGGAGATGAATTTTCGTTTAGCTTTCAGCACATATAGAGAGGTAATTGCCGACAGTGGTTGTAGCTAATTGAGTTCCGTGAATATTTGACTGTCTTTACGTTGTGCTTGTATTCGCCGTCTATAGTTGTTAATTTCATTTAATTCTCGTGGCAGTTGATGGTGGCTTGGAAGTAACATTCCTAGCTAATGAAGCCAAGGATGGCTTTATTGCTAGGTTCGAATCTCTCGACCAATAGTAATCTTCACTTCCTACACTGATGATTGCGAAAATATGAAACACTAGTATTTGTAGCTATAGAAATAATTATTTTAATCTTTATATGCCCGGCTGCTGCTAAAATAGGTCCAAACATTGTCCAAACACCTAAGCTCAATTTGTTTACACAAAGAGCATATATGAGAGAGATTAAACTAGTTTCTTACTTGTGACATTTTAAAGCAGAATTTGGCCCTACCCTTTCAACCACATTTCTACAATAGAGATTCCAATCTCGACAATTTTTTTCCGTAATTTTCTTCACTTACCCAAAAATGGTACCCCGCGTCCCTAAACTATGGAACTTTCAGAACCTGTTTTCAAAGACCAGGTGTTCTTTTCTAATTTCAAATGAAGGTGACAAATTGAGTCTGTATATCTTTTCACATTTCTCATTAGGGGTCTTTTATTTATTTATTTTTTCTTTCTCCGTAATATATATATATATATATATATATATATATATATATATATATATATATAGAAACGGTGAACATAGACGATGGGCAAGTCAAAGGGGTTTCGAAAAAAAAAATCTGACAAGGTATCCCTCCAGTAACCCTTCGCTCCACCAAATCCTCTCCACCCCTATTTGCCCCCCCCCCACCTCATCCACCAGGAACCCATCAACATTTTTTTCCGCTATTTCGAGTGCATCGGAGTTAAATGCTTCTTCTGTGGTTCCAAAAAGTCACGACAGGAATCCATTCATCTGAACGGAAATATGCAAAAACCGTGTCTGCGGCTTCCCCACTTCCACTCCCCCCACTCCACTGCCTGGGGGGAGGGGGTTGCTCATTCCCCTCCCGTACACCCCCTATTCTTTAGAAATGTTCTTTTTTTTCTTTCTTTTTTTTTACCCCCAGCTCGTTTTTCTTGACACACTCCAGCTACTTCTCGAGTACGACTCCCACCCAGCGTCTAGCCGACAAAACTACACCTGGGCCTTCGCATGTTGTGCTAAAAACCCGTCATTATATCCTACTTTACCATCTACTCCCAACTAGAAAACACATGTGTGTGTGTGTATATATATATATATATATATATATATATATATATATATATTTCTCATTTCTCTCTTGTTTTAATTTTCTTGTCACTTTTTTTGCTGGAGATGGGGCATTCTACCGGATACCAAAGGTTCTCCCATTAGTTTAGTTACTCCAAACGAGAGATCTTTTTAAGATTCTAACCGTCCCTTTAAGTGCAATTGTTTGTATTTCTCTTGCACTTGGTTCACCGGATATATTCGCCAGATAGTTTTTGAAATTCTTTTTCATCAGACCGGTTGCTCCTATATTGTCTGGAATGATTGATACCTTCTTAAGATTCCAGTTTCTTTTCATGTCGTACATAAGTCCTTGGTATTTTGTCATTTTTCCCCTCTCAGCTCTAATTATGCCAGCATCATTAAGGAAGCTTTCTTCAACTAGGGTTGCTACTTTCTCCCTCTTGTCCCATATCACTATGTCAGGCTTAATAGCTCCGTTTTCTAGGTATGTAGCTGTAGGAATTTTGTAGTCATAGTGGATGGTGTATGACTTATTTCCAACTGTTCTTGCTGGTAAACATGTTCCCAAGATTTGCTACTACATTGGATATTCAGGTTTTTACAGATTTTTACAGTGGAGATATTTACATACTCCATTGTGTCACATTGTATAATAGCCGTCCCCCAACAGGACTTTACAATTGAATGTCAGGTGGCTCACACTCTCTACTTCTGTGTGGCAGGACCTGCACTTGTTGGTATTGCTGAGACCACTCATCTTTTTAAAAGGACTCTACAACTGGATGTCAGGTATATATATATATATATGAGCAAACAGTTAATAAAACATGTTAAAAAACACTTTGAAAAAGAGTTAAAAACATATTTAATCTGAAAAGGAAACACTTCATAAGTGTATAGTCCTTACTCTGCAGAGTTTCGAAGAAATACTTTCCTTCTCACCAGAGGGTAGGATTTAGCAAAATGCAGGATCGGATTTTGCATGCAAAAGTATTTGATGAAACAACAAGTCAGTCAAAGATCTTACTTGATAACAAAGAAGTGAAGCAGAGGGAATATGGTGAAGAAAAAGGTGATTACACGTGAATGGATAGTCTGGTGGAAGATAAATAATCCAGTGACGGTAAAATCCAAATATATAACTTCAAGAAATTTTATTTTATACATATATATGTGTGTGTGTGTGTGTGTGTGTGTGTGTGTGTGTATAAATATATCTGTGTGTAAACAACAAGTAAGTCAAAGATCTTACTTCGTCGCAAGTATACAGAAGGAAAGAAGAGGAAAGAAATTCAACTCTTTTCTAGTTCAGTTGATATTGAGCTTTTTTCAGTTGGTTGGGATTAATATATAAATATTTGCTGACTTCTGTCTGTCCTCTGATGAGAAGAATAACAAAAATAGCATTCTTTGAAACTCCGTGGAATAAGGAATTTGTAAATTGTTTTTTCGGAGCATTCAGTCGAACAATAAATTTTGATTGTAAAGTTCAACTTACAGTTTTAATTTTCTTTTCTTGATTTTATTAGGTTGCCTGTATCGGGTAAACACGTCATTCCATTAATATATATATATATATATATATATATATATATATATATATATATATATATATGAGCAAACAGTTAATAAAACATGTTAAAAAACACTTTGAAATGAGTTTAAAACATATTTAATCTGAAAAGGAAACACTAGATAAGTGGATAGTCCTTAATCCGCGCAGTTTCGAAGAAATACTTTCCTTCTCCTCAGAGGGTAGGAATTAGCAAAATGCGGGATCGGATTTTGCATGCAGAAGTATTTGATGAAACAACAAGTAAGTCAAAGATTTACTTGAAAACAAAAAAAGTAAAGCAGAGGGAATATGGTGAAGAAAAAGGTGATTACAAAGAATTCTTTTAACTTTCTTGAAGTTTTACACTTGGATTTTACCATCACTGGATTTTTTTATCTTCCACCAGACTATCCATTCATGTGTAATCACCTTTTTCTTCACCATATTCCCTCTGCTTCACTTTTTTTGCTAATTCCTACCCTCTGATGAGAAGGAGAGTATTTTCGAAACTCCGCGGATTAAGGACTATCCACTTATCTAGTGTTTCCTTTTCAGATTAAATATGTTTTTAACTCTTTTTCCAAGAGTTTTTTATCATATTTTATTAACTGTTTGCTCGTATTATAAGCTCTATTTCCTATTTGGTTTTATTGAGCTTTTACATCTGGCTGAGATAATTTTATAAATATTAATTCTTTAATATCTATAATATACTTTAATTTTACCATTTTGGATCCTTTTGGTAAATTTAATTGTAATTTTTATTATATATATATATATATATATATGATTTACTTCATTTAATCACATGAATCCGTATTCGAAGATATAATTTTATACGTATTTTTTTCAGTATTTACTTCAACAATGCTCAATACATAGGTAGAGCTAGGTAGTAAGTTATGAAAATATATATGGCAATATATTCCTCGTTTCATTCTCGTGAGAATTCGTCCGGACGAATTTTCACGAGAATGCAATGCGGAATATTCTGTGTAGCATAATTGCCATATATATTTTCATAACTTAATAATATATCCCATACCTTAATATACCTCAATTGACCCTGGGGTTGCATGGAGCACCAGCTGTGGTCACACTCAGGTAATTTACTTTCTTCATTCTCATACCTTAACCCCCTTCTTTCTCCTCCACCAGACAACCTAGTTTCCTTATTGCAAGCTAAGACACACAGGAAACCGACCCATATTTAAGGAAACCTATTTAAAGCTCCCCTCCTCTGTGGACGCCCAGCTTGACTCGTGTTTTTTGAAGTCTTGTTCCTGTCGGTGACCCTGGAGTTGCACAGCCGGCATTTTCTTTTCATATACACTTCTCCCGCCCCGTGTTTATTGAAAATGCAGATGAGTTCAATGCTAGTTTTGTTTTTTGTTTTTGTTTTTTTCCGCCCCACATCTCCGGGATTTTTCTTTTCTTTTTTTGTATATATATGTTTTAATATTTCATATTTTTTCCGTTAAAAGACCGTTTTATTGTTTTAACTTACGTTCGTGTTACTGCGCCAACACTGTGAGCTAACTGGTCCCCCCTCCTTCTAGCTCCTTCACGCGTATCCATTATAATACGGCAAAGGGGAGATAACCTTTGTACACCAACCTATGGATTAATGGTTTCTTAATCAGTGAAAAGCCAGAATAATACAATTTTACTTACAATTTTAGCATGTATTTCAAGGAATATGTTTTATAAAGTACAAGCTGTGCCTAACCAGCGTTGTTTGAGATTCATTTCATGTCGTTTTTGTTTAAGTGTAAGGGAGGTAAGTCATATTTTTACATTAGATCATTTTAAAGGTATCCATACACATTCTCTCTCTCTCTCTCTCTCTCTCTCTCTCTCTCTCTCTCTCTCTCTCTCTCTCTCTCTCTCTCTCTCTCTCTCTCACACACACACATACATTTCTTTTTTTCTGTCTGTCCATTTCATTTTTTTTTCTCTGAAACTATTGAACCGATCTGGCTGAAATTTTGTATGAAGCTTTGTTCGGATAAGGTGCAGTGAACTGAATATTATAGTATCCGTTCCATGCACACACACACACACATATATATATATATATATATATATAGATATATATCATGGTTAATACCTTATCCTGTTGGTTGGATATAATTAGGATTATTGTGTCCATCCTATCATTTGTATACACACACACACACACGCACATATTTGTGTGTGTCATCGACAGACTGTTCGGCCAGTTTTAAATCATCGACAGAAACCCTTACGCACACACACACACACACACACACACACACATATATATATATATATAATCTGTGTGTGTGTGTGTGTGTGTAATGATTCACGAGGACATCCAGCGTGATTCACGCTATCCACTTCAAACACAACTCTGTCTCAAAAGCAATATGAAAATCTGTAAATCGCTTTTATTTAATATCCGTATTTTATTTATTTTATTTTTTTGAAAACCATTGCATTTTATTTTATTTTTTTTTTTTTTAAACCATTATATTTTTTGCTGAGTAATATTCTTGCGTGCATGTATTGTGTGTGTATATATATATATATATATATCTGTGTTAGGGTGAAGATGATAAAGCAAGTGCTTGTTCGTTCTTTGTTGAACAAGTTCAGTGTCAATCTATGTCTATTCTAAAGCTGATAATTCAATTCCGCCAATTGCCCTCTAAGTTATTTGTTTCTTTTTGTTTTGTTTTTTTGGTTTTTATTTCGTTTTATCTTAATTGCAGAGATCTCCAAGACAAGCTTTTGTCATAGATTTAATGAAAACCATCTCAAAAACTTCGTCTTTGAAAAAAGAAAAAAAAAATTGAATAATGAATGCTGATAGTGCAGCCGGTAAATGACTAAAAGACCGGCAAGTCCCCCCCCCCTTCTCGAAACCGCCGACAGCGGAATATTATTATAGGATATGGGGGAGTGGGAGACAAAATGGAAGAGGAGGGATTGAAAATGTAATCAAAGAATGAAATAGTAACAGAAGATAAAGGGGGGGGGGAGAAATGAAAAAAGAAACGAATCGCAAGAGAAAGAGAGGGAATAACGTGAATAGAAAAGAGATATTCGGCTCCATTCTTTACTGTGCTTCCTTCCACCCCTCAGTCTCCCTCCATCCATCTGTGTATCCCTCCATCTGTCATTGTCTCTCTCCATACGTTACTGACTCCCTCCACTGTCTCTCTCGATTCTCCTCCACCAGCCGTCCTCTCTCCTTCACCACCATCTCTCCTCAACCAACTTTATTCTATCTCCTCCATTCTACATCTGTTCTCCTCCATTCTACATCTGTTCTCCTCCATTCTACATCTGTTCTCCTCCATTCTACATCTGTTCTCCTCCATTCTACATCTGTTCTCCTCCATTCTACATCTGTTCTCCTCCATTCTACATCTGTTCTCCTCCACTCTACATCTGTTCTCCTCCACTCTACATCCGTTCTCCTCCATTCTACATCCGTTCTCCTCCATTCTACATCCGTTCTCCTCCATTCTACATCCGTTCTCCTCCATTCTACATCCGTTCTCCTCCATTCTACATCCGTTCTCCTCCACTCTACATCCGTTCTCCTCCACTCTACATCTGTTCTCCTCCATTCTACATCTTTTCTCCTCCACTCTGCAGACGTCTCCTTCTCTCTCCTCTCCAATCTCATCTTTATTTTTACCTGTTTCCATCTCTCTTTCTATCCTTTGTATGTCTTATCTCTCTCCTCTTTCTCTTTTACTTTGTAATTCTTTAACCCTCACCCTCACCCCCTTCACAGTTCGTTCTCCCTTGTTTGTTATGGATTTTCATACCTCATCGTTTGCTTGTTACATGACCACCTGGCTCCCACCGAGCCTGACCAACCCAGCCACATCCATCTGTCTGGTTGGCCGGGTGGTTTGACGGGTGTCAGTCTTATCTTTCTTTTCCCTTTTTTCTATGCTCTATTGTAATCAAGTGGACGCGTTGAGTGGGTGTCCGTATTTCCCCCTCCCCCATCTACCCGAACAGACTGCACTCTCAGACCCAAACCAAACCGTTTAAATGCAGATATAAACACAGTCTTAGATAATACTTATGCACAATATGTTTAGTTAAGCGAATGTTCACACACACACACACACAATAAAACTGGGGCTGCTTGTTAAAATACAGTCATCAGGTCGATTTTTTAAAAAAAATGTCGTTTCAAACAAAAACAATAGTACGTACTTACTTGTTATGCCGAAAACAGTAATATATTTTTAAAAAAATACGAAAAATCATCGACAAGAAAGTTATTTCTAGTTAAAAATTATTTTTACGGAAAATTGGGTAAAATCGTATTTTTTAGACGTTATAAAGTAGACAGTAGGACAGGGGTTCTCAACCGGGGTCCACATGGACCCTAGAGGTCTATGGAATATTTCTGGGGGTCCACAGTCAAAACATAACAAAACTTATTATCATTATTATCATAATTATTATAGTTGTTGTAGAATACTTTATTTGCATTAAATTAGTTTTCATTTAAAAATAAAGCTTAATTATATAAAATTTATTCGATTATTAAAACCTAAAAATTTATATAAGTGTAAAATAGATTGTCTTATGACCAATAGTTATGAAGGGGTCCACCAAGATAAAAAGAAGGGAAAAGGGGTCTATGAGTAAAAAAAAGGTTGAGAACCACTGCAGTAGGAGGCTAAATGCAAGGGACATAACTCCGAAAAAGAATATTTTAAATTACTTGTGTCATGGCCGCAATATTTGTTGCCTATAGCGATTGACTTTGTTTTTTACTAAAAACACAATAGAAGTTGTTCTACTTGATGAATTTTCGTAATTTTGGGATATGTTACTATTTTCGACAGGACAATTACGTACGTAATATTGTTTTTGCTTAAAACGATATATTTTTAAAAGAAACCGATTTGTCGTCTATATCTTAACAAGCACCGAACTGGGAATGTTCATATATATATATATATATATATATATATATATATATATATATATAAAAAGCGCTCCCTATCTTGGGTTGAACATATTGAAGAGTGAAATAAATGCTGCTCTTCGTGTAAAAAAATAATAGAGCGTTTGGACGATATTTAATTACTGTAATGTCGCATACCCATCTTAGCAGTAGTCAAATTAGAAACCTCGAATCTCTCTATTTCGAGGTTTTCCTTTTATGCGACTCATTTCTCTACCAAGGCTTGCTAGTCTAGTCTATGCTAGTATTTTCTTTTTTTTCCATTTTCCCTTTTTTGATTTTTTTCCTTTGTCTTTTTTTTCTTTTTCCTTTTTCTTTTACTTTTCCATTTTTTTCTCTTTCTCTTTTGTCTTTTTTCCTTTTTCTTTTTTCATTTTTCTTTTTCTTTTTCTCTTTTTATTTTCGATTATTTTCTTTTTCCTTTATTCCCTTTTTTTCTTTCTTGTTTTTACCTTTTCCCTTTTTTACTTTACTTTTTTTACTTTTTCTTTTTTTCCGTTTTTCTTTTTTTTTTCCTGTTTTCTGTCTTTTCTTTATCTCTTTTCTTGTATCTTCTTTATTTCTTTTTTCTTCTTTGAGTTACCTATCATCATCTACCTGAGGTCTTAAAAATAATAACTTCTCTGCCATATCGCAGTCAATTGGATTGATGTAAGAATAGCGCGCGCATAAAAACAAATCAACTTTTTTTCATTCGGTCGGGCATTCATTGATGCAGATTAGAACGATGGATATTTCGCGTCTCTTTTCCTTTTTTACTGATTTGCCAAATGTTGAAAAGCGGGAAAATCCAAACAATGAAACGCACATTTTGACTTCGTATTCAGTGGCTCCTGATCCCTTTTACCTCATATTTCGATCACTAACTCCCTCTCTACTTTTCCATTCTCTCTGTTTCTTCAACCCCCCTCTTACTTTTGCTAAATAATTAATTATTAGATAAATAAAGAAGATCGAGATAGAGGTGTATCCCCTTTCATTTCCTTCTTCCTCTATCAATTCTCTCTCTTTCTCTGTCCTCTTTTCTCTCTCTCTCTCTCTCTTTCTCTGTCCCTTTCTCTTTCTCTCTTTCTCTGTCACTTTCTCTCTCTCTTTCCCCTTCTCTCTCTTTCTCTGTCCCCTTCTCTCTCTTTCTCTGTCCCCTTCTCTCTCTTTCTCTGTCCCCTTCTCTCTCTTTCTCTGTCCCCTTCTCTCTCTTTCTCTGTCCCCTTCTCTCTCTTTCTCTGTCCCCTTCTCTCTCTTTCTCTGTCCCCTTCTCTCTCTCTTTCTCTGTCCCCTTCTCTCTCTTTCTCTGTCCCCTTCTCTCTCTTTCTCTGTCCCCTTCTCTCTCTTTCTCTGTCCCCTTCTCTCTCTTTCTCTGTCCCCTTCTCTCTCTTTCTGTCCCCTTCTCTCTCTCTTTCTCTGTCCCCTTCTCTCTCTTTCTGTCCCCTTCTCTCTCTCTTTCTCTGTCCCCTTCTCTCTCTTTCTGTCCCCTTCTCTCTCTCTCTCTTTCTGTCCCCTTCTCTCTCTCTCTCTCTCTGTCCCCTTCTCTCTCTCTCTCTGTCCCCTTCTCTCTCTCTCTCTGTCCCCTTCTCTCTCTCTCTCTGTCCCCTTCTCTCTCTCTCTCTCTGTCCCCTTCTCTCTCTCTCTCTCTCTGTCCCCTTCTCTCTCTCTCTCTGTCCCCTTCTCTCTCTCTCTGTCCCCTTCTCTCTCTCTCTGTCTCCTTCTCTCTCTCTCTGTCCCCTTCTCTCTCTCTCTCTGTCCCCTTCTCTCTCTCTCTGTCCCCTTCTCTCTCTCTCTGTCCCCTTCTCTCTCTCTCTGTCCCCTTCTCTCTTTCTCTGTCCCCTTCTCTCTTTCTCTGTCCCCTTCTCTTTCTCTCTGTCCCCTTCTCTCTCTCTCTCTGTCCCCTTCTCTCTCTCTCTCTCTCTCTCTCTCTCTCTCTCTCTCTGTCCCCTTCTCTCTCTCACTCTTTCTGCCCCCTTCTCACTCTCTCTGTCTCCTTCTCACCCTCTCTCTCTCTCCTTCTCACCCTCTCTCTCTCTCCTTCTCACCCTCTCTCTCTCCTTCTCACCCTCTCTCTCTCCTTCTCACCCCCTCTCTCTCTCTCTCCTTATCATCCTCTCTCTCTTTCTGTCCCCCTTTCCCCCTGTCTGTCACCCTTTTTCTCCTGTCTCTGTCCCCCTTTTCACCCTCTTTCTGTCCCCCTTTTCACCCTCTTTCTGTCCCCCTTTTCACCCTCTTTCTGTCCCCCTTTTCACCCTCTTTCTGTCCCCCTTTTCACCCTCTCTCTCTGGTCCCTTCTCACTCTCTCTTTTCTCTCTCTCTCTCTTTCTGGTCCCTTCTCACTCTCTCTCCCTATTCCCCTTCCTGTTCTTTCTCTATTCCCCTTCTTGCTTTCTTTCTCTCTCTATTCCCCTTCTAACTCTCTCTCTCTCTCTCTTTGTCCCTCTTCTCTCTGTGTCTCTCCTTTCTCTCTGTGTCTCTCCTTTCTCTCTGTGTCTCTCCTTTTTTTCTGTGTCTCTCCTTTCTCTCTGTGTCTCTCCTTTCTCTCTGTGTCTCTCCTTTCTCTGTGTGTCTCTCCTTTCTCTCTGTCTCTTTCCTTTCTCTCTGTCTCTTTCCTTTCTCTCTGTCTCTTTCCTTTCTCTCTGTCTCTTTCCTTTCTCTCTGTCTCTTCTCTCTCTCCCCACCCTCATTCATCCCAATAATGTTACGGACTGAATCTACGTACGATGAAGAAAGCTATAGAGATATATAAATTAGTTAGAAATGACTGACTTGTTTACTTAATTGCGAATTGTTTTATCAAAATGAAATTTAAGAAACTCAATCCCAGGAGTAAGCATTTTAGCATTACTGTGTGTCATTTAAGTATATAGAAACAAAGTTGATCTCTGCAGATTGAGTAAATTACTTTATTCAATTTCTATGTATCACTGTCCACTTCAGATATTCTGATTCCGTCAATCGGGTCATCCGGAATTTGGGAGAAATTCCGTTTTATTTTTATTTCAGAAATATCCATCAGTCCTTTTTAAGAGAAATGTCTAAAGCCGAAAGTTAATTGGCGGACGGTGAAGATCGTTGAAATTTCCCTTTAAAAATATTTCCCGGTGGTTTTACAAACCGCTTCCTATTTGTTAAAGCATAGAAGTGGTTGAATGTTATTATTTTTAACTAACTTTTGATGTTTGTTGTATCAACATCAATAAACCGGAAGTGAGAAAAACAAATATCCGGCTTTTGTACAAGATTTGCTTTATCTGACAAAACTTGATGTTATTGGAAATCGGCTCGACAGCGTCTTTGTTGCTATCCAACTGCAGTATTGTTCTGTCCAGTTCTAGGAGTTCCATCCGTCTAGGTCCTTTCTTCCCTTCGAGAAGTGGTTAGATTATTGTTAATTATCTGAGGCGCACTTACTGGGAAATTCCGACGAGACTACCGGGGCATCTTTTGTAGGCCATAGGGACGCTTCATCTAGTGCGCTGGCTTCTCAAAACCTTTCTTGACTTTGTGGCTAACCTCTTGCATGGGAGATAAATAAATATACTAGGCTGCCTGAAGATCGCAAGGAGCGTGAAATCTTAGTAATGGACTATTAAAACACATGATTTATGTAAGAACTGCTAAAAAAAATTGAGAATGTATCGCGTGGATTGTTCGAGTGTGCATTTCGTTTCTGTATAAATCAAACACCCCTTCCAAGGTGCAAGTGTTCCGGATAGAACGCGGAAGGCGTTGAACACGAACCGCGTCTGCCCGTGTGTCAGGTGAAGAGTCTCGGAGGAAGGCGGGGAGTTCTATCCTCTTCCACATTGCCATTAAAGGAGGAAAAGAAATTGTTGAAAATTAGGAAATTCAATCGCCATTCTTGCACTGACCAACCTTAAAAAAATAAAAATCCGCCATTTTTCTTTTTCTTTTTTTATCTTTCTTTTTTCTTTCTTTTTTCTTTTTTTTTTTTTTTCGTCGATTTCGCAAATTTGTGTTTCCTTCCCGCTTTTGCTTTTTCTGACACTTTTCTCCCCCCCCCCACCCTCTCTTTCTCTCTCTCTCTCTCTCTCCCCCTTCCCTTCTTCGTCTTTCTCTCTTTTCCTTCATTTCCTTCTTATTCATCTTTCTTCTTTCTCTTCATCTTCATCTCTTTTCTCCCGCTCCCCTATCTCCTTTCTTTCCCTCTCCTTCCTTTCTCTTTTTCTTCTTTTCAAATTTCTATTCCTGTCTCCCGTTTTCCTGTCCTTCTTCTTCCTTCTCTTCACCTTCTTCCCACTCTCTTTGACTTCCTAACCTTTTCCGCCTCCATTATCTCCTTTCCTTCTTTCGGGTCTCCCCTTCCAACCCCAACTCTAACCCAATAATTCCTCAGCTCTACTTTTGCACGTTAAACGATCCTAATAAACTCCCTAACGCATTTTAAACCAGACGAAACCATCCCCTCCTCCGCCATTTTTTTTTTTTTTTTTTTGTCGAAACGAACAGGTATTTCCCATTCCAGTTTTCTACCAACTCTAATCAGCTTCAAGTCGTCAGCAGAAAAATCTTAAAAAAGAAAACAAATAATACGTTACAAACAAGAAGCTGAAAATGCGGTTGACTCTGGAACGCCGAGTGTGAATTAATGAATAAACGTTAATGAATAATGAGATATTATTAACAGTTTTATGCAGCACTAGTAGGGTATTCGACGTTGCCCAGGTGTGCAGACAAGAAAATGGAAAAGTTACAAATTAAATGGATAACGAGTAAAGTTACAAAGAAACTTTATTACATTAAAATGTCAATAAGGTTTTCATTATACCATGGCATTTCGAAGTTAAATGCTATTCATCAAAAGATAAGAAAAGCCGATATTATCCAAATTTATAACTATATATATATATATATATATGATGAGTTTTTTGGGGTTTTTTCTTAAAGAAATTTAGTAGAGTGCTCAATTAAAAGGAAAATCCGAAAAAATAAAAGCATATTAAGATTAGTATTGGCTGAAGAGAGCTTGATATGGATATCTAAAACGATCCTAATTATCGGGCTCGAAACCGACGGTACCAATGATTTATCTAACAACTTTCTGTACACAAAATACAATATATATATATATATATATAAATATATATATATATATATATAAATATTAAGCGATGCTCTGCCGCTCCATCATTAAGGTCCGTCCCTTTTGACGAAGCCATGCCTGATGGTTGATTAATTATTTGTGGTATGTGTAAAATCCCGGCACTCTTCTTCGGCAGAAAATCGGTTTTGTTGATGAAAGCTTAAAACAGATTACCACCACCGCCGCCGCCGCCGCCACCGCCACCTATACACACAACCCCCATCCGGTAATTTCGCTCTCGGTTTCTTATCCACTCTCTACAGGGGTTCACCTCGATTAAAGTCTCAAGTTAGCGAGACTTCGCTATGGTATACTCTTTTTATTTATTCGCCGCATTCCACAAGTTTTACACACACGCGCGCGCGCACGCACACACACACACACACACACACACATACACACACACACACACACACACACATATGGTTTAGTCCTTGCTAATTGAGTCTGAAATGGCTTCTGTTGCCGGGTTCGAATCCGGTGTTAATCGTGACATCCTGCACTGATGGTTCCCGAAATGATGAAACACTAGTGTCTGTAGGTATTTAATAATTGTTATAGTAAATTATATAAAATCCCCTAAACAGTGTTTCATGGTAAACAACTGATGATCCCTTAAATTAACATTAGGTTAATCCGACAGAGTAAGTTGATGCATTGATTGCAGGTGATTATAAATGACTTACTAACTAAATAGTTCTCTAACGAATGATAAAAAATATAAAAATTATATACTTTTTTATATTTTTAAAGGTTAAAAAAACTTCCAAGACTATGTGACGATTCCGATACAATTTCCGATTCTTTATTAATCTCTTAATATTTAACAAAATAACGATTACCGTAAAACACATGTTAAATTTGCAAATATTTTTCTCAAACATAAAAATACAAAGAAAAAAGACAAAAAAAAAAAGAATAGTTTTTGGAATCTGAAAATAAGCACAAATTTTTCCGATACCCCCCCCCCCCAAGTTCCGATTTTTCCTATTCCGATTAATTGTCCCAACACTAATATATCTATAAAAGTGAGAATGTGTGTGTGTGGACATTTCTTATCTTATATACTCAACGGACATGAAATTTGGTATATAGGATATTCAGACATGTGGAAAGCTTTTTAATCGGTTTTCATCCGGAAAAAAGGGCCGCTAAGGAGTCAAAATTGAAAAATTGATACGTGGGAGTCGTCGGATTTTTATCTGTTTGCTAACTGTTTTACAAATGCGCATGCGTGAATGGTTCGCATGACAGTTTCATTTTGTTAAAAATTAGTAGGTTGGAAAATACTTTTTAAATCGGCCTAATGGTTATCGTACTCGCTGTCAGTTTGGGTTTCCATTTCAGCCTGAGTATATTCTTTCTTGTTTATTTATTTTTACTTCCAAAAAGTGAACTGTTTAGAAAAAATAATACTCGCATGCACATGTCTCAGTTTCTGTATAAGTTAAAATATAATATTTATGCGTATTTTACGATCGGTTAATGCCGGGGAGAGGTATATATACATTTTTCGTAGGGTTAGGGTTAGGGTTAGGGTACATTGATTGATTGTACAATAATTATATTTAACTTCGTTTTCTTTTTCGTAGGGATATATGAAGGCATGTAGTTTATTCTAAGCTTAACGCAGAGTAATGTTCCTATTTACAATGCATCCCCACAGGACAGAGTTGGACACTAGGGTCGTTTTTTAATGTGGAAAAAAGGAATAAAAATAAAAATTGTCTCAGTCTGGAAAGATTTCTCTTCCACTGACAGAACAAGAAATTGAAGTGCAGCATCTGAAGAACAGATACTACACTTTGATCTTGTCCCGATATGTTAGTACGACAATAGTTCCTAGGGTTTCGAAATATGAATTCAAATCTTCTGATGACGATGTATTTTTTTTTTTTTTTTTTTTTTTTTTTTTTTAGAAGCGTGACAGTCTTGGTCGCAGACAAGACAATTTTATTAAAATTTTATTTCGATAATTCTTTATTGCTTCTTAATCATGATTTTATTTTTTATATATATATTTTAAAACAAATTCATGTTTTGTTTTTTTGTTTGTTTTTTTTTGTTTTTTAAAACCTGTATTTTTATTTTTTTAAATTCCTTTCGGCTTTTCTTCCATTCACGGCGGCATTCATTTCCAAATTCAATGGATCTTTCTTTATATTTTTCCCCCAATATTCAAATCATCTTTCTGTCTACAGATCATTAGATATAAAAATGAGTGGGATTTTCCGCTGGTGCCATCGCAACAGCGAAAAAAGAAATGGTAATAACAGAAGATGGTAGTGGTTGGGGGGAAGAACCGATGGAATTTATGTATTTTTCATATTCCGAATACACGAAATCTAATAAAGGCAGGGGGGAAATTCCTGGAAAATCCGATTGGGGAAAACTGGACACTCGCTGAACTCTTATAAAACGTACGAGAAATGTTGATTGCATAACTTCGACAAGAATGCAATTCTGCACTCCGTGATCCAAGGTTTCGTCGAGTTCTTTCGTTCTTTCCGCAGACGCGAGAATTTCTTGAAAGCTGTGAATTAATTAATAATTATTTGACAACAATAATAAAAAATTTAAAAAAATCCTCTATGCACCTAAAAGTCAAAACGGCATTTAATAAACAGTTTCTCGACACTGTTTTTTTTTCTTTCTTTTCCTCTCTGCACAAAAGCAACAAAATCCCACCTCTTCATTGTAGAGGTTCCTAGATGCTGGAAAGCCATATACTCTAACGGCCTGTTTCTTCGGAATGCTAGACTTTGGAATCCCCTCCCTGTTCCCCATTTCTTTCACTGTACGAACAAGCAAAAGTTTTAAATGTAAACCGACATTTCGCTCATCTCTTTGTATAGTTCCCTGTAAACATGACCTTTAACGTACGTACGTGTGCCACTGTTTCCAGAATATAAATTATTCGAGCGGGAGATCCTATTTATTAAAAAGGAAAGAAGGTGATAAAATACTACAAACATTTAAATTAGTATATAGAAACGCTAATTTAATGTGTAGCAGTATCAGAATTTTTGTAGGAATTTTTGACACCCCTAACACGAAACTGCGAATAAAATATAAAAATCTCGTAATTTCTCTGTTAAAAGTGGGTTATTTATTTTCTTTATGGATTATACTTCCAAAATAAACTATTACAGTTGTTTTAAAAGTAATAGAATTTTTTTTTTTTTTAAACAGTAATGAATTTTCGGAACTCAATATTTTTACCTGTAAAGTCCGAAGTTTAAAACCTTTTTTTTTTTTTTTTAAAAAAACATTGTTTTTTTTTTTTGTTTTTTGTTTTTTTTTTTTTTTAATGAAACCTTGGTCCTTGCTCCTTTAATTGAAAAAAAATTAGGGCTTGAATTACATTTTTCGAGGAGTTATAAGCTTGGAAAGACAGGGGGTCGAATAATTCACGCCTCTCATTTTGAAATGTCTATTAAAAAGTAAATAATTAATTTATGTTTAATAGTTTTATATATCACAAATTGAAGAGAAAAGGTCAATAAATAATATATTCAAATTTAAAACAAAAAAAATCCCTTTTTTAGAAATTTACCTGTAAAGTCCGAAGTTTAAAACCTTTTTTTTTTTTTAAAAAACACATTGTTTTTTTTTTTGTTTTGTTTTTTTAATAAAACCTTGGTCCTTGCTCCTTTAATTAAAAAAAAATTAGGGCTTGAATTACATTTTTCGAGGAGTTATAAGCTTGGAAATTATGGAATTATTCACTATTTTCACGAAATTTCTGACACTGCTATCGTAGTATATATATAAAAAAAAAATGAATAACGTCGCTTTTGGGCCATAGATGAAACTAAAATATACCTTCTTGGTCTTCTGGCTAGAATCGAAGGGTAGTATATGTTCTGCCTAAAGATGGTATGATGATATCGTGAGGTTTCAATTTGCGCCGGGCGTCCATACAATAGAAATATATCACAGACTCCTATAATGATACTACAAATAAGCCATAATAACCAGATATATTCTGACACTGCATTAAGCAGATTACTTAGATAAATACTTTTACAGTTTTAACAAAGGGGCTACAATATTATCGTGGGGTCTTCATTCACGCTGAACAACATTATATTATATATGAAAGGTGCCGCCGTGGAATTTCCACAAGTACTGTAAGCAAATACTAACTAATCTTTAATGTCCAAGTGGCAATATGCCTTTTTTTTTTTTTTTTTTTGCGGTGAACATGATTTAAAAAAAAATAAATGAATTAAACCGGAAGTGTGTGCCCAACCTTTAAATTAAACATGTTTCTACTGAACAGGTCATGTCCAACGCTGCACATATTATGCACGTCACCAGCCATGAAGGGTTAGGAAAGGGCTCGGCAGCAAAGCCAACAGTCTAAGTCATTGTTGAGATGGCATTCCCTTTTGACTGACGTAGGTCTCTGATACTATGCAGTTCTAGGAGGTTCACCCTCCCAAGCTTTTTTTCTACCTTTGAGAAAGGGTTAATTTATTGCTAATCGCCTGGGCGCCACCGCCGCAAATGCCGACGGGGATTTTTAAATCCGACTTTCTCACTCTGTCATATCATACCAGCGAGCAAAGGAGGTAGTTAACTTCTCGCCAAGAACTTTCTATCTACGGAACACATTATCACAGAACTACTTCCCTACAGCATAATTGAGTTGACACGCCAGTTTTTTTTTTTTTGTTTTTTTTTATCTTAGTTGTTATCTTCACAACATTTCAGCCGATGTAGTCTGCGACCTTATTCTAGTGTCTTTTGTTGAACTAGGAAACCTAATATTGAAACTTGAGAATATTTGTATAAATAAATAAATTTTTGAAATTATGCTGCATAATGTGCACTTTTATAGGAACACAGAAAGAATTCACTGGATTTTTACCCATGTGGATGTAATATATATATATATATATAGATATATATATTACATATATTAGTGTATTAGGCAGCATTCCTTCATTCAGGCAAACATTAAAAACAACAGAGATACCTTGCTTAATGATTCTTTTTTTCATTTTTTCGATCTTTCGTAAAATTTTTTTAACTTCAAGATGGAAGGTATTTACAAATGTTCCATGGTTCACACGAGCGCTTTCGAAATAGAAATGAAATATATAGTTACGAAGCACTATATATAAATACCCAGCACCCATCTATAAATAGCAATAATGTGCTGAAATGTTTAGCATAACCAGTATACGATTGGTTTTACTAACATTGCCTTTTATCATCCTAACTTTTAATCGAGTTTTTTTATCACTCGTAAATTAGCAGTATCAGAATTTTTGTAGGAATTTTTGACACCCCTAACACGAAACTGCGAATACAATATAAAAATCTCGTAATTTCTCTGTTAAAAGTGGGTTATTTATTTTCTTTATGGATTATACTTCCAAAATAAACTATTACAGTTGTTTTAAAAGTAATAGAAATTTTTTTTTTTTTAAAAACAGTAATGAATTTTCCGAACTCAATATTTTTCAATTTTTAAACTTTAAAAATCTATCAAAATTTTTCTATTGATTCTATTTTTACGATATTTTCAGGGTCAATGTGAAATTTTATGTTCTTTCCAATAAACCGAATATAATATTTTAGACAAACGTTTTTTTTTTTAATTCACGCCCCCCCCCAAGTGTCACCCATTTTCAACTTTCTCTTAAAAAGTAAATAATTAATTTATGTCGGAGAGTTTTATATATCACAAATTGAAGAGAAAAGGTCAATAAATAATATATTCAAATTTAAAACAAAAAAAAAATCCCTTTTTTAGAAATTTACCTGTAAAGTCCGAAGTTTAAAACCTTATTTTATAAGAACACAGTGTTTTTTTTTTTTGTCTTTTTTTTTAATGAAACCTTGGTCCTTGCTCCTTTAATTAAAAAAAAAATAGGGCTTGAATTACATTTTTCGAGGAGTTATAAGCTTGGAAAGACAGGGGGTCGAATAATTCACGCCTCTCATTTTGAAATGTCTATTAAAAAGTAAATAGTTAATTTATGTCGGAGTTTTATATATCACAAATTGAAGAGAAAAGGTCTAAATAATATATTCAAATTTAAAACAAAAAAAAAATCGCTTTTTTAGAAATTTACCTGTAAAGTCCGAAGTTTAAAACTTTAAAAAAAAAAAAAAACACATTGTTTTTTTTTGTTGTTTTTTTTAATAAAACCTTGGTCCTTGCTTCTTTAATTGAAAAAAAATTAGGGCTTGAATTACATTTTTCGAGGAGTTATAAGCGTGGAAAGATGGGGTGGAATTATTCACTATTTTCACGAAATTTCTGACACTGCTACTCGTAAATGTATATTTTAATCGACTTTTCATTGACTCTCTTTATCATTCGTAACTATATTTCACTTCTATTTTTAATATTTTATCTCCACCTGATGATGATGATTCAAGAAAGAATCGAAAGCGCTCGTCTGAACCATGGAACATTTGTAAATACCTTCCATCTTGAAGTTAAAAAAATCTTACGAAAGATCGAAAAAATGAAAAAAAAAAATAATCATTAAGCAAGGTATCTCTGTTGTTTTTAATAATGTTTGCCTGAATATATATATATATATATATATATATATATATATAAATTGCTGCATCTTTCCAGATGATCGACGTCACATTGAGTTCTCCCAATCTTGCCGTCCATGCCATCTTAGATGACTCTGCACTCCCACCGCAGATTTGCATATCTTGAAGCAGATGTGATATACAGATTGAGCAATTTTCATCGATTTGACTTCTTCTTGAGGTAGAATGGTATTCCTATGAACAATCACATGTCTTCTCAAACTAGCAGTAGACTTGCAAACTTTGCTTCATATTAAACAGATCGTTTGGTTCGGCCTAATAGGTGCAAAGTTGACCTGAACAGGAGTTGTGTGCGATTTAAGGTGGTTGACGTAGCCAGCTTTTGACAAAAGCATTCGTTCACAAGTGTCGCATTTCCAGCTCTGTGTGTATTGGTTAAGACCCTCAATTAATGGGCACTTTTATTAATGAGCACTTTTCTATAAACACAAAAAGAATTCAGTGGATTTTTACCCATGTGGATGTAGTATATTAGTCAAATATAAGAGTACCCCACGCAAGTTAACTCGCGTTTCCGTACTGGTGTTCTTCAACGGAGCTTCTTATCAGTTGATATTGTAATACTACATTTCCACCTTATCACCTTATTATACGTATTATTTGGATTCTTCGAACTACCGTTTCTATCTTGAACTGTTCCTTTCACAGTATTTCGGTCAATGTAACCTACAACCTTCTTCAGATGTATCTGATCGAACTCGGGAATCTTTCTGTTAAACTTGTGAATCTGCGCAGAATTTCGAACAGAACGCTTTATTTAATCCACAGAAGTAGCATGACCTCGTTCCGTCATCCATGATCGGGTTAAATGTCCTAAGTAATTCGCGATTGCATTTTGAGTGTCGCCCGCACTAAACCTTCAACCCCAGAAGAGTGTAACCATGACAACTGATTTTCACCAAGTATTTCATCCACTGCGCCACGGGTCATTGCGGAGAATACATTGACCGAAACATTGTGCAAATAAAACTCAAGTTGAGAACAGTAGTCAGAAAGAATCCAAATAATACGAATAATCAACCCTCATCTCAAAAATTCAGAAAAGTAATCCATATACGATTGTCTTAAGAACGTACGTTTACAGATGAATATTGCTAACGTTCAGTTTTCCAATGTATCCGATAAAACTTCGTTTTTTTCTTTTCCTTTTTTGCGCTGTTTCCTTTGTTTACATAACGAAGTAAGAACCGTCAGTATTTTTGTACTTAATGTTTGTTAAATAATCGCGTGATTCATTTTATTAACGACTAGCATGGCCACTCGCCATTACCTGGATCAAAAGTCTAACATATTTTTAATGAAACATTTATATTTCTTTCTCTCGCTCAATTTTTCTCTTTCTTTCCCGTTTTCCTTCTCTCTATTTCCTTCATGTTTCCTGTCACTCTTTCTCTACCTCTCTCTCTCACTCTTTCTCTACCTCTCTCTCTCACACTCTTTCTCTACCTCTCTCTCTCTCTTTCTCTCCCTCTCTCTCCCTCTTTCCTCTCTCCTTCTTTCCTGCTTCCTCTCTCCTTCTTTCCTGCTTCCTCTCTCCATCTTTCCTGCTTCCTCTCTCCCTCTTTCCTGCTTCCTCTCTCCCTCTTTCCTGCTTCCTCTCCCTCTTTCCTGCTTCCTCTCCCTCTTTCCTGCTTCCTCTCCCTCTCTCTCCTCTTTCCTCTCTCTCTCTCTCTCTCTCCTCTTTCCTCTCTCTCTCTCTCCACTTTCCTCTCTCTCTCTCCACTTTCCTCTCTCTCTCCACTTTCCTCTCTCTCTCCTCTTTCCTCTTTCCTCTCTCTCTCTCCTCTTTCCTCTCTCTCTCCTCTCTCTTTCCTGTTCCTCTCTCTCTCTTTCCTGTTCCTCTCTCTCTCTTTCCTGTTCCTCTCTCTCTCTTTCCTGTTTCTCTCTCTCTCTTTCCTGTTCCTCTCTCTCTCTTTCCTGTTCCTCTCTCTCTCTTTCCTGTTCCTCTCTCTCTCTTTCCTGTTCCTCTCTCTCTCTTTCCTGTTCCTCTCTCTTTCCTGTTCCTCTCTCTCTCTTTCCTGTTCCTCTCTCTCTCTCTCTTTCCTGTTCCCTTCTCTCTCTCTCTCTTTCCTCTTCCGCCCCTCTCTCTCTCTCTTTCCTCTTCCGCCCCTCTCTCTCTCTCTCTCTCTCTCTCTCTCTTTCCCGGTTTCCTCTCTCTTTGCCGTTTTTCTCTCTCCCTCTCTTTTCCCCGTGTTCTTTCTCTCTCTCTCTCTCTCTCTCTCTCTCTCTCTCTCTCTCTCTCTCTCTCTCTCTCTCTCTCTCTCTCTCTCTCTCTGGCTTTTCCCTTTCTCTTTCTCGTTCGCATAACAGATTTCTCGTGGAATTAGTTGTCATCCCTTTTTTTCAAATTAGTAGGTATTAACTCCGAAAAACCACCCGCCATGGAACTCGATAGAAGCGCTCATCAGAGATGAAAAAAATCTAAATTTTAGACATTATTCATCCGGGGCAACGCTTATCAATAACATACCAACTTTGAGTCTTTATTTTGTAAGGTTTTTTTGTTTTTGTTTTTTTACTTTTAGCAAGACATACAAACACCCTTCCAACTAGCCTTTATGTATAATCAATTGTTTTCTTTATCGTTTTCATAGGTGCATATGTCCTGGTTGATTCTTCAGATGGTGAGTACAATAATCCTTTTACGCTTTGCCTTTCTGATCCCCTCGTGATAATTCTTACTTTGCAAAGAGATTTTTCTCATTTATAACTACTTCAAATAAATGTTTCCATTCTCCTTCATTTAGCTTGTAATTTTATTTTCAATTTCATTTCTCAACCCTGTATGTATGTGTGTACATGTACGTGTCATGTACGTGTAATTTTAATAATCAACATTTGTTTCTTTTAATTAATAATTTTTTTACTTTTGATTGTTTTTGTTGGGTTATTCACCTTTGCATAATAATTATTGCAAAGGGGAATAACCCAACAAAAAATCAAAACTAGAATAATTGTTATTAATTAAAAGTAACAAATGTTGATTATTAAAATTACAATTCTTATTAATTAATCAATATAAATAAAATAGTAGACGTATGTGTGTATCTGTAAATACTTAACCGATAAACTCTTAAACTACTGGTCAAACATAATTCTGAAATTAACAGGAAATAGTAATCATACGCCACGGATGGTTTATAACGAGTAAAATCTTTGTTTGGATGGATAAATAACGCGTGCAGAAATATGTCGGCAAGTTGAAATGCAAAATGTTCATTTCGATTTACTGACATATTTCGATTTTGCGCATGTGCAAATTCATTCATAACTTAAAGTGGTTAATTTTAACATGTAATTCTCTACCTGTATAAGAGCCAGGTGCGCCTAAGGATGGAGTATTGTTGCTACATCTAGGCAGGAGATGCTAGAAGCATCGTATCCTGCCTTGACAGAGTTCAAAATAGACTTCGTAGTCTAGTGGAGGCCCGGATGCTCTTTTCTCTTCCCTGCAACCTCTTTCCCACAGAAGAGACGTTGCGAGACCGTCTCTGCTTTACCGTTATTTTCATGGCAAGTACTCGTCTGAGCTTCAATCTATAGTCTCCTCCTTGCCAAACCTGTATGCATGTGTGTACATGACTGTCTTATACAAGCGTATGTGTGTACACGCACGTGTCATATACGTGTGTATGTGTGCATGTTCTTGTCGTGTATTTGTGTACATGTGCGTGTCATGTACGTGCGTATGTGTGTACATGTACGTGTCATGTGCGTATGTACATGTGCGTGTCCTGTACGTGTGTATGTGTACGTTATTTTTCGTATGTGAAATAAATGTATGTGTGCTTATGAACGTGATGTTCAGATATATATATATATATATATATATATATATATATATATATATATATATATATATATATATATATAGACAATCCCTCCCTCCACCCAAAAATATACCTTCTAGTGTGAATATAAAAACACCATTTCCTTCTTTTACGCCAATCCAGGGTTTGCTTTTCAAGTATACACCTGGGGGAATAAAACTTATTAAGAACCGCTACCCCGCTACCCGACCCTTAAACGCGTGTTATTTGTTAGGCTCTCCGTACAAACCAACCGATGCTAATTCCATCGGGACTTTTGCAGTCAGATAACCTGTAATGTATTCCCGCCACCGATGAGTGGAAAAGCCCACCCACCGCGAATCACATTGGGAAAAGAAGCCCTCCCCTCCCCGCCCGAATTGTCGCTTTTTTTTTTTTTTTTTTTAATTGAAAGGCGAAGAGAAAAAAAAACAAACAACTTTTTTTTACGGACTTTAACTCTTTCATTTTCAATAAACATATTTAGAAAAAAAAAAAATTCGTAAATCCAAAACTAATAAGTACGCGGCAGACATTTTTGATTGCCACGCAATATTTGCTAATGCCACTATTTTATATAAGTGACGTAAAGGTAAAAACGAATGTACACAGTTCAAAATAGACTTCGTAATCTAGTAGGAGATGCCCTTTTCTCTTCCCTGCAATCTCTTTCTCACAGAAAAGATGTTGCGAGTCTGTCTCTGCTTTATCGTTATTTTCATCCCAAGTGCTCGTCTGAGCTCCAATCTATGGTCCCCCCTCGCCAAACTTTCACGAGAAACACTCGTCTAGTGTAAAACACTATCAATAATTTCCCCCCACTCTTTATCTGTGCCTAAACATAAACGTAGATTCCATGAACAAAGTTTCTTTCTTAGAACTGCACGCCTGTGGAACGCTCTTCCGTTTGCCTGCTTTCTAGCTGAAAAAGTTCTTGATGAGCCGTTCCATTTAAGTTTACCGAATTTCTATTAATAACGATTACTATATTATCCGATTGACTATTGTACACTCTTTAACCCTTATCCTCGAGTGGCCTCTGAGCCTAGATGTGGTGAGGCATTGTAAATAGGAACTATATTGTCCAATGGACAGTTGTATACTCTTTAACCTTGTCTCTGCTTTATCGTTATTTTCATGGCAAGTGCTCGTCTGAGCTCCAATCTTTTCCCCACTCTTTATCTGTGCCTAAACTTAAACGTAGATTCCATGAGCAAAATTTCTTTCTTAGAATTGCACGCTTGCGGAACTGTCTTCCGTTTGCCTGCTTTTCAGCTAAATACAACATGGTTGTCTTCAAGTCCAACGTAAACAAGTTCTTGATGAGCCTTCCTACTTAAGTTCACAAATTTACCGAATTTCCATTACTAACGATTACTATATTATCCGATTGACTATTGTACACTCTTTAACCCTTATCCTCGAGTGGCCTCTGAGCCTTGATGTGGTGATACCTAAAAAACACATATCTAAGGTAATAACGGAAACCCTCGAAAACGACCTTCAGTCTGTAGTGGAATGAGGTCGTCCATGGATGTTAACAGTTGATGCTACTAAGGCTAAGCTTCTTTCCTTTAACAACTACAAAAAAATTTCAACCAACGATTGTCATGACAAATAACACCCTACCTGAAAGCTCATCGTTTATGCTCCTCGGCTTAACATTCACAGACAGCATGAATTGGAACAAATACATTAAGGACTTTGCCACGACTGCTGCAAAAAAAAGTGGGCTCCCTCTACCGTGCTAGAAAATTACCCACACTTGAGAGTATCTGATATCTCTACAAAGCCACCATGCGCCTATGCATCGAGTATTGTTGCCACATCTGGTCTGGTGCATCTACCACCTGTCTCTCTCACTCTTGGTCCAAAAAACTCTCAATTTAATAGACCCCATACTATCAGCCAATCGCCAACCTCTGTCTCATCGCCGCAGTATTGCATCTCTGTGCTTTATTGCATCATGTACTTTAATGGAATGTGTTCTGATTGCAATTGTGCCCCATCGAAATATCCATCGAATTTTAATAAGTTTCCATACATTTTTGTACAAGCATTTAAAATTGTCGTAGACTCTTGAAGATTCACTATGTTATTACTATATATCTTATGAGATGACTGACCAATCTTTATGATTTCAAGTTTAAATGAACAGCTACAGCGTGAATTGGAATACACCCTACTAAAGCCTGATTGGTGAATTTAAAAAAATGCAATCTGGACGTGAAGACACTTTAGAAAAAAGATATGCAATAAAAAAAAATTTAAATTGAAAAAATGCCACAGAAACGTGTGGAATGCTTCAGACTGCTTTTGGACTATCTTGCATGAATAGAGCATCAAGTTTTGAGTTACATAAGAGATTCAAGGAAGGCTGGGAGTGAACGCCAGAATTGATTGGCCAAATAAAGAATTTCATGGATGAGGACCGTCGTGTATTTATAAAGACAGGGTACACAGTTTGGTGTCAGTGTGGGAGCTGCACGCACAGTTATTCGCAAGGAACTGAAGATGCAGAAAATTTGTGCAAATTTTCTCCCACGGCTGCTAAGTGAAGATCCCAAATAAAGACGCTGTCATGAGCAATATGGGCATCAAGACAGTTCCTCGCCCTCCCTATACTCCAGACCTTGCTCCCTGTGACTTTTGGCTATTCCTTAAGCTCAAGGAAAACCTTAGAGGCTGTCGTTATGAGACAATTGACGAGATGAAAGAGCCTGTGATGTGGATCATTGACATGCACACCTATGTTGACTTCCATAGAGCCTTCCAGAAGGTGTTGGAATGGTACAAGGGCATTGCATCCGGAGGAGATTACTTCAAAGGGGACTAGAGTTTCATGTGTGTACTATCAATAAAAGTGGCCATATGAAAAAAGTCTGAAAACTTATTGAAGGCGCTTTGTACATATTTCTTGCAAACTTTATTTGTAGCAAAATCCCACCACTTCACCGTAGATGTCCCTAGATGCTACTCTAATAGTTTCTTCCCTCGGACTGCTAGATTTTGGAATTCTTTCCATGTTTCCTCCTTCTCTAACTGTATTAACCTGCAGAAGTTTAAATGTAATGTGAACAAACATCTTACTTCTATACTAAGCAATTTTATTTTTGCCTGCTTCCAGAATGCTCCTTTTTCGAGAACGGGTTTCCATCCCAAATTAAAAACGACCTCGTGTCACATTTTGATTTCGTGATAAAGCAGATGAATACCTACAAATAAAAATTCCAAAGTTTGTAGTGCGAAATAAAGTTGAATCCTTTCAAACAATGTAATTTTCTTTACATTATTTTTTTTTTTTTTAATAATTTATTTATTTTATAGTTTACTAGCATGGGTGCCCGGCGTTACCCGGGTATTTGGAGGTGTATGTTGAGCAAAAAAAAAAAAAAGGGGTCAATTTTTTAAAATTTGACCTCTATTATGGCCCCTTACAATTGTTTTGGGCTCAAATCAAGTTAAGTTAGATCCATGTCCAAGGAACCTATATCTAAAATTTCAAGTGTCTAGACCCAAAATTGTCGGAGGGGTTTGGTAGAGTTCTCAAAGGTCAAATCGTTGAACTTTGACCCCTTAATCGCAAAATTTCTGGCCGAAAACAAATCACATCGATTTTCCCAAATCTCAGTACTCTGTATATCAAATTTCGAGTCTGTAGACTTAAAATTGACAGTTATTGCGTAGGGAAATATACACACACAGACAGACAGACAGATACACAGACACGTCCACTTTTATAGATATATAGATTAGCTTATGCGAAGATACTGATTAGGTTAGTGTTTAGCTTATAGTACGTTACGAATTATCTTAGTACTTAGCATATGTGAAAATATTACTTAGCTTAGTGTTTAGATAATATGAAAATAGTGCTTAGTGTTTGAATAATGTTAAAATAGTACTTAGCTTAGTGTTTAGACTTTGTGAAAATAGTACTAAGCTTAGTACGGGGATAATGTGAAAATAGTACTAAGCTTAGTACGGGGATAATGTGAAAATAGTATTTAGCTTAGTGCTTAGATAATGTAAAAATAGCACTTAGCTTAGTGTTTAGATTATGTTAAAATAGTACTTAGCTTAGTGTGGGGATAATGTCACAATAATACAATGCTTAGTGTTTAGCATATTTGACGATATTAATTAGGTCAGCTTTTAGATAGTTGACTTGTGTGTTTAGCTAAAATAACAATGCTATTTAGTTTAGTGTTCCGTTAGGAATTTAATTAGAGTTGCAACGGAGATAAAAACTAGCTTAAAGTTAAAGAATAACGAAAAAAGAAGTTTAGTTTTATTTTATTCATTTTTATTTATTTTTTATTTTTTGATTATTTTAAATTCTCTTTTTGTCCGGCCACCTTAAAGACACCATTAAGTCAAAGAGTGGAAAGAAGGTATAACTTGTTTTTTGTTTTGTTTTATTTTATTTTTTTTGTTTTTTTTTTATCTTTTTATATTTTAAAAGCTTTTAAATTGGTCCAGGCCACCCTTTTTTTGTCACTTTTGACTTTCACCTCAGGTATAGACCCGAGAGCCCCCGGGTATTTTGAAGACGCCAAATTGTTGACAGATCTCATGTGGGATGGGGTAACTGATTTGTGCAGCTGCATAGTTTGCCCTTGGTGTTTTGATTTTTTTTTATTCTTGGTGTTTTTTTTTTTTATTCTTGGTGTTTTTTTTTTATTCTTGGTGTTTCCTTTTTTTATTCGTAGTGTTTCCTTCTTTTATTCTTGGTGTTTCGTTTTTTTTATTCTTGGTGCTTCGTTTTTTTATTCTTGGTGTTTCTTTTTTATTCGTAGTGTTTCTTTTTTTATTCGTGGTGTTTTTTTTTTATTCGTGGTGTTTTTTTTTTATTCGTGGTGTTTCTTTTTTTTTATTCGTGGTGTTTCTTTTTATTTAATCTTTGTGTTTCTTTTTCTCTCTCTGACCTTTTGTTTCTGTGATGTTTTCTTTCTCCTATTCACTTAATTTGTCTCTTTATATGCATTACATTTTGTCTCTCTTAATTACATTCTCTCTTTAACACACTCTCTCATACATATGTTCACTCTCACTCTCTCTATTACACTCTTTTCTCTATTATGCTTAACTCTCTCTCTCTCTCTCTCGCACTCTCTCAAGCTGTCTTTCTCTCACACCTTTCTATTGCACTTCTCTATTACACCCCTCTCTTTCTATTACGCTTTCACTCTCACACACATACGCTTTCATTCTCTCTCTTATGCTGTCTCTCTCTCTCTCTTAGGCTCTCTCTCTCTTAGGCTGTCTCTCTCTCTTAGGCTGTCTCTCTCTCTTAGGCTGTCTCTCTCTCTTAGGCTGTCTCTCTCTCTCTCTTAAGCTGTCTCTCTCTCTCTCTTAAGCTGTCTCTCTCTCTCTCTCTTAAGCTGTCTCTCTCTCTTAAGCTGTCTCTCTCTCTTAGGCTTTCTCTCTCTCTCTCTCTTAGGCTTTCTCTCTCTCTCTCTCTTAGGCTTTCTATCTCTCTTAGTCTTCTCCTCTTTCTCTTTTTCGATGTCTCTCTTTCGATTGTGCTCTCCATCTCTCTCTCGATTTCTCATTCACTATTATGCATTCTCTCAAGATATATATATATATATATATATATATATATATATATATATATATATATATTGCCCTTCTCTCTAGTACATCCCCCTCTCTCTATTATGCTTTCTGTCTCTATTACGCACTCTGTCTTTATTATACGCTCTCTCTCGCTATGTCCCTTTATCATACCATCTCTCTCTCTTTCTCTCTCTCTCTCCTTTTTCAGTCTTTCACTCCTTTAGGTGTTGTATTTCTGTTTACCTTTATTATCTGTCATCTTTTATCCGTTGTCGGTTCACCTGCGTCTAATGAGGCGATATCGTCCGGGGGCCGAGGGGTTGGGCAAGGCGTTCGACTAGGGACTAAAGACAGATTGAAAATAATGATCACTGATTAACTTTTTAAAATCTAAAGACGGTAAACCCCACCCAACGTCCACTTGTCTCCATTCCACCCTGTTTCTTTCAGTTTAACTCAACTGCTTCACCAATCACCACCCCCATTTTCTATCAGTTGGACTCTTCCTTCATCTATCTATCTAGCTAGCTAGCTCTAGAACGTACTCTCCAACCATTATTTTTTTTCGTTTCTATCAATTTTAGCCCGCACTATCCAATTCAGTCTATCGACCCAGAGCTGTGATACAGCGAAACAGTCTCTCTGTCGATGACTGTATATATACTTTTTTTATACATTTCCATTCATATATATATATATATATATATCTATTTACCTATATATATATATATATATATATATATATATATATCTATTTACCTATATATATATATATATATCTATTTACCTATATATATATATATATATATCTATTTACCTATATATATATATATATATATATATATATATGTTTGTGTGTGCATATATATTTACCTATGTTTGTATGTGTATATATACCTTATATTTACCTATATATTTGTTTACGTGTGTGTGTGTATATATATTTATTTACCTATGTTTGTGTGTGTGTATATATACATATATTTATTTACCTATATATACATATATTTGTGTGTGCATATGTATATATATACATATATCTATTTACCTATATGTTTGTGTGTATATATGCATGTATCTATTTACCTATATATATATATGTTTGTATAAATATATACATATATCTATTTACCAATATATATACACACACACACATATATATATATATATGTTTGTGTATGCATATATACATATTTCTATCTATTTATATATATATGTGTGTGTGTACATGTATCTACCTATATATGTGTTTGTGTGTTAATAAAGCCACTAATAATAAGTAAATAAACATATTGCTTATTTAATAATAAATTTTCGGTTTTCAAGTAAACCTTTATAAGTGATTTTCCCCCCTTTTCTTCGATATTGTTCCCTTTGGTGTTTTCCACAGCCGCGAATCTCTGATGGAATGAGATGTTTGTTATATGTAAGTCCGATGGGGGTGACGTAGGCTCGCCTTTGTTGGTTAAGATTAATAAACAGACTATATATATATAAATGGGAAGCATTTAGCTTCGAAATGCCGTGGTCTAAATTTCCCCTTAACTTTTCCTTATTGTTCTGATGATATAATAAAATTATAGATCAGTTTTCTTCCTCATCTTTCATTTAATATTTGTATGTATCAATTACAAATTAAAGAAAACCTAGGATTAAAATTTACATAGATCTTTATTAAAGCCTCAGGTCAATAAGGACGAAAATGAGAGAAAAATTGAAAAAAAAAATCTTTAGAATATGGAATTTTTTTAAAAATCATTTTCGTCTTTAACTCGTTTGATGATTTGATGAAGTTCTTTATAACGTTTTCCTCTATTTTTTTTTAAAGTTATGAATTGTTGCTCTTAACCGGGCAGAGCTTCTATCTTGATAGGAGTGCTTTAGTAAAGTTATATAATATTCTGTGTATATATGTGTGTGTGTGTGTGTGTGTGTGTGTGATGGAATAAATACATGTGAGATCAAGTGAAAATTTAAATATCGATATATATATATATATATATATATATATATATACGTGTGTGTGTGTGTGTTAAAACTGCTAATTAGTAAAAACCTGAAGAGAGTACTCAATACTATTGCAGAGCAAATATGTGTTTTATTTTTTATTACCGTTTTATCTGTTTGGAGGTTGTTGGATCGTAAACATGGTCCAACATCTGAAACATATGTAACCAAACAGATAAAACGGTAATAAAAAAAATAAAACACACACACACACACACATATATATATATATATACACACACCCATACACAAAGTGAGAATGTGAAACACAAAGATTAAATAAAAAGAAACACCAAGAATAAAAAAGGAAACATCACGAATGTGTGTGTGCGTATATATATATATATATATATATATATATATATATATATATATATATATATATATATATAATTAACGTTCCTTCTGTATTTTAAGACTCTGAAAATAACTGCTTTTATAATCAACTCCCGTAAAAAAATCATTTCAGTATTTTAAAATATATCAAGACGGTAGTTAACCCTGCTGACCCATTCGGTAGTCATCGTCGGTAACCATTTGGTTATCTCAACCGAGTTTCTATTACAGCAAAAAGTGCGAATTCTGCAACCGCACTATTCATGAAGAATGCTCAAAAAAACCTTTTCATAGGTGATCTATCGCCAATGTGTTTATAATGACTGGTTTCGCAATCGCAAGCAACACTTTCCTGACCTACTTTCACATATCCGGTAGAAATTGCGCCTCGAGACAGCAGGAAGCAAAAACGGAGTTAAGCAGACGTTGGGCATTTTACATGTAAATCGAGTTTTGCTAACACTGGGCACCTATAGGGCTTGATAGAGTAAAACTATCCCCGACAGACACTCTCAAACACATATCAGGTGATATTAGATCTGTCTTACTCAAAGGAAGCCGCTCGAACCAGATATGTTAAAGTAGATAACGTCACTCATGTGTGACTAAAATAGCCACTAAACAAATAAGAATATGACAGACCAAGGAACATGATATTTCAAAGATATTACGAATCAAAGGACCAACACCGTTTCTAATAGCGATACATGGACGCATCTTGGACATAAGAACGTCAGATAAAGTGTGTGTATGTGTGTGTGTGTGTGTGTGTGTGTGTGTAAGAACAAGAGAACGTGAGAGAGAGAGCGTAATACGTAGATGTATAGAGAGATATACAGATATAACAGGAAATACTAAACACCCACAGAAACAGTTTTTCAATAAATATAATTTCTAGAGCAAAACCAAAACTAAATAGGTTACAAATGTAATAACTAGGGCTATGACAACAGCACACTCTTTTCATTGCTTTGACTCTCTAGTATATATCCGATACAGTTAGGCATAATTAATCAACCGATAACCACATCACTCTACATAAAAACATGAAATATCAATGGATATATACCTGAGAGTCAAAACACGGAAAAGAATATGCTGTTGTCATAGCCCTATTAATAATAATACTTGGTTGACATTCTTTTTGCTATTTATTATTCTAGGACTTTTCTAGGTATGGCATTGATCAGTTGAGGAATTTCTTGCGGTGTTTGATGCAATAATGCTCAAAGTTCAGGCTTAGAAGATGCTTTCTTTTTCTTTTTGAGAAGGTTCCGGTCTAGTATGCCCCAAAGGTTTTCAGTTGGGTTCATATCCGGGGACTGACTTGGCCATGGAAGTTTATTAATCCGATTTTGGCTCAACCAATGTTGTTTCCCCCTAGCAGATTGACAATGGGCTCCATCTTCCATAAATAGGGAGTTAACGTGGTTCATTTTACAACTTGAGAATATTGGTAGGAGCCCTTCATGTAATAGTGAAACATATTTAGCAGAATTGATCTTTCCTTCGCACTCCATCAAGCTAGAGCGACCATTATTCCAAATTGCACCCCATACCAAAACCGAGAAACCACCATGTTTCAGTGTTGGCTGCAGTCTTTTTAAGTCAAACTTTTGCTGAGATAGCCTTCATATCCGTACCCTTCCACTGTCGGGAAATAATGCAAATCGTGACTCATCAGAGAAAATGACCTTGGTCCAAAAGGTCATAGGTCTCTCCATCATCTCACGAGTCCAATCTTTTCTACGCTTGATATTGGCAGGATGAAGAAGAGGCTTCCATTCTCGCAGCTCTACCATAGTAGCCCAGAATGTGAAAATATCTGACGGCTGTTCTGAGACTGACACCAGCTTGTGTTGCAATGTCGGAGGCTTTGCATCGATGATCCTCTTCAACACGTCTTTTTACAAGACGCAAAGTTCTTTTAGAGATCACGGGGCGACCTGATGAGGTTTTGTGCTTTATTTGTCCTCCCCTATGAATTGTACGATCACTCTATAAACAGTAGAAATGGGTATTGAAAGATTTCCTGCCAATTTGCGTTGACTAAGACCACTTTCATGTTGACCAATAATAGTCATCGCAGAAATTCTGATAATTCTGATGCTTTTTTTGGTTCGTAGCATGCTTCAGTGTTGTTAGATGCAATTTTAATGAAGTACTCTAAGTTGCTTCAGCATTATTCTTATCTGTAATAAGTATATATTAATCTTAGGGAAAATGTGTAGTGTCCATTCTTTCTGCCATGTGTGTGTGTGTGTGTGTGTGTGTGTGTGTGTGTGTGTGTATATATATATATATATATATATATATAAGGGAGAGAAACGTAGATATATATAAAGGGAGAAAAACGTAGATATACATATAGAGAAAGAAAAATAGACATATATAGAGAGAGTGAGAAAGATATATAGATAGAGAGAAAAATGTATACATATATATATATATATATATATATATATATATATATATGAGAGAGAAAGGTGTGTGTATGTATGTGCAGTGGCGTACCTATGTAAAATGGCGCCCATGGCAAAATTTGAATGTGCGCCCCTTCTTAATAATTTATACCTTAGATATACCTAACTAGTAATTTTAATTTTTGTCAAGCAATTTTTACGCCCATGTCAGAGTGGCGCCCATGGCACGGGCCATGCCTGCCATACCCTAGATACGCCACTGTGTATGGATGTGTGTGTGTGTGTATATATATATATATATATATGAGAGAGAGAGAAATGATAAAAGATAGGCATATATGTATATAGAGAAAGATAGCCATACGTACAGAAAAAGAAAATATACACCTATATATATATATATATATATATATATATATAAGGGAAAGAAAGTTGAAAAATTTAAATTAAATTCAATAAATTTTAAAAAAATTGCGATAAATTTGTCGTAAATTTAATTCCAAATTTTCATATATACTATTGCTCTATCTGGCATATTGATATTGAGCTTTTTTATCGGCTTGGAATTGTCTTTTAATTATTGATACTAATATTTATGACTTTTAATTATTATTTATATGGCTTTTAATTATTGATACTAATATTTATATGGCTTTTAAGTTTACAGTATTATACAACCTGTAATCTGAATGTATTTTAACATTTCAGTCAATATAATCTAATATATAAAAGGGCGCTATGTCTGTCTGTCTCCATATTTTAAAACTCTATCTCTTCCGAAACTAAAGGTCGCAGAGCTATGGCAAGAGCCTCAAATGATTGGATTTTTTCTGGACTATTTTTTTATGGGTCTTTAGCCGGTTAAACTAGTTTTTAAGGGGTCAAAATTGAAAAAAAAAACTGTTATACATTTTGTACATTCATTCTAGTTTATTTTTAATCAGTACATATAAGTGTCACTTTGGTACAGGGATAATGTCACGAGCTTTGAATGCTACAGTTTTGCTTTCGGTTTCGATTCTAGCTGATGGCACCCAAATACTTTTTTTCTTACTTTTTTTTTTTTTTTTTTTTGTACTTATGAAATGACGACCCAATAATAATGAATACGAAATTTGGACGAATTAAAATATTATATTAAGCGTATTTTACGACCGGGCGAAGCCGAGCGTACCGCCCCTTTAGTATAATGTGTGTGTGTATATATATATATATATATATACACACACACACACACTTTTGCCCGATATTATTCATACCCCTCGGATCTTTGTGAGATTTCTATAAGAATATTGCTCAAACCAGAAGGTAGACAATATTAAAGGGATTTCAAACAATAAATCAAGCATAAGCATTTAATTTAAACTCAACAAATAAATAAATTATGCAAGTTTGAAACATTATACAAAGAAAAACAATAATGGCGCGAGTTCAAAATTATTCATACCTCCCTTACTAATAGTCAATAGCATGCGCTTTATTCTTAATAACTGCCTGTAACCGTTTTGGATATTTATCAACAAGGTTTTTACAAGCATCAACACTGATTTTTGACCATTCTTCAATGCAGTAGTTCTCCAAAATCCCTCAAATTTCTAGGTTTCCGCTTTTTAACCTCAGTTTTCAATATGTGCCAGAGGTTTTCGATAGGGTTCAGGTCGGGACTCTGGCTAGGCCATTCCAAAACATTAATTTGATTATCCTCAAACCATTTCTTGACTATTTTGGCAGTATGTTTTGGATCATTATCCTGTTGACGGACCCAGTTTGGTCCTAAATGGAGCTTCTCTGCATCCTGTCTAATGTTTTTCTGGAGTATCTTCAAATATTGCTCCTTCTTCATGGTTCCATCTATCTTGACTAAACTACCTGGACCACTAGCCGAAAAGGAGCCCCAAAACATTAGGCTACCACCACCATGTTTCACCGTGGGTATAGTGTTCTTTGGGTTGTAAGCTTCTCCTTTCTTCCTCCAAACGTAAGAAGCATCCATATGGCCAAACAATTCAATTTTTGTTTCGTCAGTCCACAAAATGCTTGAGAAAACGGACTCTGGAGAATTCACATGGGTCCTAGCAAACTTTAGACGTGCTGCAAGGTGTTTTCCGGTGTGCAATGGAGTCCTTTTTGGTCTTCTTCCTTTCAGACCATTTTCATGCAGAGTCCTTTGCAATGTTTGCCTTGATATTTTTTATGCCAGAAGACTCCAGATTTTCTAAAATGTCCTTAGTAGTGGTGGTTGGATTTGCATTAACACTTCTTACAATATTCCTGGTGGCTCTAGCAGACAGTTTCCTTTTCCTTCCTCTACCAATCAAGTTGTTTGTTGTGTGGTGGCTCTGGAATTTTTTGATGATGCTCTGTACTGTTGCTGTAGGGACCTCAAATTTCTTGGAAATTGACTTGTAACCTAAACCATCCTTATGTGAATTCACAATTTTAGTCCTAAGATCATTACTAAGCTCTTTTTTCTTCCCCATTCTAATAATTTTTATTCTTTTATTGGTTTTCAGTTGATATCATTTTAATTTCTGAAAAATGCAAAAAACGAAATGAAATTAATCAAAGGTTGTATAAAAGCATTCAAAATAAGAATCAAACAGGAAACAAACAGTCAGAAACTCGATTAATACTGAAAAAATAAGGGGGTATGATTATTTTTGAACATTGCAGATTTTATAAATAGCTGTATATTTCTTTTATTACAAGTATCCCGAGATTTTAAAATTTTAAAATGACGAAAATGATCAGAAGAGGTTTATTAAGAATATGTATCAATATGGACGTAAACAATAAATTCTTACAAAGTTACACCTAATAAACTCAATTTTCAAGTGGGGGGTAAGAATAATATCGGGCACAAGTGTGTGTATATATATATATATATATATATATATATATATATATATATATATATACATATATATATATATATATATATACATATATATATATATATATACATATATATATATATATATA
>NC_136521.1:57027505-57070005 GCF_053919585.1 Euprymna scolopes | reverse complement strand
GGTCACAAGTGCAATGAGTTCATCAGAAAAGAATCCATTAAAATACTTGCTTGTGTAATTTTTTAATAGATTAATTGTAATTTCTTAATATGACGTGTCTATAAGTACACCACATTCCCCCTCCCCCAGTGCCGATGGAGTAGAGAGTCCAATCGACATGCAGGTGTTGACAGACGGTGATTCGATGAACTGATATCGGGTTAAATCGGAGGAAAGTATTGCAAAGACGCGGGCACTAAATTTTGGCTGTAATTCGAGCAGATTAATAAAACTATATTGATTAAATCTATATAAAGTTGAGTTTTTCGTCGCACTTACTATAATATTAACAATCTACTTTTTTTATTAAAAAAAATTATTTTTTATGGTTTTTATTGGATGATTAGTTTCATTTAACTATTACGCTCAGTTCTATTTATGTATAGTTTCGACATTGTGTATTATTGTGTAGCGTTTAGAATGGAAGCATTCTAGCAGAAGCATGCGCGCACACACACACACACACACACATATATATATATATATATATATATAAAAGGCTTTTGTGTCCTTATATATATATATATATATATATATATATATATATATATATATATATATATCAGCAACATCGAAAGCTTCTTAACCCAGTCGCAGCTTCGATGGGCGGGTCATGTGATGCGAATGGATGATGATAGGATACCGAAGCAACTCCTGTATGGCCAATTAGACAGAGGCCGTCGAAACGTGGGACGACCATGGTTGCGTTACAAAGACAAAATAAAGTTTAATTTGCTGGTTCTAAATATTGAATATAACAACATTGAGCTAACTGCAAAAGACAGAAGGAAGTGGATAGAAATGTGTGACAGAAAAATCAAGGAGTTCTCGGCGTTTTACATCGAAAAACTAAAAGAAGCGAGAGTCAAGTCAAAAAATAATACTGAGCAATGTGGAGCTAAATTCTCGCATTTATATGTCTGTCACCACTGCAGTCGCCATTGCAGGTCTCTAGCAGGACTAAAGTGCCACATACGTCTAAGTGAATGTCGACACGCTGAGTTCTAGACCTTCAGGTCAATTGTCGGAGTCTCATACGTCGAAAATCGACGGAGAGTCCATCATATATATATATATATATATATATATATATATATATATATATATATATAGGGGTATATTTGGTAAAAAAAATAAATAAATAAAATAAACAGGGGAAAATGTGCTCAATACTTTAGTAGAGCTAAATATGTTTTTATTATTTCAACCTCGGGTTTTTTTTTGGGGGGGGGGTTTAGAGGGGGGGGGGTTAAATCATTACAAATTATGTCAATCGACCGGACAATATTATTCTGCTGATCTTTTTTTTTTCTTTTTTTTTTTCTTTTTTTTTTTACTTGAATTATCTGAAGAGATCGGCAAGATAATATTATTGTCCTGTCAATTGAAACAATTTGTAATGATTTAAGCAAAAAACTAAAAAAAAAAAAACAACTCCGCAGTTGAAATAATGAACACATATATATGACTTGTGTGTGTGGAAGGTCCCTACCAAACTCCGTTCTGCATTTTTGGTCCACAGATTTGAAATTTGATGTATGGGGGATTTGGACTTGTGGAACAAATTCGATTTGGTTTTTTAGCTGGTAAAATTAGCTACTAACCAATTAAAATTGAAAAAAAAAAAACTTTGTCAGGAGTACGCCGACTAAAATCTGTTATTTTTGCGCATGCGCAAATATACAGCAGTTAAACAGTATTATTTTTTTTTATCTTTCTATACGTATCGATTTAGGTAATACGGTAACAGATAAGACTGGAGAGTTGCATGTTTTGATTTCGATTCTAACTGACGACACCCAAGTCATATTTCTGTTTATTGTTGAAATCACTACGATATGTTGGGTATCATATAATAGTCGATAGCGAATTGACTTTATATATAAATCTGCATGGATTAAAATATAATATTTAAGCATATTTTATAACCGAGCAACGCCGGACAGCCTGCTAGTCTCATGTTTTGAGACACTTTCCGGCAATCCTTATTCCATTTGAAAATCTGTGTCTGAGTATTATCGTGTACAGTTTTTGATGGAATATTTGTAATCTATTTCTATCTCTACTATTATAAAAAAGGAACTGTGTGTGTGTGTGTGTGTGTGTGTGTGTGTGTGTGTGTGTGTGTGTGAGAGAGAGAGAGAGTTCGTTTCCTGTGGATTCAAAAACGGCTGAGCCGATTTTATGAAATTTTACAAAAATGTTACTTTATGTGGCTGGTTGTGTTCCTAGATAGGTTTCGTGTCGGAATATCTCTGATAATTATTGAGAATCAATAATCGAAATAATCCGATTGAAAGAATGAACAGACTATTTGACGAGCCAAGTTAACACCTTACACAGCCTAACAATTGAATTTGAGAAGTTTTAATACCACACAGATATATCAAATCAACAGTAAGTCCCATGATATCAGAAGAGCACGTTCGAAATGAATGTTTCTGTTTAAAGCACAATTGAAGCATAATACTCGATTTTTGTATTTTAAATTAAATTCAAGCTATTATCACAGCACAAGCAGTAAGGCCAGGCATATAAAGTCAACAGTAGGTTCTTTGATATAACAAGTGCGCGTTTGAAATGAATGTTTCTGTTTATAGCACAATTGAACCATGATACTTGACTTTTGCATGTTAAACTTTAATTCAAGCCATTATATAGAAAATCTACTTTAAAAAAACAGTAGATTCTCTACAGTGCAATGTAAACTACAATGTATTGTTAACAAAGTCATTGCGAGAAAGCATGTGCAGCTTTCTCCCGGTGCACCGTGATGGGTCCCCACCTAGAGAAGGCAATCAACCGATTTGATTAAAAAAATAGGCAATTTTACAGATTTCGATGGCAATAAAGTTATGAGAGTGTGAAAAATTCGTTGATCATCATTCAATTTCGGGCAACGTCGAGTTTCCCTGCTAGTTAGTTAAAAAGACGAGGGTTGCCTTGATAATTCGTAACCCATCACTCTAACGATTGAGCTAAACTCTATTTTTATTACTTACCAAAAGTAAACCACGTTCCACTAAAGAATCAACAGTAAAGGTGATAACCATCCTCATCTATCTTTTACCTTCACACCTGCCCGCTCTCGCCATTCTTATATTTTCATCCTCATCTTCTAAAGGATGCGGAGGATGCCGCAAATGGGGGTAGATGATTGGGGTTTGTTGTTGCGGGCGTTGAAGGGAGCTGTTAGTGCGGATGTATGATTGTAGGGGGGTCAGTTTCTCATTATAAAACTGCACCGAATATTGTGTGCGTTTTTTTTGTTTTTTGTTTTTTTTTGTTTTTTTTGTTTTTTTTTACTCGTTATCAGGGAAGAAGCAAAAGGAAGCTGTTGCTGTCAACGCAGCCAACTCCCCCGGCTCTCCGCTGAGCAGAATTCTGAAACCTTAGACCCTCATCAGCAGGTGTCCGAGCGGGTAATCAGTCGTGCTGTGTCCAAACGCAAGGGTATCCAAAATCGCTTCACTAGCGATCTGGGGGCCCCACCCTTAATCTACAAATCAGAGCCGCTAGGTGCATCAAATGCCCTTAAAACCGCCACACAGCCACCACCACCACACCCCACCCCTTCACCTGCTCTGCCCATCTGCCTATAGCGGTTACCCTTAATTGAAAATATGAAGATGCAACGAAACAAAACATTAAACATGACTCCACGGGGGGGGGGGGGGCACAACCATTCGCTTATTATTTTACGATGACGTCACTATTTCTTTGTCTCCCCGCAAGGGTAGAGTTAGGTACAGGGCCGTCTTTTTAATATAAGGGAAAATCCAGGTATCGGAAAAAGGGCAGGCTGGATTGAAACAAAACTAAAAATTGCTTCAGTCTAAAACCTTAATTTGCAGAGAACCATGGATATGACGTTAAACTATATCCGATAGTGAGGCCCCAGCTTGCAGGCTTTGGGGAGTGTGGAGCCACCCTTTAATTGCCATTGCTCCCAGGTCCACTCTAACCCGGAGTGGTAGTACCTGTTAGGATCAAAACAATAGGTTAAATAGAAACTGACTTGGAAAAAATATATATATTCTATTAAAAAAATATTTTTCAAAATCACTGAATTTTGCATTAAATAACCTGGAAAGAGTTGATATGCCGTAAAACAACCAACCAACAATTAATTTGCAGATGGGAGGAGTATCGGAGTGATGGTGGGTGAACATTCAATTATATCTAAACTATCTCCCGTTCTTATAATAGTTTTCAGTAATAGAACTTATACTTGTGCTACGAGATCAGGCTGTCTGAAGATATCGGTTTCCTTAATTGAATGCACAAAACGTTGATGCTATTTGTCTTTTCATTTTTTTTTTTTTTTGCTGTTGTTGTTCTTACAAGGGAGTCCCCACTTATCAAGGCCCGACGGCCACTTAATGAATGTAAGGTGGTAGTATAGTAATCGTTAATGATGTAAGTTGGGCCGAATTTGATTATTTAAGGGGATGGCTCAGCAAGAACTTGTTTACATTGGACTTGCAAAACTCAATCATGTTCTGCAAAGCCAAAAACAAAAACAATTTTTCTTTACAAAACAACCAAACCAAACCCCATGAATAAATATTTGAAGATGTAAAGAACTAGAAGCATAAAACCTTTTTTCCAAAATGATTGAACCCGCAAAGGGCTGATATGCCGTAAAACAAAACAAAAAAAATCTTCTGCACTAGGACTTATACAGTAGATCTGCGAGTGTAACGATGGTAATTCTTATTTCAAAGAAGTCGATTTAAATTAATTTAGGATCAGAAAATTATGTGATCACTCCACTATTGGATTATCTTGGAATTTTAGATTAGTTTTGAATGGCCTTTTTTGGCCATTAACAACGTGTAGTATCTGTTCTGATTCTACGCTTCTACCTTTTTTGCCCTCGATCAGTGAAAGAGAAATCCTTCTAGACTGAGGCAATTTTTATTTTTGTTCCTATCCAGAGTGCCCCTTTTGTGGGGAGCTGGATTTTCAACATATTTAAAACCATCCTTGTGTCTAACTCTGCCATCGTAAGGAGGCAATAAGAACGTGTCGGTTGAACTAAAGGAGATGTGCCTATGTGTATATCGTTGTATCGTTTCATTGGTTGTTCTCCTGGTTGCTACGCCAGAATGTATAATACTTCAAAGAAGTTCCCTTCGACACGGACACACCCAGTAACTCCCCGGCAAAGCGATAGCGACACATATTACAAAAGTATTGAGTAATACACGGTCGTTTGAATTACTTTTTTTTTTATTATTATTATTATTATTATTATTATTATTAGCATTATTATTATTATCAGCATTATTAGTATCATAATTATCATCAAAACTTTTCGAAAAAAATCGGTTGAAATTTGATTTATACAACGCTAGCAGGAAAGCCCAACGTTGCCCAGGATTAAATCAGGGCCAACAAATATTTCACTCTTCTAATACATGTATTGTCATCAAAATCGGTCAAATCGTCCATTTTTCAATCAAATTGATTGATTGCCTGCTCTAGTCAGGAACCCGCCACGGTGCACAAAGAGAAAGCTTCACATGCCTTTCCACAATGACTTAGTCCACAATATATTGTAGTCTATATTGCACTGTAGAGAACCTACTGCTAAGTATATAAAATTATTTTTATATAAGGGCTTCAGTTAAAGTTTAAAATGGAAAAAAGTTAAATATCATGGTCCGATTGTGCTCTAAGTAGAAACATTCTTTTCGAATGCGCCCCCGTCTTATTAAAGAACTTGCAAATGCGCATGTAATGTTTAGGTCAAAATTGAGCTGTTTCTTTTTTAATTGGAGTTTTTGATTATCGATTTTCAACATTTATCAGAGGCATTCCGTTACAAAACCTATCTAAGAACAATCCCAGACACATGAAGTACATTTGTGCAAAATTTCAAGAGACAATCATAACATACTACACTACATGTGGTTGTTGTTTCGAATCTTGCTATAGTCAGCCACAATGATTATCTGCAGTAACAAAGAAACACGTGACTATTGATAACTTTTATTTTTATATAAAACAAAATAGTGTTTTTAGAGGCGGTGAACTTTAAATTGACGATTCCATTTGTTTTAATTGCAGATTTTGCAACTATCTGTTATTTTTAGTTTAGCTTGGTTCCGCAATTCCTCACGTTCCAGCAGGATGAAGCCACATGCCACACAGCATGCTATACAGTCAATTTACTGAGAGAAACATTTAATGAGCGAATAATTTCATGAAACGGACATGTCAACTGTCCGCCTTGTTCATGTGATTTAACCCCATTAGATTATTTTCTTTGGAGATATGTAAAATCTCATGTATATGCTGACAAAGTGAACACAATAGACTATTCGGAAGACGACATTTGACGTGTTATTGTCACAATACAACCTAATTTAATGCATAAAGTTTGTAAATTGAACTTCTAGATTACGTCCTATACCCGAAATTGTATTAAAATGCCTAAAATTACTCTTTGGAATAAACCACATATCCCTTCCCTATATATATATAAAATGAACTCATTTTCCCCCTCTGATTTTGACCTTAATAGGATTGAAAATCAAGACATTTCATGCAAATGTAAGATGCACAAACTGCAGAACATTATCTCGGGTGTGGTATAGGCATATTACCTCTACACTTCCTCGATAATCGTGGATTCCTATATTTTTTCTGGTGAGAGTTCACGGCCAAAATCGGTTAGAATCAATGGAAGTTGTAAAATCTTTTCTCTCTAATAAAATATCGCCTAACCCCGCTAATACTTACACTGTTGCAGATTCGTTCACAAGGAACAGTACGAAGAAACACCGGTTTGGGTTTGTAGTTGCTTAAAAAAAATGGAATGGCATTTTAACGTTCCTTTACGTTCTATGTTTTCTACTGGGTGAAACGCACCATTGGATTTAAGCGAATCGAAGAGTTATTTATGCCATTTTTTTTTCACTTTTCGCTTTGCGCTGTGTTTTTTATTTTCGTTTTTCAGAACACGTCCATCATCTTTTTCCTTGATTTATGTTTTCTGTTTTTCCGATTTCTTTTTTAAAGAAGTTTTTTTTGTGGGGGGGGCGATTTTTTACAGAAGTTTAACGTCGTTTTTATTTTTATTTTGATATTTAAACAGGGTTATTTCTTCGCTTATTCTTTGCTTTACCCCCCACCTTCCAAACAACCGGGCAACGCCGGGTACCCCCGCTAGTTTTTATAGTAAAAATATTTTTCTGTGATTTCTGTTCCGTCTGCCTGCTTCCCACCGGACTACAACTTGGATGTCTTCAAGTCCAATGTTAACAAATTTCTAATGAACCGCCCGCTTAAGTAAACACTTCATCAAATCTCCACACTAACGTAATGTACTTGCAATAACCCTTATCCCTGAGTGACTTCCGGGCCTTGATAAGTGGTGATCACTGTGTAAAAAAAAAAAATTTAAGTTCGTCGCTTTAAAAAAAAACACTAAAATATAACATAAGGGAGGTAATTTTCTTTCTCTATTAGCATTTATGAAATGCTTCACTATAATAATGTAGCAGTCATATTTGATAAAAATAACAAAACTCTTACACATGATTATTATGGAAGTAATATTTCAATATAGACATAATTCACGTTCACACACCGGTTCCTGTTAGACCACTGAAGGTAAGCAACGTTGAGCCTGGTCAATACTAAAATAAGTGACAATTTGGAAATTCCAGATACTGTATGTGCTATCTGCTTATCTCGGCATTGTTTCCAGTCATCTAGCACTTCTTCTTGCCACTGGACTGAAGTATTGCCGATTCAGGAGAGATGTGGTTGGCGATTTTGCAACCCTTGCCTCAGAATTACACACGCAGCTATCCTTACAGAGGGTGTCCATTGTCTCTTGAGACTAAACGGAAGCATCGCAATAATCCAGTATGATGGAAACAAACTTATTTATCTAGTCATCAGCATTTCGTCTTTATTTAAAGACTTCTTCAGGATGACTGATTGGAAGAAATAATGTGAGCGTATAATATTTGATAACACGACACATATTTTCTAAATATTGTACTTGCAAATGTTACACTTATAATAGAATCTAGAATGATGGAAAATATCTTGATATTTCGGGAGAAACTCCCCCTTTTCAAAATATTAGAAAATAATCATTTATAGAAAATAACGTAGAAACACAATATTTGAAAACGCACCACATATTTTCAAATATTTTACTTGTATGTCATTTGTTCGCTTCAATCAATTTGCGGAAGTCTTGAAATAAAGACGAAATGTTAATGAATTTATGAATAATTTTCGTTTTTCCTTTTTTTTTTTTTTATTTATATGCAAAGTCTTTTCCAGCTATGCGAATAATGTGTCGATCTCTGTGAACGATTCATTGAAACACTGACGACAGACGAACAATTTCTAACCGGGTTCTAAGATACGCGCCTTGCTAGAACTTCTGTTACTATTCTAAGCCAACATCGCTATACAATTCACCTTAGATGCCACCATCGCTGCCTCAGCTAATTAATGGACACTCGATAACAGGGAAGAGACTGTTTACTTACGTGCATTAAAGTTTCACACATTTTCAATCTTGCGGCGTTCGGTTGCACGATTTTTAGGGTTTCATTTCTTATTTGATTACTTTCTGGCAGATTCGCGTTCTGCAAGATCAAGTTCCGACAGAACGTTTGGTGTGCTGAGCGGGAAATTGGGAGCTAATAATGATGTCAGGGTTTTTTTATATTATGTGTATATACTTTCTTCCTCTATCTCTCTCCTTTGCTCTTTTATACTCTCTTTCTCTCCTTTGCGCTCTTATACTTTCTTTCCCTCTCTTATGCTCTCTCCATTATTTTTTTATACTCTCTCCTTTCCTTTCCTCTACTCTCTCCCTTTCTCTCTCGTATTCCCTTTCTATTTTCTCTCTCTCCTTCTTCCACTTATACTCCTCTTATACACTATCTACACGCGCGCGCAAGTGTATATTGAACTATTTTCTTGTAATGAAATGTTTATTTTGTCTTCTTTACTCCCCATATACGTGCATTCGTTTAACTTCCCCTCCCCTTCACCGACGTGCGTGTATCTGCTTGTGTTGTTTGTACCTTTGTACAGGTGCGAAGGCTCAGGCAAGTGTTTTTCGAAGAACTCCGAAGGCTTTAGCAGAGAATATACATTATCTTCTATTTCTTTTTGGTTTTTTTTTGGGGGGGTTTATAGACAACACAGACTTCTCCTGTAGTCAGAAATCCACTCTTAGCATTTCCCCCCCCCCTTCCTTATTGGTTCGATGCAAGTACAGGCATTGGATTACATCTTTCCTGAAATCATAGAACGGCGTCTCCCCTTGAAACATTGTTTGTGAATGAAATAGTGCTTCGAAAAAAAAAAAAGAAAAAAAAGAGAAACTCGTCCCTGAGTTATGTTATCTGAAAGGAGAAACACATTGTGGTGTACATACATGTCTATAACGGTTAGCTTGCAGTTATCTATCCAGCTATCCGACCTCATCTGTTCCTATGTTGTAACGGCGGCCGGTCTAAATGTAGTTATCTCTAACCCCATTTCCATTTCTTATACATTTTATGCAAGTAGGTTAAGCAGAAACGTTTGTGCTTCAATCTCAAAAGAAATCATCAGGATAATTTGGTTTCCCCTTAGGAATAAAACACAAACGTTTCTATACTAAAGTTTCCAGACTTTTCTTGCATAGGCATTAATAATTGTCATAGACCCTTGAAAATTCAGCATGTCATTGTCATACATCTTATAAGATGACTGACCAATTTTTATGATTCTAGGTTAAAATGAACAGCTACAGCAGGAATTGGAATACACCCTACTAAACCCTGATTATCACAGCTGGTGAATTTCAAAAATGCAATCTGGATATGAGGACATATTAAAAGAATAATAATTCTGTTTCAAACCTTGGAAAAAATGCCACAGAAACGTATGGAATGCTTCAGACTGCTTTTGGATCATCTTGCATAAATCGATCATTACTTAAGTGGAATAAGAGATTCAAGAAAGGTAAAGAATATGGGAGGGACAACGAGAGGTGTAGTAAGAGTGAGGAAGTCAGAACACCTGAGTTGATTGGCCAAATAAAGAATTTTATCGATAAAGGCCGTCGTGTATCTATAGAGACAATAAGTTTGATATTAGTGTGGGAATGGGACACATAATTAATCACAAGGAACTGAAGATGCGGAAGATTTGTGCAAATTTGTCCCGTCACTGCATTGCTACCGGAGAAGATTACTTCGAAGAGGGCTAGAGTTTAATGTGCGTACTATCAATAAAAGTGCCCACATGAATAAATTTGAAACTTATTGAAGACACCTCGTATATCTGTATCCACATCTACTTTTATCTATATTGTTATTTTTTTTTTGGGGGGGGGGTGGATATTTCTCCCAAAATATCAAGATATTTTCCACGATTCCAGATTCTATTAAAATTAAGTGTTCAATTTACTGAAGCAGTTTGTGAAAGATTTACTGAAGTATAAAGGGAAAAGTTTGTTTACAATATGCCCGTTTAAAATTAAAGTCGAACATGTATCTGAGGAAGGGAATTTTCCTGAAATATCATAAGATGCGGAATTTTCATCAGGTCATACTGACGTAAGTAAGACACATGTTAAAGAATTACACACACACACACACATATATATATATGTGTGTGTGCGTGTGATGGGACGATTCCAATATTTTTTTCCAATTCTGATACAATTTCTGATTCTGATTCTTTATAAATCTAAATATTTAACTATAAAATTGCTATTTTTTGCCAATCACCGTAAAAACCTGTTAAATTTGCAGATATTTTCTCCAACATAGAAATACAATTGTGGGGGGGGGGATCTATAGATTTTATTTTTACTGGTGGTTGAAAATCAATAAATATTTATTAGTTTAATATTATTACTTACAATGTTAGATTTTGTTTAAAACAAAATAAAATATAAAACGCAATTAAAAGAATCGTTTTTGGCATCGGAAAACGGGTACAAACTTTTCCGATATCAGTTCCGATACCACAAAATGTCCGATATATTATTTACCTACAATGCTTAAAGCAAACTAGCATAGGCTTATTTTTTTAATTTTCTCCACGTAATGTTATGAGTAAGGTACAACATAGTTAGCTGTCAAACATTCATAGATAAATTTTAAAAAAATATTTTTAATAGAAAACCATAATGTGTGTTCGTTATAATAAAATTTATTTTAATCTGAGCTTTCGAAATTCTACGAGTCATTCTGTCTTTTGCACTTTTGTTCTGTTTTCTGCACTTTTGTCCCGTCTTTCTGCACTTCGTTCCGTCTCTCCTTTCCTTCTTTGGTTGGTCCTCTATCTTCGGTTCTGTTCATTCATCTTTTTTTTTCTTTCCTCTTTCTTTTTTTTTTGTCCCTTTTTCTTTTCTTCCTCACTTTTTCTCTTTCTCTTTCCTTTTCTTATATTTTTCGCCGATTTTTTTTTCCTGTTTTTTTTTTTTTTTTTTTTTCCAACTTTTCTAACAACTTTTCTCCAAAGACCACGTGGGTGCACATTGTAAATGTATGCCGACTGGAAGGGTGCAATTTGCTTGCACGTTTAATCTTTCTCCCTTTACGTCTGACACATGCACCCCCCCCCCCCCCGACACACTTTCTTTTTTTCCTTTCATTGTATTCTGATTCTGATCTACACAAGAAAGAAGGTAAAAATCAGTGGTTTGGTTGTGGGGCTGGGAATTCGGTAGAAACAATGTGTGGGGGAAGTTAGGAAAACCTCCACCCCACCCGCACCCCCCTAAATAAAAGGAAAAAAGTTTCCCTTTTGTCATTGTGGTCTCCTTTGGCGGATATATTGTGTCCGTATTTTAACATCTAGCTGTTAATTAAGCTGTTGTGCGTGTTCGTAGTTTTTTGATTGATAGAATTATAATGCGAAGTGGATGAATAGATACGGCGGTAAAAGCATAAACTTTTACCAGTGTAGACATTCAGACGGTCATCATTATTATATACATAGACATTCAGGCAGTAATCATTATTATATACATAGACATTCAGGCAGTAATCATTATTATATACATAGACATTCAGACAGTAAGCATTATTCTATACATAGACATTCAGACGGTCATCATTATTCTATACATAGACATTCAGACGGTCATCATTATTCTATACATAGATATTCAGACGGTCATCATTATTCTATACATAGACATTATAGACAATCAGACGGTCATCATTATTCTATACATAGACATTCAGACGGTCATCATTGTTCTATACATAGACATTCAGACGGTCATCATTATTCTATACATAGACATTCAGACGGTCATCATTATTCTATACATAGACATTCAGACGGTCATCATTATTCTATACATAGACATTCAGACGGTCATCATTATTCTATACATAGACATTCAGACGGTCATCATTATTCTATACATAGACATTCAGACGGTCATCATTATTCTATACAGAGACATTCAGACGGTCATCATTATTCTATACATAGACATTCAGACGGTCATCATTATTCTATACATAGACATTCAGACGGTCATCATTATTCTATACATAGACATTCAGACGGTCATCATTATTCTATACATAGACATTCAGACGGTCATCATTATTCTATACATAGACATTCAGACGGTCATCATTATTCTATACATAGACATTCAGACGGTCATCATTATTCTATACATAGACATTCAGACGGTCATCATTACATACAGAGAATAAGTGATCGTTATAATATTATGCTTGTTTTTTAGTTTGTCCACACCTTACGCTTTGAAAAACTTCAAATACGATTTTTATGGTCATACTCATAAAAAAGGGCCAAATTCATGAAAAAAATAAAGCAAAACAACTTTAAAACAGTTTCAGATTGCTAAAGTATACAGGTCGGTAGAAAATTTAATTTTATCACGCTTGGTAAAATCTATTGATTGCATAGATTTTTTTTCTTGTCTGTTTCCTGCAAAATCATCCTTTTGTATAAAGATATGTCTGTGTGTCTAATTTTAAGGAGGAGGAATTGGAGCTAATGATTATGTAATTCCGCCGGAGAAGACATATATATATTAGTGTTGGGACGATTAATCAGAATCGGGAATCGGAAAAAAAATCGACAAATTTGCATGTATTGAAATCGAAAAAAAATGATGCCTATTTTCCGATGCCAAAACGATTCTTTTAATTGTTTTCTTTTATTTGATTTTGTTTAAAGCAAGATCTTCCATTGCTGGTAATAATAATGATAAAATAATAAATATTTATCGATTTTATAATATCAGTAAAGCTAAAATCTATAGATCGACCTCCACAAGTGTAATTTTATGTTTAGGAAAATATCTGCATATTTATTGTTTTTTTACCGAAATCGGAAAAAATAACAACTCTATAGTTAAATATTTAGAGATTGTTAAAGAATCGAAATCGGTAATTTTATCGGAATCGGGAAAAATATTGGAATCGTTCCATCACTAATATATATATATATATATATATATATATATATATATATATATATATATATATATATATGCTTTTTTCTCCTCAATAAAAAAAAAGGTCACATATATCTATTATAATAAATCCGCATTCCTGTCTGTTTGTTCACAATGACGTCATAGCATATATAATACATATGCTATTACGGCATGTATGACATCTGATATGGGGTGCAAAAATGAAAGTATATTCTCCGGGCAAATCCAGGTAGCCTGCTAGTACACGCGCACACACACACACACGCACGCGTGCACGCACAAATGAAATAAAATGAGGAATAAAAGTTTTATTATGTCATCAGATCCGTAAGAAATAAAAACCTCTTTAGACCGTCGCATTTCAAAGCTGAATGCTTCTCATCAGAAGAGTGGAACGGCCAGAATTATACAAAATGTAAAATATATATGAAGGGGTATGTATTAAAGTAGGTATAGAATACAAGAATAGAAACTTTGGAATATAAAAATATTAAAATATAACTGGAAGAAAAAATAGGAAAATAAAAATCGGAAAGGGTACTTATTGTTAAAGATATATTCTTTGATAACTTCATAGTGTGCATGTGTGTATATATATATATATATATATATATATATATATATATATATATATATATATATATACACACACACATATATATACACGCACACTATGATGCCGATGTCAAAACATCGTTTATTCATTTATTCATACCCACACAGCATCAGCCGTATAGCGTAATGGTGAGAAGCCTTAACTCATTTGGGCGGTCGGGTTTCGATCCTGGCTTGAGGCAGTTGCCTGTCTAGCCGCACTGATAAGCTGTGAAACAGCGTAACAGTACTGTCTGTTGATGACATATATATATATATATATATATATATATATATATATATATATATATATATATATATATTGTCTCCTTTTTCTCTTTGTCAAGACAGAAGAATAGGAAATGATTCCCAGGGGCGGTATATCTCCCTCCAACCCCTTTTCTCTCCTTAAATATACCTCCATCTTTTTCTCACCTGTCTTCGGCGTATTCAGGAACATCTGTAGCGTTGGTAACAGATCCATGGGAATATATTAAAAAAAAAAACGGTAGTAAACTGCCGAGGATGGTGTGCAAGGGCAGTCGGAGGGGAGTATAAAACAATGAAGCGGGGGGGGGAGAAGAAATGAGAGGGAGGGGAACTTCATTTTCCAACTCGTTTTCCTTTGATTGATCACCTGTTTTAGCTCACCTGGGACCAGGGTTGGGGAGAGGACACGAGATTCGTAGATGTGTGAGGGGAAAACTGTCTGTGGTAAGGAGGTGCAGAGGGGTGGGGTGGGGGTGGAAGTCTGACTTCTCACAGCTAACACTCTTGTCTTTTGTAAGCCACCTGAGAATGTTAACACACTTAAATGTGTGGCTGTACTTGTACATGTGATGTATGCGTGCAATCTTTATATTAACAGAAACGGTGACCATGTCTCGTACGTTTGCATGAGTGTCTCTGTGTTTCTCGTCTACACTTCCACATCATTTTTATTACTATCAATTGCTTATTTGTTGAAAATACTAAAATAACTTTCTAAAATCCTATTTAATCTCTCTCTCTCTCTATCTATCTATCTATCTATCTATCTATCTATCTATATATATATATATATATATAATGTAGATAGATAAAGATATATATATATATATATATATAATGTAGATAGATAAAGATATATATATATATATATAATGTAGATAGATAAAGATATATATATATATATATATATCTTTATATATATATATATATATATATATATATATAGAGAGAGAGAGAGAGAGAGATATGACATAATGACTTTGACACGCCGGTTCACTGAAGGTAAGCAACGTTGAGCCTGGCCAGAACCAGATAAGTAACTATTTGGGGATACTAGGCGCTGCATGTAGAGCAATCTGGCCTAATGGTTATCGTATTTGACTCACTGTCTTTAGGTTTTGGATTCGATCTCAGCCTGAGTATTTTTTTTTTCTTACAGGAAGTGAACTGTTTAGAAGAAACATAATACTCTTATGTATATGTCTCAGTTTCTTTCGTTTTCTTTTTTTTTCTTTTCATTTCATTGTTGTTATTGTTATTATTATTATTATTATTATTATTATTATTATTATTATTATTATTATTATTAGGTTATTATTTTTGTTCACTTCGTTATTATTATTATTGTTGTTATTTTTCTTTTCACTTCATTATTGTTGTTGTTGTTATTATTATTATTATTATTATTATTATTATTATTGCTTTATAAGTATGTAAAAAAAAATTGGTTGTCCGTTATTGTAGCAAAATTTGAAAAAATGAATTTTTATTAATAAACAATAATTACTTACTGTTACTGTTTTTATCAATTTCAACAATAAGCAATTCTATCTATTAAACTATCCTGTCCTAATTAGTTAAATATTTATGGAATAGTACATATTAATACACCATAAAACGCATATTCCCATGATTTAACAAAAAAAAAATATTTTTGCCATCAATAACCTACCAAATCCACCATAAACACAAGGAAAATAACTCCGTTTTAATTAGCCTAAATTTTTTTAGTTTTCAAAAATGAATTATCTCCCTTGAGTGTTCTTTCAGTTATGTAGACTAAAATTGTCAATTTTGTCAAAAACTATTTTTTTTACATAGGCATCACCACATTATCAAGGCCAAGAGGCCACTCAAGGATAAGGGTTAAAGAGTGTACAGTAGAAATTGGACAATATAGTAATCATTAGTAATGAAAATTTGGTAAATTTGATAACTTATATGGAACGGCTCATCAAGAACTTATTTACGTTAGACTTAAACACAATCATATTGTAGTCAGCCGGAAAGCAGGAAAACGGAAGACAATTCCACAGGCGTGCAGTTCTAAGAAAGAAGCTTTGTTCATGGAATCTACGTTTAGGTTTAGGTACAGATAAAGAGCGGGGGGGAATTATTGATAGTGTTTACAGCTAGACGAGTGTTTCTTGTGAAAGTTTGGCGAGGGGGGACCATAGATTGAAGCTCAGTCGAACACTTTCCATGAAAATAACGATACATCAGAGACAAACTCGCAACATCTCTTCTGTGAGATAGAGGTTGCAAGGAGGAGAAAAGGACATCTTTTCTTCAATAATTTATTTTCTACCTTGTGGTTTATCTTTTGAGATATTTCCATTACTGTGACATGACAATTCGGTAGATACCATTAGTATCATTTGAAATTGAATCTTTCAATTTTCCAAATTTCGCTACAATAACAAAGAATAATCAAAAATTCATACTGCTGTTAGCCTTTTTAATTGCTTTTTTTATTAGTCATCGATTGATCCGTGTATTGATTGGAATTATTGATTAAACTGCCACAGACTTTGAACAACAACCCTTATTGATTCATTTCAGAAAAACCCTCAGGAGTTGCTCTTCCTAAAGGAGTGAACAATCACCCAGATGGTAAGTGACTCCCTTAGCTGATCCCCACCTCCTCAGCACCCAATAGCACCCTTTGTACAGAAACTGCATTGTCCTCTAGTCACCCTAAAAGTATGTTTTTAATGAACACTATATATTATGATAATCCATCAGTACTTTCAGTTTCACAAAAACACTCGACACTCAACCTGCAGGGTTAAAGGTATCGAATGTGACCCAATCATCAGCCGATGCTATTATAGTGTAACTCGCAGCATCAATTCTCGGATGAGGAAAAACAGAATTTGGATGGAGAGTTGACGCTGTGGGTTGCATTATCATAGCATCGGCTAATGATCCAGTCACATTCTGTATCCTTAATCCTGCGGGTTGAGTTTCCAGTGATTCCGTGAAACTGGAGATACTGATGGATTATCATAATGTGTAGTGTTCATGAAAAAAAAATTTACACAAATTATTGAGCACTCGTTATTTCTCCTGTAACACTTAAATGATACGCACACACGGGTGTATATATGTATGTATGTACAGTATAAATTTGGGATACGGTGGCCCTAGGATACTTTTCTTTTTTCTTTTTTTCAGGGTACGATGTTTCCCAGGCTCTGATTACGATATTTGTCCTGCCTTACAATATTATTTATAATATTATTTGATTATATACATGTGTATTATATAGTGTACTTTATGTTGTTACCAATTTTTAATGCTGTATCCAGGGGTTTTGCTATATATATATATATATATATATATATATATATATATATATATATATTTTATTTTAAAATTGTAACATATTTCAGAGAGGTACATTGTCGTGGACAAACTTTTTACTATTAAAAAAGGTCATTAAAAATTCATTCAAATCATCAACGAATCGTGAAATGAAATGTTTTCATTTTGTGATTCACTGACGATTTGAATGGATTTTTAAGGGCTTTTTAAATGGTAAAAAAATAATTCACATCAATGAAACCATAGTACGCCGTTGAAACATATAAAACATCTAATGATTATAACACAAAATAACAGCAAAATAAAACTAAACAAAGTCCAAAACTTTCCCACTATAAATGGAGACAATGTCCAAAAATATCAAAGGTATTTTTTCTCACAAATGGTCAATTTTTTTTTAATGTGGGCGAAGACAAGCTTCCAAATGATGCCGATCAAAATGTTTTTTTGTTTTTTGTACATGGGGGTCACCACTTATCAAGGCCCGAAGGCCACTCACGGATAAGGGTTATTGCGTGTACAGTAATCAATGAGATATACTAATGAGATGTACTAGCAACCATTTCATATGAAAGATTGGCCTTGAAAACGGGAAAAATGCAAGATTTATTTGTATCATTTGGATTCTTCGGACTACTGTTCTCATCTTCAGTGTTATTTTTACAACGTTTCCACCGATGTAACCTCCGACCTTCTCCATATGTATCTCTTAAGATGAGGATTGATAATTTGTATTTGGATTCTTCGGACTACTGTTCTCATCTTGAGTGTGATTTTCACAACATTCGGTCGATGTAACCTCCGACCTTCTTCAGGTGTATCTTGTCGAACTCGGGAATGTTTCTGTCGAACTCGGGAATTTGGGCGAAATTTCGAACAGAACCACTTTGTTTACTTCACAGGAGTGGCATGTTCTTGTTTCGTTGGCCATGACTGGACAGAGGTCCTAAGTAATTCGCAATTGTATTTTTCGACCGCCCACACTGAGAATTGAACCTTCAGGAGAATATCACGTTTACAATTGATTTTTTTCCCCCAAGTACTCCGACCATTGTGTCACGGGTCCTTGCAGCTAAATTCCAACAAGATACACTTGAAAGATATCGGAGGTTACATTTACCGAAACATTGTGAAAATGACACTCGAGATGAGAACAGTAGTCCGATGAATCCAAATAATACAAATGACCAATCCTTATCTCAAAAACTCAGAAACGTCAAGATTTATTAGTTTATAATGAAAATGGAGTTAAGATTAGAAAGCGTAATGGAAAATGACTTGTATGTTGAAATTGTTCAACTTTGAAATTAGAATCTTTCCTATACGCGAATCTTGTCCAGTTTTTTGTATGAGATAAGAATAGATCTTACCTGACATAAAGCCATAAAAAAAAATTAGCCATTTTTTTTTTTTTTTTTTTTTTTTTTTGTCAGTCATTCAGGAAAATTATCGATCTGAATTTTTGAAGTCTTTAAATAAAATATTTATGGATGTTTTGTTTTGTGGCTATTTCATAATGATGATGATAATGATAACAATGATGATGATGATAAAAGAATGATGCCAAATAGCCGAGAAGGGCCAAGGAGGATGGAAAAACTGAAGAGAGAGCACTGACCAAACCTCCGCTGGACAAGTGTGTTTCAAGGAGAGATTATTTAGGACCTGTGTGAAAGCTCCTTGTGAGCTAATAATAATAATGTTAAAAGGTACAATAAAAATGAAATGGAGCTTTTATCGTTGCGAAATTACTTTTTCGAATTCTAAGCGAAATGCGGCGCTAACCCTCAGCGACGACCAGAAATTGTAAAGTCACAGAAATTTCTCTTACCTTACCGTTTTTTCTTCACTTTTGCTTTCATTTTATTCCAGTAAATAAGTTCTTCGAAATCAAGGGTCCCCTTTGCCCAAGGTTAACACTTGATCTCTATATGAGGTACATAGATATTCGAACATTCCAATAAAGTTGGCCTTTATCTCTCAAAAACTGAGTTCGTAAAGAAATTGAGAACATAATATTCCTCTCTCCAAATGACCATGTTTATAGCATATATTTTATGTGGTCTCTTGATCTTACTGGATTCCAGGACTGAATTAATCTAATCTGGGGAAATAAAATAAAAACTTCGTATGTACTATTACTAGAGACAATAATACATTATAAAGCGTTGTTTTTTAGCTTTCAAAACGTATCCATTTATATACGTGATTATTTTCAATTAAAACACTACGCTTCAAGTGCAGGTAAAGAAAAAAAAATTCTTTCCTTATTTCAATTTTGCACGGCTAGCGTGACAACCCTGCTGATGACTGTTTTTCATTTTTAAATATCGCGCTGTTACCAAGACCCACGGGCTACTAACAACACTCTAACACGCAGAATTCCACCATGCGGTCAAGAAAAAAAAACACTTTATTGATATGTGTAGCATCGAAATATATCTGACATAAGCAAATAAATTTGTTTATATAAAAAATGCTCTGTTTTTAGCTTTCAAAACGTATCCATTTATATACGTAATTAATTTCAATTATATATATATATATATATATATATATATATATATATATATATATATATATATATGAGAGAGAGAGAGACGTTAAAAACATTTAAAAATAAATGTTTAAATTCAACAGTATTTCTTGCGGTTAACGGTGGCTGAATAGATTAGGTCCTTGCTAATGGAGTCAGAGATGGCTTCTGTTGCCGGGTTCGAATCTATTGACCGGTGTTAATCGTGATACCCTGCACTGATGCTTCCCGAAAGGATGAAACACTAGTGTCTGTAGGTATTTCATAATTATTATAGTAAATAATTATATATATAATCACCAGAAAAATCCATCAAAAAATGAATATGTATGCCACTGTGGTTTCAAAGTGTGCAGCAAAGCAGGATTATCTGTTCACTCGAGAAGGCATCTTTGGTCCACAAGTATATGCAAGTTCACCATCTGTGGAGGAGTGTGCCAGATGTATACAGGATTGTAATTATGCATGTGGTGTCACAGAACTTAGGGGCTGCTGCATACTGAATCCTCATTCATCGTCTTCGAGGCGTGAGAATCCACCATATATATATATATATATATATATATATATATATATAAGTCATTGATTGAGATTGTCGGACTAACTTCCTCATCTTGGTTGTTATAGTCACAACGTTTCGGCCGTTTTGCCCTCCGGCCTTCATCAGGTGTTTTGTATCGAACCCAACCCTTTATTATTATTACAAAAACAGAATCAGCAACTATGTCCCAGAGCCTAGCTGGAGTCCGAACACGGTACCCCCGTATAAATGATAAAGGGTTGGGGTCGAGACTCCTAACAAACGGTTCCCCAGTTCGATACAAAACACCTGATGAAGGCCGGAGGGCAAACGGCTGAAACGTTGTGATTATAACAACCAAGATGAGGAAGTCAGTCCGACAATCTCAATCAATTAAAACACCTCATCTCAAAAATACAGACAATTAATATATTAGGTCAATTAAAAAAAGTTGAAGATCTGCGTATACGAAAGTGGTACCAGTAAAACAAGTGACTTTTTATACTTTGGACTTTATTTTTTTACGTAGTCACCAGCATGTTTAAAGCACTTTTTTCCCAGGAATTCAATGATACAAGGGAAACAGAAGTCAGAGGATCAGGGGAGAGAGATAGAGGGGGGGGGGAGTTAGAGATTGAAGAAGTTGAAGGAGGAGTAGAAAAAGAAGGTAAAAATTCAGAAAAATGAGAAAGAGACAAAATAGTTAGGAGGGAGAGAGAAAAAGAAATGAGAGGATAGAGAAAAGAAAGAGGAAAGGAATTTGAAGTCCAAATAAGAGAGAGAGGGGGGGATTGAAGAAGATGTGTAGAAAAAAGAGGGGCTGAAAAGAAAAAAAGGAAGATAAAGAACTAAACGGAGATTGAATGTCAATATATATATATATATATATATATATATATATAACTACTTAATTTACCCACATAAAATTAATATACGAAAGTATAGATTTATGCGTAAAATTTAAGTATTTACTTCAAAAGTGCTCAATACGTAGGTAGAGCTAGTTAGTAATTTATAAACTATATATGGCGATTGAGCTACACTGAATATTCCTCGTTTCATCCACTCTACTCCTCTTCAGGCTTACGGTGTCACTGAAAAGTCCTAGAGTGGATGAAACGCGGAATATTCAGTGTAGCTTAATCGCCGTATACATTTTATAAATTACTTATATATATATATATATATATATATATATATATATATATATATATATATATATATATATATATATATTACATTGGCTAATTCAGAAAGAAAGAAAGAGTGTGACAGAAGTTAAAAATTGGGATAAGAGGTTAGATTGGATAAGTCGGGAGAGAGAGTTAGAGGTTTGACAAGTCAGAAGGAGAGAGAGGGGATAAATCAAAAGGAGAGACAGAGGGAGAGAGAGAGATTGGATGTTATAGAGGAAGAAACAGTGTGAACGAAGTCGGAATTTGGGACAAAAAAAAGGTTGAAGAATCAGAACTAGCACTTCTCGAAACCGCACAAATACATCAGCGAGAAATGAACACGAGAAATGCTAGAAGCGAATGCACTTCATGTGTTAAATAAAAGAAGCCCCTAAAAAGACGATCGGGTCTCTGCGATAGGCATGAACATATCAGATGATCCGAAGGAGGTGGGAACCCAGCCCCTTTCTTATATTTTCTGTCCCTGGCCAATTCTCTTCCTCTCGGCTCATCTGTCCTGCTGAACACTTAAACGACGATTTGAACGAGGCTTGCATTTCAATCGCCGGAAAGAGTAATGTTTGATCAAATCTTTTTTTTTTTTTTTTTCCAATTAATTTATCTCTGTTAACTTGTATAGCTGAATAATTTTTCACTAGCTTATTCGTCGACTTCATACGATATGTGTGCAAACCAAAATAGATAATGTCTAGTAGATCGTGCTCAGCTGTGGCTACCGAGAGTAAAGAAGGCATACATTTTTCAGTTAACAGGCCTTCTTCTTACTCTTAGTGGCCGTGGCTCAGCAGTTAGACCAGTCGCACTGGAAAATAAATAGATATCAGAATCCAGAAAGTCGGTATTGTGATATTTTTTAACTGAAAGCCAAGTTTAATTTTAGAAGAGTTTCCAGTGGGTAGCTAATCTATATATGAATACCACAGTGTGTGTGTGTGTGTGTTTTTTTTGTGTGTCACGCTGACATCTTTTTTCTTCCGAGTGACTGTCGTTTAATTGTTATGACCTTCCATTTCTTGTAATAAACAATTTTACCAAGAATTCTTCATAAGCTTTGGTTTCGGTTTCAGTTCATGGCACTCAAGTCATCTATTTTTTTTATAAATAATTTTTCCCAAAATTCTTCATTTCCTCGTGAGTTTTCGTTTCGGCTGAAGGAACTCAAGTTTTATATATATATATATTGGATTTTTACCCTTCACCGGACTATCCATTCATGTGAAATCTTTTTATTATTTTTCTTTTGCCTCCTGTTCCCCTTACCTCACCCTTTTTTTTAACCAAGTAAGATCTTTGACTTACTTGTAGTTTCATTAAATACTTTTATATGCAAAATCCGATCCTGCATTTTGCTAATTCCTGCCCTCTGATGAGAAGGAGAGTATTTCTTCGAAACTCCGCGGATTAAGGACTATCCACTTGTACTTCCTTTTTTAAAATTAAATATGTTTTTAACTCTTTTTCAAGATGTCTTTTAACATATTTTATTAATCATTTGTTCATATATATATGTGTGTGTGTGTGTGTGTGTGTGTGTGTGTGTGTGTGTGTGTGTGTGTGTGTGTGTGTGTGTGTGTTTCGGTTTCGATTCAAGCTGATCCATTAAAGTCATATGGATATATTTTTTTTATTTTTGAAATCAGAACTTTATAATGAATAAGACTCGATAGAAAATTGATTCTATAATAATATATACAAAATTTGCATGAATTAAAATATTATATTAAAGCATATCTTACGACTAGGCTATGTCGGGCGTCGCTGTTAGCTTAGATAAATACCTTTGCAGTTTTAACAAAAAGAGCTACAATAATATAAAGACGAAAAGACGTCTCCATTTACGCTGAACGTCCACAGAATGCCAACATCAATATATTACATATGAAAAAGTCCGCTGTGGAATTTCCACAGGTTCACCTAGTCTGGACATGAAAAATAGCGTTTGGTGGATAGCTAATCTGTATGTCTTGAGATGAAAAATAGTTTCTGATGGGTAGCTAAACTGTATACGTATTGAACTGTAGAAGTTTGCAGATGAAAGCAAGATTCCTTCTCATGTGGTTACGAGAAATTATGTGCACGAATTCTAAAATAGCCTATATGTTTTATTGAGTGATGTCGGTTTCTAATTGATTGTTAGGAGAGCGTGGCTCTTTTTGATTGGTCAGTACCTATCGCCAGTGTCTATAAATAGAACCTTCCAATCTTCTTTAATCATACTCTCTTATTATAAAGGATGTCTCCTTGCTGCTTCGGTTGCTTGAAGACTGGGTAGAAAGTACCAATCAAGAATCCATTCTGGACAATCAGCCTGACAGACTATCGGACTGAGGAACGCCGCCTGGGTATTACCTAAGAGGTCCACCCTCTCAGGTCTTGCCAACCAGTTTTCGAGTCGGGCAAGTTTATCACTTGATGCCTGGGGCGCCCCGACCGGGGAATGCCGACGAGGGTGCCTAGGCATTTTTTTTTCTTTTTTTTTTTTTTGCTAGGCAAGAGTGCCCCTCCTTCAGGGGAACTTTCTTAACATCCCCAATTTCCCGACCTTGTGTCACATCTTGCTGAGATAGGCAGCAAGTAAATATCTACCCTGTAATTATATGAAAAATATTGCAGCAGATAACTATCAATGCCCCCACCCAATGTTAGGAATTAAAATAAAAAGGGTGAAAATGCAACTACAGAGAAAGGTGAAAATAAGTTGACCTGCAGAACAAAGGTTATAGAGAGTGAGTTTACCAGAAAAAGACAATTGGGAGGAAGTTATTCACTAAGGTACACAAAGGAAGCTTGAATAGGATTGTTAATCAAGGTGCTGCAGTGATTTTACTGAGGAGTTACCACTTATTAAGGCCTGGAGGCCACCCGAGGATAAGGGTTAATGATTGTAACGTGGTTGGTGCGACAACATCTCAGTGGTAGTTTTCGGTGGGAATTGGACAGAAATTGGACGATTTAAAAAAGGGACGGGACAGCAGAAATTTGTTTACATTGGACTTGAAGGCGACCATGCTGTAGTCAGCTGTAGAGGTAGACAAACAATAACAAAAGTGAAAATAAGCTGATCAGCATAATAAAGGTTATAGGGAATGAGCTTAGTAGAAAAGTTGCTCACCAAGGCACACAAAGGAAAGCTGAAATAGTATTGTTAATCAAGATATGGTAGTGATTGGGACAAAACACGTCAGACGAAAGAGATCAATATATCTAGAGTCAGTTTATGGACAGTCATGTGTTTGCAACGGTAGATGACAGTGACCAGTTTGATATAGTTGAAGGCAGGTTGTGGCCCCTTCTTGGGGCCCGATAGCTCTTCAATTCTACTTTCCGGCACTTGTCACATCTTCTCATTGTGGGAGAGAGATAAATACCCGACTATCCTTTAATACAAAAATGTATAAATTTATGTGCATATATACGTGTACGAATTACATGTATGTGTGCATGTACATTATACATGCGTGTGTATGTGTGCATGTACATTATACATGCGTGTGTATGTGTGCATGTGCATTATACATGCGTGTGTATGTGTGTATACATATTATGCATGCGTGTGTATGTGTGTATACATATTATACATGCGTGTGTATGTGTGTATACATATTATACATGCGTGTGTATGTGTGTATACATATTATACATGCGTGTGTATGTGTGCATACATATTATACATGCGTGTGTATGTGTGCATGCACATTATACATGCGTGTGTATGTGTGCATGCACATTATACATGCGTGTGTATGTGTGCATGCACATTATACATGCGTGTGTATGTGTGCATGCGTATTATACATGCGTGTGTATGTGTGCATACATATTATACATGCGTGTGTATGTGTGTATACATGCGTGCGTATGTGCACGTATGCATATTAGATGCGTATGTGTGCACATATTACGTCTATGTACGTATACGTGTGTATGGTTAATATTAAAAAAAAAATCACGCAATCATTGCGCTGTTGTTCTTAGAAATCTTTCGCACTTTGAGATTGAATCAAGCTAATTTTGTTTCCTCAGTTTTAGAAATTTTAATTGATTTTTAAAATTATGTTTAAGGAATTGCGTTTTAATTATTCCGTTTTTTTTGTTTTGTTTTGTTTTTGTTTGTTTGTTTTTTCATTAATATTGAAACGATTAATTAACGTCAATTGCGTTGTATGCTATAATTAAACACTTACATTGCAAGAGGCGAAACTATCGCTAACCAGCATCGTTTATTTATTTTTATTTTTTTTAATTTTTAATAAACAGCGATGTCAACATGACATGCGCGATGAAACCAAATCTTTCGTTATCTTCGCAGAATTTCCTTCTCAACTTACGTGCTTCTTTCTTAGAACTGCACGCTTGTGGAACTCTGTTCCGTTTTCCTGCTTTCCAGTGACTACAATGTGGTTGTCTTCAAGTCCAACGTTAACAAATTCTCGATGAACCATCCCCCTTAGGTAATTCAATTTACTAAATTTCCTCTACTAACGATGACCACATATTCCTTTGGACCAATTTACCCTCATTAACGCTTATCCTCGAGTTGCCTCCGGGCCTTGATAAGTGGTGACTCATTTGTAAAAAAAACAAAAAAAACGTGCTAATGAAAAAGAATTTAAGCAAAAAAAAAAACTACATGCCAAATATACCCGGTAAACCAAGTGCAAGAGAAATAAGTTTTGTGCAAGCGTAAAAATACATTTGTGGAAAGGGATTAGCTATAAATTGTTGTCTGAAATGAATATTTATCATTTTTATCATTAGTTCCAGTAGTGGGCATTAAGTTTTGTAACAAAAACAAATAGAAGAATCACTTTTGGTATTGGAAACGGAAAATGGGCATCTTTCCGATTTTCCCAAAAGTTTCTGTATTTCTGATTCCCGATTCTGATTAATCACCCCCAACTCTATTCTAATTAACAATGTTTACAGCAAGTACTGAGATGTCACTTGTTTACCCAGTGAACCAAGTGCAAGAAAGACACAAACAATTGCACTTAAGGTGACGGTTAGAATCTTTTAAAAAATGCGTGGGTAAGCGAGTGAACTACTTGCATCTGGTAGGATGACCCATTCTTAAAAAAGGCAAAATAAGAAAAGAAAAAAAAAAAAAAAAAAAAAAAAAGAGGCACACCCAGATCTGCAGAATTCTTCAAAATCTCTCTCGGCTATCGTCTTAAAACACACATGGACTCTCCCGTCGATTTCGACGTATGAGCTTCCGCCAAAACAATTAAGTTGCTCGGAAATCCACACAAATGATTTTTTATAGTGGTGAAGGCTTTATGTAGAACCAACCACACTTTTTGGTATTACTGCTAACCTTTGTCGGTGCAGACGACTGCCACGCGACAGAGTATACAGTATACCGCAGGTTTTTACATCAAAGTTTCCTTCTCCTGGATACATGTCCTAACGAAGACTGGGGTGCATCTCTAACAGTGAATTAACGCGCTCTCAGATACCAACCTGGAAATTTCTACGACTCGTCGCGGTACATACAGCGCCTAGAGTTCCCAAACGGTCACCCATCTAGTACTGGCCAGGTTCAATGTTGCTTACCTTCGGTATTCTGGTGAGAAGCGGTGTGTCAACATGATTGTGTTCTCTCTCTCTCTCTCTCTCTCTCCTCTCCTTCTCTCTCCCTCTATCTATCTCCCCTCTCCTTCTCTCTCCCTCTATCTCTCTCTCCTCTCCTTCTCTCTCTCCCTCTATCTCTCTCCTCTCCTTCTCTCTCTCCCTCTATCTCTCTCTCCTCTCCTTCTCTCTCTCCCTCTATCTCTCTCCTCTCCTTCTCTCTCTCCCTCTATCTCTCTCCTCTCCTTCTCTCTCTCCCTCTATCTCTCTCTCCTCTCCTTCTCTCTCTCCCTCTATCTCTCTCTCTCTCTTCTCCTTCTCTCTCTCCCTCTATCTCTCTCTCCCTCTATCTCTCTCTCCTCTCCTTCTCTCTCTCCCTCTATCTCTCTCTCCTCCTCTCTCTCCCTCTATCTCTCTCTCCTCTCCTTCTCTCTCTCCCTCTATCTCTCTCTCCTCTCCTTCTCTCTCTCCCTCTATCTCTCTCTCCTCTCCTTCTCTCTCCCTCTATCTCTCTCTCTCCTCTCCTTCTCTCTCCCTCTATCTCTCTCTCCTCTCCTTCTCCTCTCTCTTTATATATATATATATCCCTCTATCTCTCTCTCCTCCTCTCTCCCTCTATCTCTCTCCTCTCCTTCTCTCTCTCCCTCTCCTCTCTTTATATATATATATATATATTTATATATATATATATATATATATATATCCCTCTATCTCTCTCTCCTCCTCTCTCTTTCTCTCTCTCTCTCCTCTCTTTTTATATATATATATATATATATATAATGAGAGAAAGAGAGAGAACTTTTATGGTTGTTAATAGTACTTTTTCTTATTGAGTCCTTTTTCATATGTTTACTAATACTGGATAGATTTATTTCCCGCTCCCAAAAGCCATAATGTTCAACTCAATGAAAGGAATTTCTCAGAAGTTTATAAATATTTAAAACAAAACACCCGGACCTTGTTTAATGTTTTTTTTTTTTTTTAATTTGTTCACTATAAATATTTATCTATTCGTTTTCCAAATATATATATATTTTTTATATAAACAACTATAATCGGATTTACTTATAAGTGTTGACGTTCCAAGACTCTGCTTAGGGCTCCCCTATAAAGCGATAAAGCGATATCGGAATGGGCGGTTCGTTTATTTTCACATTAAAACGGGGCTCCACCTCCAAACTAATTTAGAACAGTTTAAAGTACAGACTGTCTATGAAGGTCATGTGCAATATAAACCTTTTAAAACTATTTGTGTTTTAAGAGTTGGTTTGTTTTTGTTTTTTGTTGTTTTTGTTTTTTTGTTTGTTTTTTTTTTTATCTAATCGCAAAAAATATTATCATCTTTTTAACGTTTCAACATGTTTGCCAGCATCAGTGATACCATTCTACATCCTTACCCTCCCATTCTTTGGAATGTTGCAGGGTTAGCCTCGCTGCTTGGAGATCTGGATAGAAAGTACCAGTCAAGAATCCGTTCTTGATAATTAGCCCGAGAGGTGCCGGGCCATCGACTGGCCCATTACCCGTCGGATAGAGATACGACGCCTGGGTATTATTTAGGAGGTGCCACCTTTGCAGGCCTTGCCACCCGACTTTCGAATAGAGCAAGTTTATTGCTTGTTGCCTGAGGCGCCCCTACCCGCGAATGCCGACGGGGATGCTCGGACAGTTTTTGTCAGGCCAGAGTGACCCTCCTTTAAGAACGCTGACTTGAATACCCTAACTTTTGACCTTGTGTCACATCTTGCAGGGGTGGGCAGCAAGTAAATCTCTACCATTCTGCATTTCTCAACCAACTAGTGATGAAACGATTCTAAATGTACGTGATTCACACCTAAATTTGTTAATCTATATATTAATATGCTTGTCCGTACGGTGTCACGTCATCATCATCGCAAACATTAATTAATGAAACGCGTCATCATCATCGCAAACATTAATTAATGTGAATTATCTCCCTTTATTGTTCACTCTTTATTAGTTAAAAAATCATTAATCCCTTTTATTTTCCAAAACTTCCTGCTAGTCTATATATTAATACGATAGTGTGTTATTTATTTATTGTGTCAGGCTTACATCCGAGTTGCTTAATTGTTATGGACTTCCATTTCTTGTAACGAATAATTTTACCATGAATTTTTCATAAGTTTTGGTTTCGAGTTCGATTATAGCTGATGGCACTTCAATAATAATCTAGTCTTTTTATAAATAATTTTATCAATGATTCTTCACAAGTTTTGGTTCCGGTTTCGATTATAGCTGAAGGAACTCAAGTTATATATACACATTTTTTTCATTTTTTTTTTTTTTTTTTCATAAGTTTTGGTTTTGGTTTCAATTCGAGCTGATGCACCCAAGTCATATGGATATATTTTTTAGTTTTGAAATTGCAACTTTATTTATAAAAATCGGTAGAACATAAACCCAAAAATACGAAATCTGCAAGAATCCAAATATCGTATATAAGCGTACTTTGATAGCTTAGATAAATACTTTTGCAGTTTTAACAAAAGAGCTACAATAATATCAAAGCGTCTCCATTTATGCTGAAGATCTACAGAATGCCAACATCAATATATTAATATTACATATGAATGAGTCTGCTGTGGAATTTTCACAGGTCCCGCTAGTTATTATAAATTTTAGAACAACTCTGTTACGCATAAGGGGTAAAAAAAAATAAGTGGATTATTTCAAGTTTAATTTGGGTTTATGCAAAGGCTGTAGAAAGCCTTTCGTGAAATTAAGATATATCCTAATTTTTATGAAATGTAAGAAGTACCTATGAGACACCGATTAATTAACATTCTTAAAATTCTTCGATATTTCATAATTTTAAAGGGAGATAATATTAGCACAATCCACATTTAAAAATTCAAATATTTCAGATTTGCATTAAATCTGATCCGTCGTCATTAGACACGAATTAAGCAAGATTCCTTCAATTTAGATTTTTTTAAAGACTTAAGCTTAAACATTTAATTTACGACATTTTCTGGAATCAGAATCATATTTTTTTTACTCCTTTTAACGCCAAACCAGGCATATTCCCTCTTGAAATGTAAGAGGTTACTATTTGGGATCGTGTCTAATAAGGTGTCATGGGTAGTTTAGTAGTAAGATGTTTGTTTACATTATATTTAAGCTTTGGCAAGTTAGTACAGATAGGGAAGAACGAAACACTGAGGGAATTTCTAAAGTCTCGCAATTCGAGTGAAGAAGCTATTCAGCCAATTTGGGGTGTTTTCTGGTATTTGTGGACATCAACAATAAAGGGGTCAGATTTTGCTGTTTTGTAAAAGGACATAATTGTGCTTCCAAACTATTCTGTTTCGGGAATTAACTTTTACACGTCCTGAGGCAATTTTTCAGTTAAGATAAATAGAGAACAAAGATGGAGTCAAAATGGCTGGCGGCAACCTTGATATCCAACAAATTTGAACTTAATCGATGCTGACAATCTCTTTGAACTATTTCGGTGAATACGAGAAATCGATTTCCAAATCATTTATTGACAATTATTCGATTCATCCGGACGGTTCCTGCCACACTCCTCCATTAAATAAAGTCATAATCAATCCGGTTTTAGGTTCCGTATAAGTCGTCTACAACTATAATCTTTTTGTTCATCGTATTTGATGGTATATAACTAACATATAAAATTATCTTGCCGGATTTTCAAAGTCAGACACAAATAGCATTTAAGCCGACAAACCAAACTTTGTTTCTAAAAGTAGAAAGAGTCTGAGATGACGTGACTAAACGGGAAATACACGGGTTTGAATAATTTACACTGTTACAGTTTAGTTTGAAGTAAACAATGTAATAAATAGTGAGGCCTGTGGAAATTCCTCGGCTGCATCCTTTCATTTGTTTTATGCCTTCAAATCAGCAATTGTTTTAGTTCATTAACTCAAATATTCCTTTATACACACGCACACACACACACACACACACACACACACGTATGTAAGTATATAATGCTTATTATATACACACATATACATGTGTATTTATATACATATATACACACACGTATGAATATACATATACATGACTATTTATATATATATATATATACACACGTGTGCATATACATATGATGATCGCAACGTCTTGTCAGACGAGTGCCACTCCCTCAGACACTTAAAGTCTATGAGCCCAAATGCCTGAGGGCGTATCTATACAAAGATGATGTTACAGAGTCTTAGATTTGTACGACAGCTAAGTCTCTCTCTCGGTTCAAAATGTTGAGATCCAGCAACAAGCAAGAGCAAGATAGCCAGCAACAAGTTAAACTGCAGACCAGCTTAATGCGGGTACTGCTCTCCCGCTTTGTTTTTCTTGAATCAGAGATTTGCTTCTCCTAAAAAGGTTGCCTTCACCACGGCTTACGGGAGCCCTCTCCACCCCACCACATATATACATACACACAAATATACACGGTGCTAGTTGGCCGTTGACCCCGAAAAAGGGTTCATTCGCCTTTTGAAAGGTCTTGTTTTTAATCCTTCAGAGAGACTAGCCGCCCTCCTCGCGAAACAAGACTGGTGGGGGAACCAGTTTAGCTGCCGGTGACCCGACCATGAGGCAGGTAGTACTGGGTTACATGGTACCAGTAGCATATGACATGACCTGACCACAGCATACACATATATATACATATACATGTGTACACATATATATATATATACACACACACACGTTTATATACGTATGTCTGTATATATATATATATATATATATATATATATATATATATATATATATATATATATATACGTGTGTGTATATAAACATATGCACATATATATAATTATTTTATATATCCACATAAAATATTATAAGGAGATATAATTTACGTATCGTTTTTCAGTGTTTACTTAAAGAGAGCTCAATCCGCGAATAGTTAGGTAATAAGTGCTGAAAAATATATGGCAATCAAGCCACATAGAATCTTCCACTATTCGACACATTTACAAAAAAAAAGAAAAAGCTATTCACCTCTCTTCGAAACAACAAAGAAGGAAGTTTTTAACTTTTTAATTCAGATTAATATATCTCGGCTCAAACAAAAGCTTTTGATCGAAATAAGCCCCATCAGAATCAGCACACTTTTGCCCACACCAAACAAGTGTGTCTATGTCAGTAATGGAAAAATCTTGCTTTCTGATGGCGATGAAGTCGCAGAAATTTTTGGATACTGCGTCGGTTTTGGAAGAATTTGTCGCACATAAAGTTGTCGAAATGCTTTAAAACGTGGTAGTCGGTAGGTGAGAGGTCTGGAGAGTATGGCGGATGAGGCAGTTTCGTAGCCCAATTCGTTCAACTTCTGCAGTGTCAGTTTAGCAACGTGCAGTCGGGCATTGTCATGGGGGAGAATTAGGCCTTTTCTGTTGATTAATGCTGGGTGTTGTTGCCGAAATGTCTGATGCATTTCATCCATTTTTTGACAGTGTATATATATATATATATATATATATATATATATATATATATATATATATATTCGAAATATGAGATTAGAAAGACAACCACGTGTGTATCTGTATTTTTTTAAATAAACAAAATATCTATTTAAAGTTTCAAATAAACAAAATATTTATTTAAAGTTTCAAATTTTCGGCTTATAAGCCTTCATCAGGAATTTTCTTTTTAAACAATACAATATATTTTTTTTTCTTACGTGCCATGATGTCGTTTGGCAGGGTTTGTTGGTCGAGGTAGAGAGTATGTATTGTCAGTTCAGTGGGCAGCGCCGTCTAATCGCGAATGGGTAGTTTGGTAGTAATCCACTTTTTAGAAGCACGGGGAAAACGGAATTCGAAATATGAGATTAGAAAGACAACAACGTGTGTATCTGTATTTTTTTTTTTTAATTTTGTTTATTTAAAAAAAAATACAGATACACACGTGGTTGTCTTTCTAATCTCATATTTCGAATTCCGTTTTCCCCGTGCTTCTAAAAAGTGGATTACTACCAAACTATATATATATATATATATATATATATATATATATATATATATATATATATATATATATATATATTATATGTGTGTGTGTGGAGTCCCTCAATCTTTGACAAACTATAGTCACCCACGAAGGGGTACCTGCGCGTAAAAGTCTTATTGGCAGGAGGTGCGCAATCTCCAACCACACCTCTCCTGAGTCGACATTGTTTAATACCAGTGGCAAGTGCAGTACAGGACGACTGGAAACAAATGCCGAGATAAGCGGAGAGTACATACAGCGCCTAGAATTCTCAAATGGTCACCCATTTGGTACTAACCAGGCTCGTCCTTGATTAATTTCGGTGATCTGACGAGAACCTGTGTGTCAACGCGATTATGCCGATATATATATATATGACAATTTCTAGATATGTGCAGTTTCATAAACATGAGCATACACCTTGATCCTCCTTTCTCCGTGGTTGTTATCTTAGCCGCATGCGTTCAGATAGAAGTTAAAATGTTGATGTGGGTCTGAGGTTTCGAATCGTGGGACAATGCTCACCCACACTGATCATTCCTGGAAAAGGATGAAACCCATGTGTATATGAGTAAGGATTTAATATACACACACATCTTTCGCCCTTTACGCACAATCTTTCCATTCATTATGTAGGTTCATCATATTGATTTCCATGCGCATATTTGACAAGAATGCACTTTTGTCAGTCGAATATTGACTCATTCAACATTTTTCATTCTATTTTGTCTTTTAATTCTTTTTTTTTTTTTTTAAAGAAAATTGTTTTCGTTTCATTTTAATAGATTATTATTTATTTATTTATTTGAGAAAATAACTTCACGTCGATTAAAAACGTGTTGGGTTACTTTTCGCCATTTTTATTTTCTTAGTTAAAAAAAAAAACTTCCTCATCTTTATCCTCCTCCTCTTTTATTTTTTATCTCTAACTTTTATTATTTTCTCCCTCTCCCCCCCTCTCTCTCTATTTCGTTCTCTTTTTTCGTTTTTCTCTTTTTCGTTCTTTCTCTTTTCTATCTCAATATCTATATCTTTCTATCTTTCTCTATCCTTTTCTTTCATTCTTTCTCGTTCTTTTTATTTCTTTATCTTTATTTCTCTTTCTATTTTATTATTTTTGCTTTTTTCTTTCTCTCTTTTTCCTTTTTTTCTTTCTGTTTTTAATTTCTTCCTTTTCCATTTCGTTTTTTCTTTATCTCTCTCTCTTTTCTTTCTATTAATTCTTTCTTTTTCTTCCTTTCTCTTTCTATATTTAATCTAATTCTATTTCTCTTTCCTTTTCTTTATTCCTTTTTTTTACTGTTTCTTTTTCTTTCTTATTTTTTCTCTATCTTTTCTTTTTATTCTCACTCATTCTCTATGCTATGTTTCTGTCTCTGTCTGTCTGTCTGTCTGTCTGTCTGTCTCTCTCTCTCTCTCTCTCTCTCTCTCTCTCTCTCTCTCTCTCTCTCTCTCTCTCTCTCTCTCTCTCTCTCTCTCTCTCTTGTGTAATTTTCTGACTTCTTTTCCGTTTCGTTTTTTTTTCTTCCTTCCAATCCTCTTTTCCCCAATTTATATATTTTATTTTAAATCCTTTTTTCTTTCAATTTCCATTTTAATTTATTATCTCCCTTTTCTCTTCACTCTCTTTGCGTTTTTATACATTCTTCTCTCTCTGTCTCTCTCTATCTCTCTCTTTCTCTATATATCTCTATCTCTATCAGTAAGAAAGAACCTCCACGTCACCCCCTCCCTCAAGAAACTCATTTCTCGTTGGTTCCTCTTCAAGTCTCTGAACAATGTCTTTCGCTACTCCCCCATGCTCTACCTTCTCTTGAAGACTCTTTTGTTGTGCCATCATCATGGCTGTCAACTTAAAGCCTGCAATTGATTGAATATACCAAACTGGACCCAATAAAAGCCCCTGCTCACATTTTCCCACACCCCAATCTTTATTTTTCTATTTCATTTTTCTCTTTTTTTTTTTCTTTTTAATCCTTTACTTTTTTTATCGTCTGGTTTTTCTTCCTTTGAAAAAAAATTTTTTTTTTAATTTTTTTTTTTTCATTGCAATTTTCATTTCCTCTACTTTCCCATTATTTTTTCTAATTTGTCTTATTTTTTTGTATTGTCTTTTTTTTTTCATTTTTTATTTACAAATAAATAATTCTCCTTCTCTATTCTTTTCTTCCTTTATTTTTCTTTATTAACAAAATGAAAGAAATAACTTCCATTTTTTTTTTCACCCTCTTTTTTTCTTTTCTTTTTTTTCATTTTTTTCTTTCCTCCTTATTTCTTTTCTCGCCTTTTTATTTTATTTTTTCATCTTTTCCTTTATTATCCATTTCATATTTCCTTCCGTTTTCTCTTTTCTTTTCCATTTTTTAAATTTCTTTCCTGCTTTCCTTCATCGTTTATCTTTCATTTTTTTCCTTTTTTAATTGCTTCCTTTTCTTTTTTTTCTCTCTACAATTGCATTTCACTCATTTCATTATTTCACTTGGTTTTTCAATCATTTTTACTTCATTCTTCTTTTTTCTTTCTTTCTTTCGTTATTTATAGACGATCCCATACATACAAGTATTTCAATGACAAGTGCTCTGACGAACTCAAAGAAGCTAGTACCCCCCTCGACAACAATACCATCGACAAGCAGCAAAATCCCACCCCTACACTTTAGCGATCCATAGATGCCATAAAGCCTTCTACTCGAATAACTTTTCCCCTCGGACTGCTGTACTTTCGAATCCCCCACCCTCGGGGGCCCTTGTTTCCCTGACTGTACTGAAATGCAGAAATTCAAGTGCAATGTAAACAGACATCTCACTGCCCAATTCCCGAAATAGTATCCCTGTAAATCTGGTCCCAAAAACCCTTATCCCCGAGTGGCTCCCGGGCCTTGATAAGTGGTGACCTCCATGTAAAAAAAAAAGAAAAAAAAGTCGCTCACGAATAAGTGGCTCTGTGGTTAGTTTGAGGTGAAATAACAGGAAAAATATATTATTAGGTATGAAATATTGTATTTATACATATATTATTTGTTTACATATTTGCAGATATGTTTCGGTCAGTTATAAATAGCCAGACATTTTTAGGCCAAATCCTTTTCACTACCTCTGCATGAAGAATTCCACCATCCTGTTACCCCTTCACTAATAGCATTTATACATAATTATATATATATATATATATATGTGTGTGTGTGTGTAAAGAGAGAGAGAGGGAGAGACTTGTTTGTAATATACTGAGTTTTACTGGCTTCGTATAATTCAGTAAATTTTCATATGTCAATAAATTTTAAGCTAAAGAGAGATGACTTAAAAAGTAAGCTACAAAATTATCATATTTCATAATTGAGCATTAATATACTGTATTAACAAAACCAAGACTCCAAAAAAGGAATTGATAGCAACAAAAAGTGTATTTCATTGTAAGTTACAATTGTTTCAATACCAGTTGGACAATTTCAAGCATTCAAATATTTGAATGGGCTTTTGAAGGAGGATGCCTCCAGAGTAAATGTTTTCGCATGCTTCATTTCCGTTAAGGGAATTTTCTTTAAACAATGTTCTATTGTCAAAGTGTTTTTTTTATTTAAGAAGTCTGAAGAAATGCTGGTTATGTGAAAATTTTCAAACGCCATAATGCTTGAAATTGTCCAACTGGGATTGAAACAATTGTAACTTACAATGAAATACACTTTTTGTTGCTACCAATTCCTTTTTTGAAGTCTTGGTTTTGTTAATACAGTAAATATATATATATATATATATATATATATATATATATATATATATATATATATATATATATATATATATATATATATAAGGGGGTAGGAATAAATCCATTTGACCCTATCTAGTAGGCCCAAATAAATCAATTTCGTGCTGCATTTTTCTCTTCATCTCTTCCCTTTTTTTCTCCCTCCCCCTCCTGTCAATTATCTCTCCTTGTTCATGCGACGTGAAAAACTTTTTTTTAATATCGCTAAATTAGTTTTCCTCTTTTTCTTTCTCATTCCGTTCTCCATCGTTTTGGTTTCATTCATTTCTTTACTTTCATTTCGTTCCACTCGAGGCTTAGAGATACTGTGTTTTGGAATGGGGGGGGGAGTTTGAAAGGAGAATGCACCTCTTCATCCCAGCCACTTACCCCCCCCTCTTTTCCGTCCAAGAAAGGGCAATTGCTCATTTGTCGATCAGTTTTCTGTGGCTTCACCCAGATCCCTGATCCCCCTCTTTTTACCTTTCACAAAATCGTTATCCCCCACCACTTCAAATGCCACTCAACCTTTTTTTCCTTTTTCTCTTCATCTTATTTCCTTTCTTTTCTTCTTACTCCGTCCCACCTCGTTATCCCTTTTTTTCTGTAAACTTCATATCTTTTCACTCTCCTCTTTCCCCTCCTTCTCATTTCTTCTCTCTACCTCTATATCGTCATCATCCTCCTCCGCCTCCTTCAATACGTTTCCTTCCCTTTTTTCCATAATTTTTTCGTCTTCCTCTTTCCCATCTGTTTTATCAACCTTCCTTCTAGTCTTTTCGTTCTGCCCCTTTACTTCGTTTTTTTCGTCCCCTTTTCTCCTCCTCCTCTTCGTCTTTTTCATCCCTCTCCTCTTCATCGTCGTTGTCATCCCTCTCCTCCTCTTCGTCTTTTTCATCCCTCTCCTCCTCTTCGTCTTTTTCATCCCTCTCCTCCTCTTCGTCTTTTTCATCCCTCTCCTCCTCTTCGTCTTTTTCATCCCTCTCCTCCTCTTCGTCTTTTTCATCCCTCTCCTCCTCTTCGTCTTTGTCATCCCTCTCCTCCCCATCGTCGTTGTCATCTCTCTTATAGCCCCTTCTCTTTATCATCACCTCATCCTCCCCTTCTCTTTATCATCACCTCATCCTCCCCTTCTCTTTATCATCACCTCATCCTCCCCTTCTCTTTATCATCACCTCATCCTCCCCTTCTCTTTATCATCACCTCATCCTCCCCTTCTCTTTATCATCACCTCATCCTCCCCTTCTCTTTATCATCACCTCATCCTCCCCTTCTCTTTATCATCACCTCATCCTCCCCTTCTCTTTATCATCACCTCATCCTCCCCTTCGTCTTTATCATTACCTCATTCTTCTCGTCTTCTTCCCCCTCCTCTTCCGCACAATTTTTTTTCTTCTCCTTATGCCCTCCCCCTCATCTTATACTTCTATTTGTCATCCTTCGTATCTTTTCCATTTTTCCGTTTTCTCATCTTTTCTATCGTCCCCTCATCCCCCATTTCGACCCCACCCACCCACACGGCATTATTTCATTAAATTTCCTTAATTTAACCTTTCTTTCACCCTCCAATGATTTATGAATTTTTGTTTCCTCCCCTTTTCCGTTAAACACATCATTTCTCTTTGCGAAATCTGCCCAGACTCTTTCCAAACTAATTTACTTTATGCTCCCCTACCACGCTCCCCTCACATCGTCTTTTATCCCAAACTCTCAGATAAGGCTTGTGGATTTGGAGACAACAAAGCTACCGACATTCCATTGGGTGTACACACACACACACACACATACACACACACACACAAAAGTTATCTGGGGAACGATAAATTGGGAGCATGCCTTTTCCCCAATTCCAGGCTGGAGCTCGGCGAATACTCGGCGGATGGCGGCAATCAGGCTGTCTTTGATGTTGTGGAAGGTCATGTTGGTGATGTTCTCGACGTATGACCAAACCAAATATAGTCCAGCGGGTTCAGATCCAGGAAGGAGGCGGGGCAGTGATGGAAGGGTAAAGTCGTAGCACTCCTTCTGAAGACAAGTCCGAGTCTCTTAGGACTTGTGGGCCGACGCTGAGTCTTGCTACCATACCCAGAATCTGCCAACGGCCATCTGATTGTACCAGGGGATCATTACACTTTTCAGCACCTCCATGTTGGTGTTGACTTTCAAGCCAACTCTGAAGATGTGAGGTGGCATAATGTGGCCTTTACTTGAAACCACACCAAAGACCATAACTGTCGCCGGAAACTTTGTTTTCATCACCATGGGCACGTCCCTGTTATTCGGTAGCAGCACATGAGTTGTACAGCGGCGCATCTCCGATCTCGCTCGTTGAACATTGTGTCACTTTCAGACATGGAAGAAGGTTCTTATTGCTCTTGGGATTTGTACACAACTGGCCAACTAGTAAATGTTTTGCAACAAAAAAAAAACGGTTTTCATCAAACGGAAATGGAATCATGTCTTCTCGGGCGACAATTTTATCCTTCTTCCATATTTGTTTGGCTGTGGAATTTATTATATATATATATATATATATAGTAATTTATATATATAGTAATTTATAAAATATATATGGCGATTAAGCTACACTGAATATTCCGCGTTTCATCCACCCTAGGATTCTTCAGGCTTATGCGCGAATTCTGTGGTTGTTTATCGTTTTTATATGCTCCTCTTCTATTGAGATTTTATATAAAAAACGATAAACAACCACAGAATTCGCGCATAAGCCTGAAGAATCCTAGGGTGGATGAAACGCGGAATATTCAGTGTAGCTTAATCGCCATATATATTTTATAAATTACTAACTAGCTCTACCTACGTATTGAGCACTTTTGAAGTAAATACTTAAATTTTACGCATAAATCTATACTTTCGTATGTTCATTTTATGTGAGTAAATTAAGTAGTTATATATATATGAGGTTCCTTTAATAAGTTTCCAGACTTTTTCCTATGAGCACACATGAAATTCCAGCCCCCTTCAAGCTAATCACTTCCGGTTGCAATGTACTTATACTGTTATAAGAGGGATTCCATGGTGCTTTTCAGAAGTTGTAGCTTCTGAAAAGCACCATGGAAGTCCTCTTGTGTAAGCGTGTCAATCACCCTCGAGACGACCTCTTTCATCTTCTCAATTGTCTCATAACGACAACCTCTAAGGTGTTCCTTGAGGGAGTGTGAGGAACTGCCTTAATCCCCATCTTGGTGAAATAGTCTGTGACAAAGATAGAGCACCCTTGGGACAAACTTCGGCAAACCTTCCGCGTCTTCAGTTTCTTCGCGAATAATTGTGTGTACAGTTCCATTCTATGTACGGACAATTCTCTATCAATTATTATATTAATCCTAATATATAGTAATGATATCAAAACTTAGAGACATATGACTGGAGTATTATCGGCTAGAATCGAAACCAAGGCATACAACCCTTCACCCTTAGCCTCTACACCACGCCCATACACATAAGGGATGACAGTTAATTATATAATATATATATATATAATATTCACCTGTCATCCCTTTCTTAAAAGATGAAATCACCTAATAGTTGAAGACAAGATGCAAGCAATCAAGCAGGCACATATATATCGCTGTAGTCGTTTGAGGTGAAGAGACAACTATCATTGCCAAGATGACAATGAAGCGAATGTTGGTGATGGTATTTGAAACATGTATTTTTCTTACCAAAAAAGAACTGGGTAATGTAAGGGTCGGGGATGGCGTTGGGGTTAGATATCCTTGCACTGTAAAGTATTAACCTTCTGCTTGCCATTTTTAAACATTTTTTTTTAACGAATGTTAATGAAAAGGCAGATGCCCACGCTCCGTGGTCGCCTCAAATACCCCCCCCCCGACACACACTCATCTTAAATATAATAAATGGGATGAACCTCTCTAATTAGTTCGAAATTGTTTCGCGGCCCAAGATTTCTCAAGAGTTCTAACTTTATTTTGTGTGTAACTTGGATGGAATGAGTTTGTGGATTAAGGATTTGGGCGGCAGAAAAAGGCGAAGGTATTTTAATTAAAGGCAACAACAAAACAAAAGAGTTAATCTCTCTCTCTCTCTCTCTCTCTCTCTCTCTCTCTCTCTCTCTCTCTCTCTCTCTCTCCTGTCTTTCGTTCCTTCTCTCTGTGTTTCGTTCTCTTTCGTTCGCTCTCTCTGTGTTTCGTTCGCTCTCTCTGTGTTTCGTCCTCTCTTTCGTTCGCTCTCTCTGTGTTTCGTCCTCTCTTTCGTTCGCTCTCTCTGTGTTTCGTCTTCTCTTTCGTTCGCTCTCTCTGTGTTTCGTCTTCTCTTTCGTTCGCTCTCTCTGTGTTTCGTCTTCTCTTTCGTTCGCTCTCTCTGTGTTTCGTCTTCTCTTTCGTTCGCTCTCTCTGTGTTTCGTCTTCTCTTTCGTTCGCTCTCTCTGTGTTTCGTCCTCTCTTTCGTTCGCTCTCTCTGGGTTTCGTCTTCTCTCTCTCTCTCTCTCTCTCTCTCTCTCTCTCTCTCTCTCTCTCTCTCTCTCTCTCGGTTTCGTCCTCTCTTTCGTTCTCTCTTTCTCTCTGGGTTTCGTCCTCTCTTTCGTTCTCTCTCTCTCTCTCTCTCTCTCTCTTTCGTTCTCTATTTCTCTCTGGGTTTCGTCCTCTCTTTCGTTCTCTCTCTCTCTCTCTCTCTCTCTCTCTCTCTCTCTCTGGGTTTCGTCCTCTCTTTCGTTCTCTCTCTCTCTCTCTGGGTTTCGTCCTCTCTTTCGTTCTCTCTCTCTCTCTCTGGGTTTCGTCCTCTCTTTCGTTCTCTCTTTCTCTCTGGGTTTCGTCCTCTCTTTCGTTCTCTCTCTCTCTCTGTTTCGTCCTCTCTCTCCCTTCTCTCTCTGTGTTTCGTCCTCTCCGTCTCTGTCTTTCGTCCCTCTTTCTCTGTCGTCCCCTTTCTGTCGTTCTATCTCTTTGTATCTTTCCTTCTTTGTCCCTCTTCCACTTTCTCGCACGATTTCTTTCTGCCTCTCAACCCCCACATCTATTGTTATTCTAGGTTTTCTGTAAAGTTAAAGGTTTAAATACTCAGCCGAAAAAACAATTAATTCTACAAAACCAACAAAAACGGATTACATAAGCATGATATTCTCACCAACAGACACACCCATATTGGCCGCATAACAATAACAAAATGTGGCTTATCTCAACACTTTACTGCAATTTCACAGGACATCCGATCCTCTAGAACTTTATCAATAAAATATCTAATATTTCGAATCCAAACTGA
>NC_136521.1:57012505-57020005 GCF_053919585.1 Euprymna scolopes | reverse complement strand
AGAAAGTCTTACGTTCCAAACGAGCGGATGTACTTACTTACCTTATACGAGAGGCCATAACGAATCTTAATTCATTCGAGCGCGCGCGCACACACATACACACACACACATATATATATATATATAAAGCACACACATGTATCTGTGCATATATCTATAATATAAAGCTGAATGTGTGTGTATGTGTGTGTCTGGTCACGAATAGGCTCCTATATGGTTAACTATTTAAAAAAAAAAAACTGATTACATATAATGATAGATGTATCGAGACACAGGAATTGGTATGTTTGATCTGGCAGAAAATGCTGGAAGGGTCATATTCAAATAGATCTTTTCCTTAATGGCTATACCCGTGCCCCCCCCCCGCTGCTAACTCTGCTCGCTCACTCATGTTTTCTATCATTCACACTGAGGAAGATCGAAGGATCGGTCGAAAATAATGTGCTTTTGAAGGAAACGTTCTTGTTTTTTCAAAAGACTTTTTGTATTCCTACACGTCAACACACAGGAAATAAATACAGAAAAGATATAAACATTTATATATTTTTCGTATTGTTTTTTTATTCATACATATTTAAATATATATATATATATATATATATATATATATATATATATATATATATATATATATAAATCACATGCAGTTAGGTGTATATGCCTGCTCCCGACGCATATTGAGATAGGCGAACACACGTGCGTATAAGACAGCCACAGTGCATATAAAATGGCAGTCTCCATTAGAGGAGGAGCTCATGAGCGAAAGGGGAGGTGGATAAGAGGTAGGAACAGAGATGGAGTAAAAGTCTACCAAAACAAATAATCACGACGGATTCGTATTCTCCACTGTGGCGGTTTTGTGGATTGGCTCAGGGGCGGGGTCGGCGTGGCCGCTGTCAACTCGTTCGTGCTACCTCAAATAGAGCAAGAACTCCCTGACAGATTGCAAAAACAAATTGTGTTTATGGAAGTTTCATTTAAAATGACCTTTGGGAATATGGTAAACGGCTGATAAAACGATTTGTACACACACAAACACACACATAAGTCAGAGAGAGTGGCAACCTTGGTTGAAGTGAGTGTCCCTAACGATAGCTTTCTGAACAGAGCCGAAAGAGAGAAACAGACCAAATATCAAGGTCTCATGCATGATATGAAAAGAAACTGGAATCTTAAGGAGATATCAATCATACCAGTTATCATAAGTGCCACAGGGCTTATGAAGAATAACCTAAATGAACAGTGGTTCATTAAAATTGCGGGGTCTACGTTCGCGCCTGGTCCACAAAGTATGAAAATAAAAAATTAAAAAAAAAAAAACGTTTACAAGTGTTTTTCATATAGATCATAAGAATACTTTGATAAGTATGTTTTAACTTAAATAGGGATGGTATAATAAAACTGAGGGGTCTGCGTTCGCGCCTTGCCTCCATAGAATGGAAATAGGCATAAACTTTAATAAAGACTTTTCATATCTATCTGCGTAAGTATACTTTGATAATTATGTTTCAATTTGAAGAAAAATGGTATAATAAAATTATGGGATGTTCGTTCGCAACTGACCTCCATAGAATGGAAATATGTCACAAAGTTTAACAAGGTTTTTTAATATAGATCCACAGAATATTGTGATAAGTGTTTCAGTGTGAACATGTATGGTATAATAAATTCTGGGGTTTATCTATTTTATTTTTACTTTCATCATATTTTTCTTTGGTTTTGATACCCCCAAATTCGAAGCTATCTCTTTACAACCCTTCCTTTTCATAACCTATCATACTTTCATAAATCAGAGTCCATTTTCTGTAGGCTGTTTTTGAACCCAGTCAACGACAGGTACTTTTGCTAGTGTATATATATATATATATATATATATATATATATATATATATATATATATATATATAATGTGTGTGTACTTATTCACATTCATATTGTTCAAATTTTATATATATACATATATATATAGTAGTGGTCACTGAAACATATTTGCATATGTGTAGCCACTAGTTTTCATATTTAACATATTCATATTGCTCTGTCTAAACATTGAGCACTCTTTGATAGACACATTGTGTTTTTTGTTTTTGTTTAAATAACTAAATAATACTACCAATAATATATATATACCACCTATTTTTGGCAATTTTGTAAGCTCCAAATCTCAGCGACTATTGATCAGAAGTTAATAAATAAAGGCTCGTTGGAAAGGTAATGACCTGAATTGTGTAGTGGGCTATGTGACATTTGCCCTCAGGGTCGCATATTAAGGGGATCATCCATCATTCAGAGCCTATTTTTGGCACTTTTTTACAGCCATAAAATGTTTCATAGTCATTTATTTTCCCAGTTTTGCATATGAATTACAAAATATCTAATATTTCTCCTCAAAACCTCTGGTTTTGATAGAGGAGCGACAAAATCTTGCTGCTATGGTTTCAAATGATCTGAAATAACAGCAAAGTGAAACTTGATTCTAAATATTTCTCATATGTTATATCTCCCCTCTTTGGTTTTCATACATAAAGTAAATTTCACAGTGTATAAGGATTATTTGATACTGGAGATATTTATAATTGTACTCTATTTTTAAAAGAGGGGAGCTATAACATACGATGAATATTTGGAATCAAGTCTCCTCCTTGTTATTTCAGATCATTTGAAACCATAGCAGCAAGTTTTAGTCTCACCTCCATCAAGGCCAGAGGTTTGGGGAATATATATATATAACGTACAAAATTTAATAATAACTATGTACAGACCGACTTTATTTATAATGATGAATTTAAAAATACAAAGTGGACAAGCAGCTGACCGGTTTCGAACCTTGCTCAACAGAGCTACAATCAAAGTCTATTTTGAACTTTGTCAAGGCAGGATAAGCTGCTTCTAGCAGCTCCTGTCCAGATGTGGCAACAGTACTCCATCCCTGGACGTACCTCGCTCTTATACAGGTAGAGAATTACATCAGTAGTGAGATATCTACTGGAGTGGTAGAATGATGCCACTATTTTTCCAGCGACCTATGCATATATATATATATATATATATATATATATATATATATATATACTCGGGTTTTTTTTATATTCAAAAGTAATGGACTAATGAATTCAACGAGGTTGTTAGATAGTGCTCAATAAAAAGAGCTGATAATACTTGTTTATTGTTATATAAACATGCTCACATCCCGTTGCTATGGTTATTCATTGAACTTTTGAATAGTCAAGTCGCTGCCTGATGATATCTGTTGTTTGATTGAAACAAGTGGCTATTTGTAGCAACGGGATGTGAGCATGTTTATATAACAATAAACAAGTATATATATATATATATATATATATATATATATATATATATATATATATATATATATATATATATAATTAGTGTTGGGATGATTAGTCGGAGTCAGGAATCGGAAAAATCCACAAATTTGGGAGAATCAGAATCGGTATCAGAATCGGAAAAATTGGTGCCTATTTTCCAATGCCAAAACGATTCTTTTAATTGTCTTTTCTATTTGATTTTATTTAAAGCAAAATCTTCCATTACTGGTTATAATGATAAAATGATAAATATTTATTGATTTTAAAATACCAATAAAGCTAAAATCTATAGATCATCCTCCACAAGTGTAGATTTACGTTTAGGAAAATATTTGCATATTTAACATGTGTTTTTGCGAAACTCTGGGGAAATAACAATCTTATAGTTAAACATTTAGAGATTTTTAAAGAATCGGAATCGTTAATTGTATTGGAATCGGGAATTTAGTACGGAATTGGTAATTGTATCAGAATCGGGAAAAATATTGGAATCGTCCCATCACTAATATATAGCAAAAAATTGTAATTAGTAAAAACCTGAAGAGAGTGCTCAATACTATTGCAGAGCAAATATGCGTTTATTATTATTTTTTTTTTTTTTTTTATTTTTATTACCGATAAAACGGTAATAAAAAAATAAACGTATATCATATATGAATATAGTTTTCATTGGGTAGAAACAATTCAAACAGTGCTCGATTATTTAATAAGAGCATTATTTATTTATGATATTACAGAAAGTCAGAACACGGTACATTAGGTTTCAAGCTGGGGAAGCGTTAAGATTTTTCTTTCTTGCGCTTTTTTTTTTTTTTTTTTTTACTTTACATTATTTTTCTTTCGATTTTTCCTTTTCTTTTTTAGTTTCTGTCCTTTCTTTCCATCTCACAATAACGTAGACACTTCTTTCTCCCCCCCTGCCCTTTTCCGTATCTTCGACCTCCCTCCTCCCCATAAGCTCAAACTACCTCGCTCAACAAGGCTTACTTATTTATTTCAAAAGCTTAATGAAAGTGATTTATATCTACAGAGACCGATATCAACTTTCAAATCTCAAGTAGCCTTCTGATAAATTGAAATATTGAAAGGGAGGATCAAACTTCTCACACACTTGCAGACTCTTTCTACCACCCCTACCATCGATATATATATATATATATATATATATATATATATATATATATATATATACACACACACATATATATATATGCATATGCACACACACACACACATATATATATACACACACACATATATATATATATATATATATATATATATTCAGACAAACACCTATATATATATGTCAGTGAGATTAAAGGGTGATATTTTATATAGGGACTTATCAGGGTATAAGAGAGCAACACTTATGGGTTTGTTTTTTTTTACAAGGAAGTGACACTTATCAAGGCCAGGAGGCCAGTCGGGGGTAAGGGTTATTGTGTGTACAGTAATCAAGGGGATAATATCGTAGCAATCATTAGTATTGGAGATTTGATAAAGTTTCTTACTTAAGGGGGCGGTTCATCAGGAATTTGTTTACGTTGGACTTGAAGACATCTAAGTTGTAGCCAGGTGGGAAACAGGCAAACGGAAGAGAGTTCCACAGGCGTGCACTTCTAAGAAAGAAGCTTTGTTCGTGGAATGTACGTTTTGATTTAGGCACAGATAAAGAGTGGGGAAAATTACTGACAGTGGTTTCAGCTAGACAGGTGTTTTTCGTGAAAGATTTGCGAGGGGGGGCAGAGATTGGAGCTCAGACGAACACTTCCCATGGAAATAACGATAAAACAACAGGCTCGCAACGTCCCTTCTGTGTGAGAAAGGTTGTAGGGAATACTTAACATAATAATAGGTATTTATGTGATTCCCCACGAAAGCAAAATGTGACACAAGGTCGTTTTTAATGTGAGGGAAAACAGCTCCCCAAACAAGGGCACTCGGAAAGTAAGCAAAAATAAAACCGCCATAGTATAGAATAGAAGTGTTTCCCCCTTCATTAACTAAGGACAAATGAACTTGAGTGCAGCAACAGAGCAGATACTACACTCTGATCCTGGCCTGTGCCTAACATAATAATAAGGACAAAATAAATATGGATAAATTTATTTGTTCAATAAGCAAATTAAAGAGGTACAGAGGTAATATAGGGACACTTTATGCCATGGCATTTCAAAGCCTAATATATGGTTATGGTTTTTAGAATGGGGGGGGGGCGGAGAGAAGGGATATTTTTAGAATATTGAAATTTTTATTGAAATGCAAAACTACTACTGTTCTATAAAGATCTTCTGTAAAAATATTTTGCATGGCGGATAGTTTAGGAAATAGTTTCGTATGATGACTAGCTAGAAAATGAATACGGAAAGTAGTTTAACTGAAATCTGAAATTGTGAGGGAAGGGGAACGGAATCTCCAAATTAAAAAAAAATCTCTATTCATATAAAAAGGTACTTTGTGTTTGAGAGAGAAAAAGAGTAGAGTTCCTTATGGATCCTGAAACAGCTAGGCCACTGTTTTTTTTTTTAATTTCACACAAATGTACTTTATCGATAATAGAAAAATCCAATTAATGAAGAAACACTCCAATTTAGACTAAAGTTAACACTCTTAAACAACCTAATATCACCTAATATTTGATAAGTTTTATCACAGCACAAGCAGACAGGCCCGGCATATAAAATCAACAGTAAGTTCTTTGATAAGACAGAGGCGCGTTCAATATGAATGTTTCTGTTTCGAGCACAATTGCACCATAATACTTGACTCTTGCATTTTGAACTTTAATTCAAGTGTATGTGTATGTAAAAATAATTTTATAAAATCAACAGTACGTTCTCTACAGTGCAATGTAGATTACAATTCGATGACAATTGATGTATTGGAAGTGTAGAACATTCGTTGATCCTCAGTCAATTTCGGGCAAGGTCAGGTCTCCCTGCTAGTAGTAATTAAAAAAGTTAGTTGCTAAATCCAAATTTTACTTGTTAGATCCCAAACACAACCTTTAAATCTAGTTGGAAAACCACTAGATCGACAACACTAGTTGAACCATCCAAAAAGGAGGGGCGTAAAAATCAAAGTAAATATTCCTGGGCAACGCCGGGTTTATACGGCTAGTGATAAATAAATTTCCATAAAGTTTTTTATAGATTACAATCTGTGAAACACACTACAATGTGACTGCGTCCCTGCAGACTACAACATGGTCGTCTTAAAATGCAATATCAACAGATACTTGGCATAAACCGATCTTATATGAAATCAAATTTTATTCTTTCCATTCATCAGCTTCAATCCTCTCATCATATTCTTCATTTCCACTCATAACAATCCAGAATGACTAATAACTGTGCCAAGTCTCGTTGTTCTACTGCAATGAGAAGCAGGTCACGTACTTATTGAACGACCCTCGTATGTCGGCAATAACAATGATTATAGGAAAATGTAACGGACTCTTACTGGATTCGAACCCAGTTTGGCAATTTTAATGTCCACTGGTAATCGTAATGTCTCACGCACTCTCCTTCGTTAGGATCACCCTGTATCGATGGAGAATAGTGTGTTGCGGCATATGAAAGGAAAAAAGAAGAGAAACTGCGTGGAAAATTCGGATGACGTCATCAAAAATAGATTTATGTCGAGAGTGAGTCAAATATACGGACATGTGCACTTGAAAAGTGTACAGATTTCAAAACAGAGTTAAAAGCCCATTCATATATATATATATATATATATATATATATATATATATATATATATGAAAATATTTTAATCGGTTTGCGGCCAGAAATTTGCATACTCCTGTAAATTTTTTTAAATTCTTTTTTATGTATTCATATTCATATTATTTATTTATTTTTTTTTTGTGTATTGATATTCATGTTATTTTTTCTATTTATTAAATAAGAAAATACAACATTCTTATATACGGTTCGTGGAATTGCATTCATCTGCAAAAGATCTAGCTAATTTGCATATTCTTCTAAACATTTATTTTAATTAATTCCCTATTAGTTTTTTTTTTTCTTTTTTACGGTTTTCTTATGGGATGATCATCTTTAGTTAACTATTACGTGCAATTATATTCATGCAGATATTCTACATGATTTATACTTGCATAATATTTGCGTAAAAAGATTATAGTAAACAAATCTTTCTGCATGTT
>NC_136521.1:56730005-57007505 GCF_053919585.1 Euprymna scolopes | reverse complement strand
TCATATCGCTCTCTCTCTCTATTCATATCGCTCTCTCTCTCTATTCATATCGCTCTCTCTCTCTATCTATTCATATCGCTCTCTCTCTCTATCTATTCATATCGCTCTCTCTCTCTCTATCTATTCATATCGCTCTCTCTCTCTCTATCTATTCATATCGCTCACTCTCTCTCTCTCTCTCTATTCATATCGCTCACTCTCTCTCTCTCTATCTATTCATATCGCTCACTCTCTCTCTCTATCTATTCATATCGCTCTCTCTGTCTATCTATTCATATCGCTCTCTCTCTCTCTCTCTCTCTATCTATTCATATCGCTCTCTCTCTCTATCTATTCATATCGCTCTCTCTCTCTATCTATTCATATCGCTCTCTCTCTCTCTATCTATTCATATCGCTCTCTCTCTCTCTATCTATTCATATCGCTCTCTCTCTCTCTATCTATTCATATCGCTCTCTCTCTCTATCTATTCATATCGCTCTCTCTCTCTCTATCTATTCATATCGCTCTCTCTCTATCTATTCATATCGCTCTCTCTCTATCTATTCATATCGCTCTCTCTCTATCTATTCATATCGCTCTCTCTCTCTCTCTCTCTATCTATTCATATCGCCCTCTCTCTTTCTTTATTCATGTCGCTCTCTCTCTCTCTCTTTCTTTATTCATGTCGCTCTCTCTCTCTCTTTCTTTATTCATATCGCTCTCTCTCTCTTTCTTTATTCATATCGCTCTCTCTCTCTTTCTTTATTCATATCGCTCTCTCTCTCTTTCTTTATTCATATCGCTCTCTCTCTCTTGCTTTATTCATATCGCTCTCTCTCTCTTTCTTTATTCATATCGCTCTCTCTTTCTTTCTTTATTCATATCGCTCTCTCTTTCTTTCTTTATTCATATCGCTCTCTCTTTCTTTCTTTATTCATATCGCTCTCTCTTTCTTTCTTTATTCATATCGCTCTCTCTTTCTTTCTTTATTCATATCGCTCTCTCTTTCTTTCTTTATTCATATCGCTCTCTCTTTCTTTCTTTATTCATATCGCTCTCTCTTTCTTTCTTTATTCATATCGCTCTCTCTTTCTTTCTTTATTCATATCGCTCTCTCTTTCTTTCTTTATTCATATCGCTCTCTCTTTCTTTCTTTATTCATATCGCTCTCTCTTTCTTTCTTTATTCATATCGATCTCTCTCTCTTTCTCTATTCATATCGATCTCTCTCTATATATATATATATTTCTCGCTCTCTTCTTCTCTCTCTCTCTATTCTTTTCTCTCTCGCTCTATTCTTCTCTCTTTCTATTTCTCTATTCTCCTTTCTCTCTCTCTCTCTCTCTCTCTCTCTCTCTCTTTATATTTTTCTTACTCTTTTTTTTTTCATTATTTCTCATACTCTCTCTATCCTATGTTTCTTAATTTCTCTCTCTCTCTCTCTCTCTCTCTCTCTCTCTCTCTCTCTCTCTCTCTCTCTCTCTCTCTCTCTCTCTTCTATTTTATTTGCCTTACTATTGGTTTCTCAGCCCGTGGGCCTCCGGCTTTCAGAAAATCAAAGAACTCAGTAAAAAAAAAAAACAAAAAAAAAACAGTGGGTCATCACACTTTTTTGCTGTCCATTTAAAGCGACCTACAAGTCTGGAAATGTTTGCCAGACAGATTTCTTTCTGCTGATGCGGGGATTTTGGGTAATTTTCCCAAATTTTCTTGTTTGTTTGTGGGTGAGGGGAGGAGTGAATGTCGTTGGCAGGTATGGAGGGGGGTGTAGTGAGGAAGCCATTATTTTGTTTTCCTTTTCGTTTTTGTTGTTTACCATTCTTATTTAACAACCCATTTTCTCTCAATCACTCAAACCACTCCCCAAAGAGAAGAAGAAGAGAAGAGAAGAAAAAGAGGAAGGTGTACTTTCTATCATCTGATACTCTCTCTCTCATATATATATATATATATATATATATATATACACTAGCTGTACTCTGTCACGCCTTGCTGTGGCTCAATTTGGCGAAATACAAAGAATCCCAAAATGAGGAAATGCATTTTTCTAACATGCTTAATTTCTCAATGCGTGTGGATACAAAATTTTTTGTTGCTCAATTTTCTGAGCAGATACAGAGATTTTTCTGATTTGCTGACTCTTAAACATGCAACATAAATTGCCCATATGAGAAACAGCCAGTGTGTAGATGTAAGCCACACAATTGTAAAAATTGTCTCTGAAGTTTGTTGATGGTGATTGCAAACGACAATCGAATTTGGAATTGCAATCTCCTAAATGTAAATGGCGTATCTGCTGGAATCATAGGAATGCATGGAATGAAGACATCGTCACCTTTTTAAAGGTCCTGTCAATATTGTTGCTTCTATGATGTTGTTCGTTTTTTTTTTTTTTTTTTTTTTTTTTTTTTTTTTGCTGCAAGCCATGTGCCATTTATATTTCGCAACATGATATTTTTTGGCGTCCCTGGCAGTGAATTCAAAAATTCTGTTGGATAATTAACCACTTCAGCTGCTTCCACAACAGTGTCGACAAGCTTGTATGTGACTACATCACTTGGAATTTTAAGATGAATAATATTGTTAAGTTCATGGATGTATTTGTTTTGAGCTTGAAGAATAGCGCGTTCATCCAGCCAACTGGAATTTTTATAATTAATTTGAATATCTGGAAAAACCTTGTTCACCAACTCTTCTTTTGTTGTAACTAAATTACAGAAGTTATGAGGCAAGAAAATTCTCCCTTAACTTTGATCAACCGGCACTTTTCCGTTCCCAATTTCCAACAATTGATGAAAAATTTCTGCAATATTTTTCTTATGCTGGATGTTTTGGAGATATTGAAAATGGGAGTTTTGAAAAGTTGAATGTTTAATAGTAATTTCACAGCAGACTGAGTAGTTCTTTTACCTGAGAATGAGCCAAATAGATAGAAATGAGGATAGAGCAAAAATAATTATTAAAAATAAGAAGAGGAACACGACCGCAGTAGGTGACTGGTTTAGGGAACTATGTAAGAATAAGAGTTTGAATTAAAATGGTCAATAGTAGATAGTATAAACTGAGTGAATTCTCAAGAGGAAGTCTTAAACAAAAAGTTAGATGTTATTCAAAACTGTCTTCAGGGAAATAAATTCATGTTATCAAACATCATTGAAGTAAATTTCGAAAGGAAAAATTTACAGAATATATTGAGGGTGAAATGTAAGTGTATAAAGAGAATCCTTAAGTTGAATATTAAAATTTTAAAATGGTGCAATAAATAAATAAATATAGATCTTCAACTTAACACAGGAAATAAAATAATCATAACCTAAATAGGAGAAATAGAAGTAGTTTTGGTTTTCATAATCATTATGGATAATAAAATTACACCCGAGTAATTTCAACAGCACAAGAATAGAAGAAAATCTAATCCTGAATAACTGCAAGCTAAGATGGAGTAGAATGAATTTAATCTAAATATAAAGTTTAAAATAAATGAAAAATTAAACTGAGATTGGCATAAAGAATTTAATACAGGATGACCCAAAAAACAGAGGACATTCAATTGTTTTTCTGTGAATTTTACAGTCAACAGAGAAAAAAGGTCAAAGATCCTAGTGTTTTGATGTGATGTTTTGAATATAATAAGCTAGTTATGACCAAAGTTTCATTTCATTCGGACAAAACACTGAGAAACGGGGCCTAATTAGAGTTGCGGCCCGTTTTTTGGGGGGGGCGCCCTGTATTAGAATTATGTTTAAAATTAAATGGGGGTGATTAATAAATACTAAAGTCGAAATATTAAAATATGAATGCCTAAAGTTGGAGATAAATTGATAAAAATTTAATAGTTATCGCTTTTACAACGTAGAGTCTATTAGAATGCGCATGCAATATTTGTTCACATGATGGAGTCCCTATGTTAAGATTAAATAGGTTCGAAAACACTTTTTAAAGATCTTGCCAAGCTGACCTAATGGTTATCGTACTTTACTCACTGTTTTTAAGTTTTGGTTTCGATCTCAGCTCGAGTATTTTTTTTTTACAAGAAGTGAACTGTTTAGAAAAACCTCACATGCACATCTCGAATTAAAATTAATATTTATGCATATTTTACGACCTAACAACGCTGAGCAACCTATTATTATATATATATATAATATATATATATATATATACATATATATACACACACACACACACATATATACATATATATATAATGTGTATATATATATATATATGTGTGTATATATGTGCATATGTGTGTGCGCGCACACACACACACACATATATATATATATATATATATATATATATATATATATATATATATATAATTTACTCGTCCGCCTCTCCAACTCCATCCTCTTTTTTAGTATCTTGCCTCCCCCCCCTCCTTCTCCAACATAACATCCATGTTTTTTTTTGTTTTTTGTTTTTTTTCGAAATCTTATATTCATTCTCTTTTCAGTGCAAACTCCCCTTCCATCTTTTGCCTATATAACTAGGATGCAGATTAAAGGACATGGGTGGGTAGAGGTGTAGGTTGTTGAGATAAGTCCGATAAAACGGTGTATGTATGGGAGGAGAAGGATGAGGAGCTGTATGAAGGGTCAGCTGCTAGTGTGGTCACCAAGGCAACGGCAGATTGTCAGTGTTTATATTTTCTTCATCCCCCCCCTTCTTCACCAGCTCAAACAGCATCTTCATTTTGAGGGGGGGGGCGATGGAAATAAAGAAACTGTAGTCTGTACCGAAAGACAAGAATTTGCAAATGACTGGACTTTGGGAACCTGCATCTATCAAGATTAACCTAGTTGTCTCCCTTTAGATCCAGGCGGTAAAAATTGGCACTTCTGCATTAAATGGACGGCGCCATTGTTATGGTGCGATAACTCCAATTTCTTCCCGGTCAAATAACACGGCAAATAAATAACATTTTTTTTTCTGAACACAAAAATAAAACATCTATTGTATAAAAATGTATATAATTGCAAAAAAAAAAAAAACATTTATTTAAAAGTCTGCATAAGAAAATATAATTTAAATGAAAGGTTTTTCGAATTAATTCAAAATTGTCACTTTAACCAGATAACGTTTTAATTTTTTGTGGCGCCTGTTGAAGGTTCAACAATATATTAGTTTTAATTTTTAAATTAATAAACAATTTGAATGGAGAAAAGCGGTACCTGGCGACATTTTAGTGAAACGCACACACAAAAAAAAAAATGCAGCCGTCCGTGTAATGCAAAAGTACCAAAAAATTGTATACTGGGATAAATGATTGAAGGACCTGATAATTTAAAAATAATTTCTATTCAGATTATATCATATTTAAGAAACGTACATACCTTGATTCATAATTCATACCCTCATATTATTCTTTAAATGATGAGGGTGAGTCTCTTTGCTTCTTCAGTTGTGTACAAAGTACCAGTCTGCGATAATATCTACTTGATGCCAAGAATCTGTTCAGGATAGTCAGCCCGACAGGTGCGAGGCTAGAAACTGGCCAAGTACCGGTCGGACTGAAATAGAGGAACAATTACTTTATTTTCTACAGCAAGATGGATCAGATCGGATCAGGGTCTGTGATGCCCATGTTGCACTCTGATATGACAGAGCTGCCCACGATCAAGTAGATATTATTGCAGACTGACCACCCGACAAGCCAATCCGATTCATAGCACCGCTTGGCAAACATTACTCTAAGCAAAATAATTTATTTTAAAAAAATACTGTAATTATTGTCATACATCTAAATATTTCAGAAAGTAAGTTACCGAATCGAACCTGGAGGAACTAAGTTAAATCTCATATCTCAGAACCCACTCTTCATTTTATTTATCTTAGTGATTTCTAGTGCAATCGGGTACTTAATTCCTTAAATAACAAGATATCTAACTCCTTATAACAAATTATAACAAACTTATTATACATTCTTTGAATTGTGACGATGAGTCTCCTTGCTGCCTCAGCTACTTGGAGACTGGGTAGAAAGTAGTGTCAGACTGAGGTACGCCACCTGGGTATTACCTAGAAGGTCCACTCTCCCGGCTCTATATATTGCTTGTTGCCTGAGGCGCCCTTACCGGGAATGCTGATAGGGATGACCAGGAAAATTTTTGCTAGGCCAGAGTGCCCCTCCTTTAGTGGTGCTGACTGGACATTCCCACTTTCTGACCTTCTGTCACATCTTGCTGAGGTGGGCAGCAAGTAAATATCTACTTGGATTCATGTGTTCAATGTGGAGGTATTTGGGTTTTCTCCCACTGCAAGAACTGTGACACCAAGGTCGGAAAGTGAGAATGTGAAGTCAGCGCCCCACCATCGAGGAGGGGGAGGGGGACACCCTGACCTGTAAAAAAAAAAAAAAAAAAAAAATGCCTGGGCAACCCCCGCCGGCATTCCCCGGTAAGGGCGCCTCAGGCGATTAGCAATAAACTAACCTCTTTCTCAAAGAGAAACTTTAAAAAACAAAAACAAAAAAAAAAGTCCTAAACAATAAAACAGATTCTTTAATAACCTTCTTGTTTTTCTGTCACTTTATAATGGCTGTGAATATTTTGTATGGGAGTAGGGAGTAAATGGAGGAATACATAAAGCTGAGGGGATCAATGATGGAGGAAACGTTGAGAATGGCTTCTTTAAATGCAGGACCGTCTTAATTAATTTCCCCCTCTTTTTTTTATTTTCTCTACACATTTCCATACAAGTTTTCAGTCTCTTCTATATATCAATGCTCTCATTTCGTCAGCCGTGACCAGGTGGTAGTCATCAGAAATTCGCAAGGGCACTTTCATTAATAGTACACACATGAAACTCTAGTCCCTTTCGAAGGATCCTGGATATGACCTTAAACTATATCCAGTGGTGAGGCCCCAGCTTGTGGGCTTTGGGGAGTGTGAAGTTACCCTTTAATTGCCATTGCTCCCAGGTCCACTCTGACTCTGGGTGGTAGTACCTGTTTGGGTTCCAACTATGGGTTACATAGAAACCGATTTGGAAACAACAAATATATTCTATTAAAAAATTTTTCTTCAAAATCTTTGGATTCGGCATTAAATAACCTGAAAAGGGTTGATATGCCGTAAAACAAAAAACAACCAAACAACCAAACCCCTTCGAAGTAATCTCCTCTGGCTAAAGGTCCTGGATATGACCTTAAACCATATCCGATGGTGAAGTCCCAGTTTGCGGGCTTTGGGGAGTGTGGATCCACCATTTAATTGCCATTGCTCCCAGATCCACTCTGACCCGGAGTGGTAGTACCTGTTAGGGTCTCAACTATGGGTTAAATAGAAACCGACTTGAAAAAAAAAAAATATATATATATATATATATATTCTATTAAAAAAAAAATTTCTTCCAAAATCAATGGATTCGGCATTAAATAACCTGAAAAGGGTTGATATGCCGTAAAATAAAACCATCAAACCCCTGGATGAAATGCTGTACCGTTCCAACAACTTCTGGAAGGCCCAATAAAAGTCCTCTTGTCAAAAACTTTCAATCTATATTGGAATGTGGCCGTAAGTGAATGGTTACATTTAATGCTACTAAGACTAAGCTTCTTTCCTTTTACAAAAAAAATATGACAAATAGCACTCTGGCTTCAAATTTTTTTTATGTCTTTTTTTTTTTTTTTTTAAATAGTGAAAGAAAACTTATAATATTTTCTTTTTTTTCTTTTCAGCAAGCGAAGCTGAAAGTCCTGGCAATATTGCAATGTACATCGGAGTCTGCGTTGCTTTTGCCGTTTTCATTACAGTTGTCGTCATTCTGGTGCTTATCATTCGACGCCGGAACATGCAAAACCAGGGAGTCTTTGATATGGAACCTGGATCAGGTGAGTCCTATAATTGATCAATAAATATCAATCTTTATTTGAGACGATTGTAAAAATGTAAAAACCTTATTTGTTAAAATTTGTTTCTTAAATAAATAAAAATAAAAAAATCAACAGCTTTGAACATAGAAGAGTTTTTCACCTAGAAATATGTTTCCCGTTATCTTACATTCATCAATATTGATGACGTCACCACCAGTAAGACGATTTAGAGACCAGGTCCAAGTATTTTGAATCCTGGCTGCTTAACACTGGTTGTCGTGCAAGAGAAATGTATTTTTTATTAGCAAGGACAAATTTGGGTCGCGTGCCAAATCCAGGCCACGGACCAAATGTGGTTCGCAAGCCGTAGTTTGGAGACCCCTGTTTTAAGATCTTGGATTTTGGTACACTTTTTGTTGATTCCCCTGCTTATTTAGCTGTTCTTAAATACAAAATCCGTGGATCGTCTATGTTTAAGCTGGAGGTAATTAGTTCTCCCACTACAAGAACTGCGACACCAGAGTTGGAAAGCGAGATTGAGAAGTTAGCGCTCCCTACCTCGAGGAAGAGGCACTCTGACCTGCAAAAAGTGCCTGGACATCCTCGTCGGCATTCCCCGATGAGGGCGCTTCGGTTGATTGACAATAAACTAACCCCTTCTCGAAGAGAGAAGGCAAAGCCTGAGAAGGTGGACCTCCTAGAACTGCACAGGAACAGCATACACCGCAATCAACAGGGACCAGGTAATTACAGGAATAATCACTGGTGAATTTGAGATCAAAGATAAAATCTATGGATCATCTATGTTGGAGATGGAAAAAGAGAGAAACCTATTACAAAATTATTCCATGGAGCATCGCCAACTTATAACTTACCGTCACTCTTCCCCATCACATGTGATCCCAAAGGATCCCCCCTTCCTTAAAAAAAAAAAAAAAAACTGATGTGTATGGGAATGGCGTGATACATAAAACGAATGTGTACAAGCAATTATGTGCTTGAACCAGCATCCAGGCATGCCTGTGTTTTTTTCTGAGTTTTTTTTTTGTTGTTGTTTTTTTTTGTTTTGTTTTTTTTTAATCACCGAAACAATCCCCATCTTTTTCAAAAGGTCAAAGGTCAGATGATAGTCAAAACAAAAATCAGATGAATTCATAGATGTCAGAAAAAGGCACCAGCATGGCTGGTCAGTGAAGGAAAAATTGTCCTGATCATAGGCAGAACTTAAATAATTTTCTGGACAATTTAATGAAGAGAAGCTCCTGAACCTATTCCCTCTCCATCAACTGCTACTTTATTTTGTTTGACAAAAAAAAAAACAGAGGCCTCCGCTATCACCAATTGCTAAAAGATCCCAAAGTTTTGTCAATTGATAATAATTAATGTAATTAGGAGGAACCAACACTAGATCGTCGTCGCCTCATCATCATAAGAATACATGACAGTTATTAGGTTTCTATAAGTACAACAGTTGAATTAGCGTGGTCAGTCCACTGAGAGAAAACCAAAGAAAACAAAGGAGGAACTGATAAAAATGGATTTGTGAGGAAATAGGATAAAGATCTGGCTGGAGATGATAGTTTAGAAATCAATTTCTGAAAGCCGTCTAACACATGCCGGCATCTTAAAACGGACATTAAACAGATGCTGATGTTGTTGTCGCTGTTCAGCATCATTCATTTCCAATGAATAAGATGATTATTGTTGGCAGTCGTTTCTCTGATGTCTTTCTAGTAAGAATTCTTTCTAGAGAAACATCATGTATTTATGAGAGGGCCCACGTGAAGGTTGCCGACGTCCCTAAATGAAAATGTTTCTGTGGAACGAACTTGGTGCAACCAGGTTGTCAGTCTGTGTCGTTAACCAGTTAGTCACCGTCACTTATCTGAAGTTGTGATTTTGTAAGAATCCTTTTGTTACAGCAGTGATTGAGACCAAATGACTGACCACAGGATTGATCCTATGACTGATCCCATAATTGACCACATGATTGATCCTAGGACTGACCAAACGATTGATCCCATGACTGACCATATGATTGACCACAGGATTAACCACACGATTGATCCCATAACTGACCACATGATTGACCCCATAACTTACCACATGATTGACCCCATGACTGACCACACGATTGATCCAATAACTGACTAGATGATTGATCCCATAACTGACCACACGATTGACCCATGACTGACCACACGATTGATCCCATAACTGACTAGATGATTAACCCCATGACTGACCACACGATTGATCCCATAACTGACTAGATGATTGACCTCATGACTGACCACACGATTGATCTCATAACTGACCTCATGATTGAACACATGATTGAACACATGATTGAACACATGATTGACCACATGGTCGGTGTCAAAATCGAGCACCGAATTCAGACAAAAGCAAAGAACAAACGATCACGACCTGTACAGTGAACGCAAACCAATGCATGTTCATGTTCATCTGTTTACGTTTTCTTTCATTGCGTTATGTCAGACTTTCGAGCGTATACTCTGTAATCATATCATGTCAGAAATATATCTGGGAAAATTATTCCCACGGAAAGAATAATTCCGGAATAAATTTTGATCTTTCGTTAATTTCCTCCAGGAGAATGCGATCGTTATTTAATTTTTTTTTTTTTTAATTGTTTATTTCAACATATTTTGTTTCTGGATATTTTCACAACGTTTCGGCCGATGTAACCACCAATCTTCTTCTTCAGGTGTATCTCTTGAAATGAGGATTGATAATTTGTATTATTTGGATTATTCTGACTACTGTTCTCATGAGTGTTATTTTCACAACGTTTCGGCCGATGTAACCTCTGATCTTCTTCAAGTGTATCTCTTGAAATGAGGATTGATAATTTGTATTATTTAGATTGTAGGATTATTTTTACTCACGTTCACCCCAAACAAGGCATATCAAGGCCATTTTGGACATACGTGGCTACTATTTGCGACCATACCTAGGAAAGATTAACAAGATGTTGGTTTACGTTACATTTAAACTTCTGCATATCAGTACAGTCAGGGAAGCAGGTAGCAGAAAGGGAATTCCAAAGTCTAGCTGTTCGAGGGAAGAAACGATTAGAGTAGAAAGCTTTCTGACATTAAGGGACCTCAGTAGTTAAGGGGTGTGATTTTGTTGCTATATCTGCGAAAATTATTCTCACGGAAAGAATAATTAAAAAATAAATTCATTGAAAATGTTTCTGTGGAACGAACTGGATTCGAACTTGGTACCCCCAGGTTGTCAGTCTGTGTCGTTAACCACAGCCACCGTCACCTCCCTGGTAGTGGTGGTGATAATTTGGGGAATTCATAATGCCGCTGAATGCATGAGGTAATCTCATTTAATTCATGCATACACTTAAAAACTTTCCGATCACACTGCTTGACCAAAAAATAACACTAAAAAACAATACTAAAAAAAACAACAATTAAAAAGCAGCATTAAAAAAAAACAACAATTAAAAAGCAACATTAAAAAAAAGAACACTAAAAGAACTACCAAAAAAGGTCTGTTTTTTTTTAATGTCAATATTTTGGTCTTTAGTTTTTTTTCAAAGATTTGGAAAGCAATCCTTTGTCAGTGCGCCTCATAATCTAATTTGGGAATGCGTTTAGAGGTTACACATTTTGAAGTCATTTTTTTTTTGTTTTTTTACTGCTCCCCTCCATCCCTCTCTTTCAGGATAATTTCATTTTGGTGAAGTTGATATGTGTCAGAATGTGGCTGGGAGGGGGGGTATACATGCGACAGTAAGTAGGGAGTGGAGGAGTGAGAGGGTCGATTCTAAATTTTATGTTATTTGAATGACTGAATGAAAAACTTTGAAATAATTTGGTGGAATACGTTTGGAGGAAAAGAAGAGGAAAGGTTTTATAGACAACACAGAGAGAGAGAGAGAGAGAGAGAGAGAGAGAGAGAGAGTGAGAGAGAGAGAGAGAAATGAGATGTGAGAAAGAAACAATAAAATGAATAGAAACGGAGCGAGAAACAAGAGAAAGAGGGAGTAGAAATCAGAAACGGAGCAAAACGAAATATGAGAGGGAAAGCGTGAAAGAAAAAGAGAGAAGTAGGAATCGGAGAGAGAGAGAGAGAAGTATGAATTTTAGAGAGAGAATTATGAATCGGAGAAAGATAAGTATGGGTCTGAGGGAGAGAGAGAAAAGTATGGATCAGAGAGAGAGATAAGTATGAATCAAAGAGAGATACGTACGAACCAGAAGGAGGAAGGAACCAAGGAAAGAGGAGAGATGATATAAACGCGTGCTTGTGAGAGATTAAGTACGGAAGTAAATAAGAATACGAAAGAGACGTAAAATTAAATGTAAGAGATACGAAAAGAGAAAGAGAATGGAAATCGGAGAGAAAAATGAAAAGCAAAGAGAGAGACAGAAAAAGGTCTCTGCATGAACATTTTATCAATGCAAAATATTTTCTTTTCTCTTTGAAAGCTGTCAAATTTCAAATTATTTTTTGGATTGAGTTACAACTCCCCCCCCCCACGCGTACACCCCTCCCCCACACATATCCCACTACTCATTATGCGTTCATCTCTTTTACACGTTATCCATCTCCACGCAAACTCCACATCACCTTGCTCCATTCCTTTTTTGTTGTTGTTGTTGTCTTTTTTTTTTTTTTTTTTATTGGTCTTTGTTTATAATCTTCACACGTACAACTTCCACGAGTGATAATACCATTTTCGATTGGTGCCAATGTCACTCCCGATAATCACCGGAGATATTGCCAGCTTTATTCGAACGGATCCGCGTTCTTGGCCGGCTGCAGGTAAGGAGCGCCATGTCTGCATCTCGAAACTCCCCAAAGACAAGCCCTCAAACCACCGTGGCTCTTTGCGGCCAAGAATATGTCGATTGTCATCCCCTGGAGTAGGGGCAAAGATATTCCCCTCTCCCCCAGCGCACACACAACCCAATCTCAAACAGTAAAACTGTTTTACATGAATTGTTTTCACGTCTAAAGACGATTATTTAAAGGCTACATTGTGTGCAGACTTATGTGCCCCTTAAAGGGACCCACATTATTCTTATATGTTCTATATACGGCATAATCTCGTTGACACGCCGGCCCCTGTCAGATCACCGAAGTTAAGCAATGTTGAGCCTGGCCATTACTAAAATGGGTGAATAATTTTGTAATTCCAGGTGCTGTATTAAGGAGGACGTCGATACCTCCTCGCAAAAGTTGCAAAAACCCTAACGTCGTTATATCCTCTAACGGAGATATACATGCGACTAGGGACCGCTTGTGAATTTCATACTCCCATGGAACTTCCTCCCTTGGAGGAAGCCGGTTAAACCCGAATAGGGTTAGTGCCGTTTAACACACACACACACACACACACACACACACACACACACATTGTTCTTAGGCCCATACAATATATAATCCACTTCTATACGAAATAGCGTTGGGACGATTAATTGGAATTCGAAAAAGTCGGAACTTTTGGGTGTATTGGAATCAGAAAATGTTGTGCCTGTTTTCCAATGCCCGAAACGATTCTTTTTAGCGTTTTAATTGTTTGCTTTTGTTTAAGACTTAATTTCCTGTGACTCCTATTAATGATGAAACTAGCGATACCTAGCAATTCCACAGGGAACTTATTCATATGTAATATATTTATGTTGGCATTCTGTAGATGTTCAGCGTAAAATGGAGACTCTCTGATATTATGGTAGCTATTTTTTTATTTTTCAAAAAATAGAAAACTATGTATCCAAGTTAGCAGGGGCACCCGGCGTAGTCAGGTCGTAAAATACGCTTAAATATGATATTTTAATTCTTGCAGATTTCGTATATATTGTTATAAAGTTAATGTTCTATCGATTTTTATCTGTTATAAAGTTGTGATTTCAAAAATATATCCATATGATCCGGACGCATTAGCTTGAATCGAAACCGAAATAAAAACTTATGACAAAAATATATGCATGTGCTTATATATATATATATATATATATATATATATATATGAGTTCATTTAGCATAATCGAAACCAAAACTTATGAAGAATTCTTGATAAAGTTATTTATACAAAAAAATAGATTGCTGGAGCGCCATCAGTTATAATCGAAACTGAAATCAAAACTTATGAGGAATTCTTGGTAAAAATATTTTTGACAAGAAATGGAAGTACATAACAAACGACCCAGATGTAAGCGTGACACACAAAGAAACAAACACACTATCGTATTAATCTATATAGCTGATGATAAATATTGATTGATTTTAAACTACCAGTAAAACTTAACACGATCGGTAACATAGGTAACTCAACAGGTAACATTGATTTATTGATTTTAAACTCCATAGGTAACAATCATACGTGTATTCTTATATTTGTGAAAGTATGTGCACATTTTAAATGGAATTTTGTGGGAATCCGACCCCTCTTATCCCACTTCAACAAAAACAACTCTATATTTAGAAATTTTAATAGTCGGAATCTGGTTAAATATTGGAATCGTCCCATCGCTAATACAAAGCAATTGAATATATAAAGGGACACAACAGGGAATATATATATATATATATATATATATATATATAGTGTTATAATGGAATAATTCCAGGAGGAAATCCGGGTATGAGAGCTCAATGTGGTAAACAGAGCAATAACATAAAAATATAACACGGATTATGTAATTTCCGTGTTATATTTTAATATTATATATATATTTATATTATATATATTTATATATATATATATATATTCATATATATATTTATATATATATATATATTTTTATATATGTATTTATATATATATATATATATGTCACAACAGGGAATATATATATATATATATATATATATATATATATATATATATATATATATATATATATATTCCCTGTTGTGTTGTTTTATAATTTTTTTTTTTCAATTGTAAGGTTAAAGTATAGAATAGTTACAAAACACCCTCCCCTCCCCATGTTAAGAATGGCTTTTTATATGTTATTATTTCAGCACGGATCAATAAGTTCACTAGTACCTTGTTTTTTTTTATTGAAGAAACATATCAATTGTTTTTGTTTTTTTTTGGGGGGGGGCATTTTAATTAACTCGCTTCATAGTTGAACTTAACTTTTTTTCAACATTTGTAAATTAACATTTCCTCTTGCAGTCGTTGACTAAAACAATTCTTCAATTCTCTCCAAACAGCAATTTAAACCACTCCCTCCTTCTCTCTATTCATACATTTATTTTTGCCCTGCCCCACCCCTGTTTCCAATCAAATACCCCTCCCCCCTTCCAAGTTCACCTTTATAGTTTCTCCCTACGACCATGCTTCCTCTTATGAAGGTCCCTGGGAATGGGAAAAATAAAACCCCTGAGTGACATGCTTGATGGTTTGTCTGGTGAGAAAATCCAGTGTGTGGGGGAGGGCTGAAGCTGGATTAGTTGTAATCGAAATACCATTCACTCTAGTCTGGTTCCAACTATTCTGCAGTTCGTTCTCTCTGCAGACAAACACCATCATCACCAACTACAGGCACCACTAACTCTTGACCTACTAATCCTACTTGAGCTGTGGTTTCCGTAGCCCAAATGCACAACTTTCACCATTAAAAATTTTTAAGATTCGACTAAGCCCCACAATATATTGTAGTCTTAGAAATACCGCAGAAATCTTTCACTTAGCGTCATCAACATCAACGTCATCATTATCATCAACATCATTATGATGATCATCATCATCATCATCAACAACAACAGTCATCAACATAATCAAAAACAAACATCAGGAACATCAAAATCATCATCATTAACATCACCATCAACATCAGCATCATTAACATCACCATCAACATCATTAACATCACCATCAACATCAGTATCATTAACATCACCATCAACATCAGCATCATTAACAGCACCATCAACATCAGCATCATTAACATCACCATCAACATCAGCATCATCAACATCAGCATCAACATCAGCATCAACATCAGCATCATTAACATCAGCATCAACATCAGCATCATCAACATCAGCATCATCAACATCAGCATCATTAACATCAGCATCATTAACATCAGCATCATTAACATCAGCATCATTAACATCAGCATCATTTGGATCAGCATCATTTGGATCAGCATCATCAACATCAGCATCATCAACATCAGCATCAACATCAGCATCATCAACATCAGCATCATCAACATCAGCATCATCAACATCAGCATCAACATCAGCATCATTAACATCAGCATCATTAACATCACATTCGATTTAACATCTGTTTAGTGAACTGAGCAATGGTTTAGTTGTGAAGATGGAGAATTTAATAAATCTAGAAATAAATCATCTTATTTGGTTCAACGTCTGTTTTACATGTTGGCATGTGTTGGACGGCTTTTAGAAATTTACTTCCAAACTAACCTGGCCAGGTCCTTATTGATTCCTCTCCCACCCTTAACACTTCCTCTCGTGTTTTCCCTGACCTTCTCTTGCAAAATGACCCTTCAACCTTAACTGTTCTCCATATAGTAACTAAAACATTTTCCGCAATTCTTTCGTCGTCGTCATCATCATCAGCAGCAGCATATTTGGTTTAACATCCCTTTTTACATACTGGCAAGTGTTGGACAGTTTATTTATTTATTTGAGAAATTTACATCTAAACCAGTTTATCTCTGGCCGGGTCTTTATTTATCCCTCATTCTCTCACGTCAATCCTTATCACTTCCTCCTACTTTTTCACCTAAGCCTTCCCCTACTAACCAACCCTGCTACTTCAACTGTTCTACATCTATTAACCCAAGTATTCTCATGATCATCATATTCCATTTAACATCTATTTTACATGCCGGCATGCATCGAACAGCTTTTAAAAAATCGACTCCCAAACTAACCTAAAACTGACCAGGTCTCTATCTATTCCCTTTTCTCTTGAATACTTGTCATTTACTCATATATTTTCTTTACCAACTTAACCTCAACTTTTCTAAATCTATTCACCCAATAATTCTCATCTATTCTTTCAATGTGACCATACCAACGAAGTCTCCTGTTTTATATCCATCCCACTATACTGATCAGATTTAATCTTCCTGCGAGGTCATCAGATCTAAGCCTGTCTTTAAGACTCTCATTGTATAATGTCATCTCCATGCAACACATATCCTCAAACCACCACTGGCCAGATTTCACTTCCATACATCATATTGCAATACACATGCAACAGTGGTAACGCTATGCTAGTAAGTAATGACAGTAATCCACTCCTAACTCTTGTAATCGTGCGAGCACCTGCTCCATCTTTTATTCCAAAGGTATCACCAAGGTAGCAAAACTTCTGAACAACCTCAGAACGGTCTCTACAAAACTACTCTGCCAATATTTGATCTAAAAAATTGAAGCTTGATATATTGAGGATTTGGACACTTGGAAAAAAATTTGATTTGGTTTTTCGTCGGCAAAAATAGCTACTAATGGTCAAAATTGAAAACTTGGAACTTGATAGGCATAAGCTGGCTTAAAGTACTCCTCTATGCATGCACAAATATACATTTATACGTTTTAGTCGGTTAATTTGTAAAGTCTTGATATGCATGTGGACTTGACTAAGATGGTAGTGAATAACACTGGAGAGCTATGTGTTTAGTTTCGATTCTAGCTGGTGGCACTCAATTTATATATTTTTTTTAACTTTTGAAATCAATATATAGTAGGTACAATATAATAATAATCAATAGAGAATTGGTTTTACAATAATAAATACGAAATCTGCATAAATTAAAATATCATATTTGAGCATATTTTATGACCGGACAACGTCGGGCGATATGCTACACTAACTTTTTTTTTTTATATATGCATAGTTTTCATATAATGCAATTTCAATTAATGCCAGTACCAGCAAATTCATAGCTCCGCTATAATATAATCTTTCCTCTGATGAAAACGCATTCTTTGAAACTTCAGATTAATGAAATCTTAATATTCCTTATGTAAGTATCCTGTTGAACAATAAATTGTAAATTATAATTTAGTCTTAAATTGTGTTCTCTTATGTTATATATATATATATATATATATATATATACACACACACACACTCTATGACATTTAAATACTTAAACAACTTTTAATTGTGATTTTCCATGTCTCACTGACTTTAGCAAATAAGGCGTAAACCATTATAACTATTTGCTAATATTTTCTCCTCTGAAGAGATGGTAGACATCGAAATCCTATAGGATAAGGAGTTATAATATTTCAAATGTATTCTTTGTCTTACATAGAATAATTAAAAATATTTTGATTTGAAATTTAAACATTTTACGTCATAAATTTTTAAATTCATTGAATGACTAAAATTTGATTTATTTTCTCTATCTTGTATATCGAGCAATTTTTATTTAGATGTGATAGTACTTATAGAATATTACTGCCAATAATATTTTGTAAAACTTATAAGCACAGGTTTCCATACCAGTTGATTGTTAGATAATTTTATTCTGAAATATATATATATATATATATATATATATATATATATATATATATATATATATATATATAAATCTTGCTTAAGTTTCTTGAAATATCTGGATATGAAGTTAATTTTAAAATAGCATGCTTCGTTTGACTCGAGGAACCGTTAAATATAGTGGACACAGTTAGTAGCCCGTGTAATTAATTATTACAAGTAATACGGAACTTGGCATTTTCTGCGTCTCTTACTTTTGGCAGGGTAGACACAGAGTTTGTTCTTGTAGATCAACACTGGCAGACGTTGAGAGTGAGAGAGAGAGAGAGAGCAAGCACCCGTGTATGTGTCCGTGCCAGATATGTGCTCGGCGCTAATTTGCTCTCCTTGACTGTATCACATTGCTAACAAGCCGTGCACGCATGCACGCCTTTCTTCTCCTGCTCGTTGCTTTCGCAAGGTTTCCTTTCCTTTTCTGTTGATCTTTTCTCGGTCTGCAAAGAAGCCATTGCAGCCGAGGAGGACCTCCACCCCGTCTTGATGAGGACTGGGAGAAAAGGGGGCATCGGCAAGAGCAAGGGGCTGTTTCCAGGTTTATCTGAACCAACCAGGCTACAGGGTTCTTCCGCTTTTGCGATCGTAATTTCGATGGAGGAAGAAATATGTAACTAAAGTCTAGCAAAAGTATAGTACAGTTAACAATGCAAAAACAGAGGGTAACTTCTATCTTGCTACCTCTCTCTCTGTCTGTTTCCATATTTTCAAACTCTATCTCCTCTGAAACTAGAAGTCGCAGAGCGGCGCTAGGGGCCTCAAATGATTGGATTTTTTTTTTTTACAGACCTTCTTTTTATGGGCCTTTAAAATTGTTTTAAAGGGGTCAAAAATGGCTCCAAATTGAAAAAATCGTTAAACATTTTAGGCATTCATCTTAGTTTATTTTTAATTTTAAATCGGTTTATATGCGTGTCATGTTGGTACAGTGGTAACGTCCCTAGTTTTGAATGCTAAGGTTTCGGTTGCGATTTTGATTCTAGCTGATGGCACCTAAATATATATATTTTTTTTTTTACTTTTGAAATCACGACTCTGTACGAAATCTGGACAAATTAAAATATATTTAAACGTATTTTACGCCTGGGCAAAGCCGGCCCACAGCCTCTCTAGTATATATATATATATATATATATATATATATATATATATATATATATATTATCCACATGCAGTACTGTTTCGCTGTTTCACAGCTCATCAGTGCGACTAGACAGGCAACTACCTCAAGCCAGGATTGAAACCCGACCGTCTGTACGATAGTCAAGGCTCCTAACCATTGCGCTATCGGTGGCTGCTGAGCGAGTTGTGAGTTTAACGGTGTTTTATATATAATATATATATATATATATATATATATATATATATATATATATATTAGGTGATGTAGTTTGCATGAAACTTTGTGCTTAACCATTGTGTTTATAACCAGCTTCGAAATCTAGTGAACAATGTCCTCTCCTCCTCCCCCTCCCCCTCCTCCTTACTATCTCTTTCTCACATCAGAGACGTTGTGAGTCTATCTCTGCTCTATCTTTATTTTATGGCAGGTGCTCGGCTAAGTTTCAATCTATGGTCCATTCTCCCCGTAAAACATTCAAGACAAACGCACTCGTCTAGCTACAACCACTGTCAGCAATTTCCCTTGTTCTCTATCTGTACCTAAAACTAAACAAAAATTCCAGTTTCTTTCCTAGAGCTGCCATCTACCGAACACAATACTACGGGGTTACTTCCTAGGTGATGATAACATGGTCGATTTCAAGTTTACCGTAAACAAATTTTTGTTGAACCATTTTCATAAATAATCGATTTCTAGCCAATTTCCACCATCACCGCCTATCACGGTGCTTCACTCCTTATCATCGAGTAGCTTCTGGGCCTTGATAAGTAGTGACTCCCCTTGTAAAAAAAGAAAAAATTTCCCTCGTGGGGAGGCAAGTAATCGGGACAGGCGGTTTTTGTTTAATCAGTTAATTATAAGGACGAGGAGGAGGAATAGGAGGAGGATTTTCCCTCCATCACCCAACTAGTCCAATCCAAATGGCTTTTTTGAAACCATTCTGTTCACACAAAACGCATTCAACCACTTTAAATTGTGATCCTTAGTTTTGGGGTTTTTTTTTGGGGGGGGGGTTCAAATAATAATTTTTAAAAAAAATACATTTAAAAACTAATCTTAATGGAAACTTTCACGATTTTTAATGAAAGAAAAAAAAAATCTTTTTAATTATTTAGAAAAAAAAATTATAATTAAATTAATTGAAAGATGAATAAATGTTAGTGCAGTATGAAACGCCAGCACGGTTACTCGACATTGCCCTCATTAAAAACGACCTCTTACGCAGTTAACCCTCATTTGTATAATTACCATACGTTTTTTTTTGTTGTTGTTTTTACTATGAGTCTACACTTATCAAGGCGGAAAACCACTTGAGCATAAAGGGAACTTCATCATATTCATTGATGATTGAATCATGCTGCCACTAAATATCTTACTCCTTACGTAATCCTCCGCTTGTATAAAAGCCAAACACTTTCTAAGATGAAGACCTGTTCCTATATATGGGGAGGAGCTGTAAAGAATTCAGAACTCTAAATGAATTACCCTTTGTCCTCGAGTGGGTTTTTCGCTTTATAAACTGTTAACTCATTAGTAAAAATACTAATCTAGTATATAAAAGGCTGTCTGTCTTTCTGTCTCCATATTTTCAAACTCTATCTCCTCCGAAACTAAAAGTCGCAAAGCTACGGGCCTCAAATAATTGGATTTTTTACAGACCGTCCTTTTATGGGTCTTCAGCTGGTTAACATTGTTTTTAAGGGGTCAAAAATGGGTCCAAATTGTTTTTAAGGGGTCAAAAATGGGTCCAAATTGTTTTTAAGGGGGTCAAAAAATCGGTCCAAATTGTTTTTAAGGGGTCAAAAATCGGTCCAAATTGTTTTTAAGGGGTCAAAAATCGGTCCAAATTGTTTTTAAGGGGTCAAAAATTGGTCCAAATTGAAAAAAAATTGTTACACATTTTGTACTTTCATCTTAGTTTTAATTTTTAATCAGTTCATATGCGTATCTCGTTGGTTCAGTGCTAACGTCACCAGCTTTGAATGCTATGGTTTCGATTCTAGCTAATGGCACCTAAATACTTTCTTTTTTTTTTTTTTTTTTTACTTTTGAAATCACGACTATAATGATTATATAAACGAAATCTGGACGAATTAAAATATCATATTTAAGCGTATTTTACGACCGGGCAAAGCCGGACACCCTCCCTCCACACTAGTAACTGCATAAGATTTGTACTCTGTGCTTATGAAGGCCTGGAAATCTTTCTCATAGAAGAGACAACGAGTCTATCTTTGCTGTATCGTTATTTTCATGCCAGATGCTCGACTGAGTTCTTATCTATGATACCTACCTTCCTGCCGTAGAACATTCACAGTAAACACTCGCCCTGCTACAACAACTAACAATTTCCCTTATTTTCTATCTATGCCTAAAACTAAACGTAAATTCCATGATCAAAGTTTGTTACCTAGAACTGCCCGTCTGTGGAACAAAACAGTGAGGCTGCTTATTAGCTGAATATAACTGTGCCGTCCTCTTAAATAATTAATTTTCACACTATTTCCACCATAACTGATCATCGCAGTATTGTCTCACCTTACACTCAGTAACCCTTATCCTCTGACCTTTAATAAGCAATGAGTAAAAAAAAAAAAAATATGCAGTTATTAGTATTTTTACTAACGAGTTAACACTTATCAAGGCGAAAACCCATTCGAGGATAAAGAGTAATTCGTCCATTTATTCTTTAATTTCATATGAATCAGATGATTTACAGCCGACTGGGGATTATCTGTGAATTTAATATTCCCTTGACTCTTCTTCCTTTGGAGGAAGCCGGTTCATTTTTTTTTTTTTTTTTTTTTTTTTTTTTTTTAAATATTATCCCTGCAACTTATGTCCCCGGTAGTAGCCCCTACATCAAAGTGACACTGTGTCTTGTTTGGGGGGGGGGAGAAAAAGAAAGAAAGAAAGATTCTATGATTAGCATTCGTTTTCCTGATAACTTTCTATTTAGAATTCTTTTTAGGAAGAGATTTGCGGGCCACGTGAAGGTTGCCAACATCCTAATAGTATTGGATTTCGTTCATCCGTTTCATATGAACCGAATGATTTTTGCCAGCATTCGTTTGACGATATATCACCGATATCTTTATAGTTATAATTTTTTCTAAAAAAAAAAACATCGGGTACTTACAGTGACTTTAACATGTGACATTTGTTGACAAGTTGAAATGAAAATTTTTGCATTTCAACTTGCCGACATTTCAATCCAAACAAAGATTTTACTTGTAATAAACAATCCTTAGTGTATGATTAGTATTTCCTGTTAATTTCAGTGTCATGTGACCAGTAGTTTAAGAGTTTATCGGTTAAATATTTTCACACATACATACATCTATTGTTCTGTTTGTTTTTTTTGTTTCTTTTTTTTTTTTAATTAAAAAAAAAAAACAGCTGTATCATTATAGGAGGATTAAATATTTATTTTTTTATGTAGGATGCAAAACTTTTTGTAGGAGGAACAGGATTTCCCCTACATTAAAACCTGACATTAGAATCGAGAATCTTTCCTGTCCTCAGTCAGCGAACGAGAAATCCTACAAAAACAGAGCCAGTTTTTAAGTAAATCGAAAACCGACCGTATATCTAACTTTTGCTCTCGTGGGGAGACAAATAGGTACTGAACTGGGTTTGAACCCAGCTTGCTGGCTCCATTTCCGACGATTTCCAGTAGCTTATTTTCAAGAAGTGCCGACTCATGGAAATCTTTTCCTGCTCACTGTTTTCCTTCTAACAACAACCTCGGTTTTTTCAAGACTAAGGTCAATAAACATGTTCTTTCTTTGCAATAATTATCTTTCGTTCTTGTTAGCTCTTTACATCAAGTGGCTTCACACCTTGTCTGGGACGATTTCCACTAAAAAAAAAAAAAAAAGAAGTCTTTCTCAGCATTTTGATTAGGAGAAAGGCGAAATACCTATTCTGAAATTTTGCTTCATCTTTTATCGTCCGACCTTATATCTAACTTTTCTCCTCATAGGGAGACAAGTAAATAGGTACTGAGCTGGGTTTGAACCCAGCTTGCTGGCTCTATTTCTGACGATTTCCAGTAGCTTATTTTCAAGAACTGCTGACTCATGGAAATCTTTTCCTACTCACTGTTTTTTTTCCTAGCTATAACCCGACGGTCTAATCCTACAAAAACGGGGCCAGTATTTCTGTAAATTGAAAACCGACCTTATATCTAACTTTTGCTCTTGTAGGAAGACAAGTAAATAGGTACTGTGCTGGGTTTGAACCCAGCTTGCTGGCTCCATTAATAACCATAGCGCCACCCATACTGCCGGCCTTGTGAATAATGGGATGAATCCACTTAGAAACCGCACGTGGGCTATATTTTATTTCAAGTGTTCTGCAGCAAAGCATTCCATTGGCATTTTCATCCCTAGCATCCCCTCCCCCAATTCTTTACATTAGATAACGCTGACCTCCGCTTGCCCTCCTCCTTCCAAAGATAATCTTAGTTAGGTTTCTTAGTACATCACTTTTCAATCCTCCCCCTCCCCCTCCTCTGTATTACTAATAATACTATGACAGTTCCTTTCTTCGGTTTATACTTCCTTGTTTTCTTTACCTGTCAAGACAATAAGCCATTATTTTAGACGGTCTATTGAGGGGCACGGAGGCTGGATAGAACTTTATACCATCTGGCCAAAATCACTTTTGCAAGCCTCATCTTATTATTCTTCCCAGTAATGGCAAGCTTACTGGCCACCCAGTCCCGTTTGCGGGAGGAGAGCAATATCCGTTATCAACTTAAGGTTTTGTAGACCCATTATTTGCAAACAGCATTTCCCTCCATCTGCAATTAGAAAAGTCCGGAGCACCATCATCTTAGAAGAACTTGCGAAAGCATCTCTCCAGCCCAGATGGATAAATCATTATCGGAGAACAAGTCTAAACCTGTGTCGGTGGCCTTGTGCCAGATTGAGATGTGTTGTTTTTAGTATTAGTTGTAGGAGAAGTAGTAGTATAAAAATTCCCCTCCCCCTATTTGTTGCTACTAGGCCAGGCTGTCTGAAGATATTGGCTTCCTGACCTAAAATGCATTAAACATTGATATTGTTTTTTTTCCCTTTTCCTTTGGAAAACTCAATCATGTTCTGCAAAAATAAAAACAACCTCTACAAAACAACCAAACCAAACATTATGATAAATATTTGAATATTTAAAGAATTCAAAGCAAAACTCTTATTCCAAAATAACTGGATTCGGCATTAATGCCGTAAAACAATCTACGGAAACGGGTTAGTACCAGCGGAACACGTGAAAATTACACGATGACTTCTATATTTGTATTGGTTTAGATTCTTCAGACTACTGTTCTCGTCTTGAGTGTTATTTTCACAACGTTTCGGCCGATGTAACCTTCAACCTTCTTCAGGTGTATCAAACTAAGGGAATTTTTCTATCGAACTCAAGAATCTGAACGGAATTTTACGGAACCCTTTAGTTATTTCATGGGGACAACATGGTCTCGTTCTGTAACTGGATAGAGGTCTTAAGTAATATTCGCGATTATATCTTTTGACCGCCCACACTGAGGATTGAACCTTCAACCATCAGGTGAATATCACTTATCAACTGAAATTTTGCAAGTACTCAACCACTGTACCACAGAAACATTCTTGAGTTTGACAAGCTACACCTGAAGAAGGTCGAAGGTTACATCAACCGAAACATTGTGAATATGACACTCTAGAGGAAAGCAGTAGTCTGAAGAATCCAAATAATACGAATAACTAATCCTCATCTCAAAAATTCAAAAACATGACTTCTATATTAATGGGCATAATTTAATTCCTGTAGCCATTAACCGTTATCCTTGAGTGGCTTCGGGACTTTGATTAGTGGTGACTATATGATGTAAAATTTAATACCTACACCCCGACACATGCATATATATATATATATATTCGTTTCTGTTTATTCTTACAGATGGAAATATGCCAGCGCTGGATAGCGATGAGAAAAAAGCATCCAAAAATTGCCAAGGTAAATTTTTTTAATTTTTTTTTTTTTTGCCTTAAAAAAAAGTTTGTGTTTTATTTGTTTTCTTTTTTTTTTTTTTTTTACTATTCTTTATACACACGCACAAACACACACACACACACTATATATATATATATATATATATATATATATATATATATATATATATATATATATATAAAAAATAAAAATTACAATAAGTTTACCAAGGTAATCAAAATGGTAAACTAAAAATATATTATAAATATTAAAGAATTAATATTTACAAGTAAAGTAATCTCAACCAGATGTAAAAGCTCAATAAAACCGAAAAGGAAATAGAGCTTATAATATGAACAAATGATTAATAAAACATGTTAAAAGACATCTTGAAAAAGAGTTAAAAACATATTTAATTTTTAAAAAGGAAGCGCAAGATAAGTGGATAGTCCTTAATCCGCGGAGTTTCGAAGAAATACTCTTCTTCTCATCAGAGGGCAGGAATTAGCAAAATGCGGGATCGGATTTTGCATATAAAATATATTTTTTTTACTCTTCTTTACACACATGCACAAACACACACGATATCTATCTATATATATATATATATATATATATATATATATACATATATATATATACACACAGTGTAACCCGGTAACCCGGATATAAGAAAAAACGGATATAAGAGAGATTTTCTCTGGTTCCAAATTAGAACCTGTGTTAGTTTACAGTGTAACTCTGACAGAAGAGAGATGTGCCCTCCCGGGGATTTCTAATATCCGGGTCATTGTGTGTGTACGTGTGTACGTACGTGTGTATTTAAAAGAATGTAGCTATCAAAAATTGTAGGTTTTTCAGACTTTTTTTTTTTTAATATTAAAAAAAATATTTTTATAACGCGTTTCGAGTCTTGTTTAACTCTCTTCAGATATTTTTATAAAAAAGTTTTTTAGTTAAAAAGTTTACGGAATTTCCTTTTGAAAGACATTTTATTTCTGCTAGCACCGAGTGTGCGTCCAGGAATAAAATATCGTCCAAAAGGAAATTTCGTAAACTTTTTAACTAAAAAAAAACTTTTATATAAAAAATATCTGAAGAGAGCTGAAGAAGACTCGAAACGCGTTATAAAAATATTTAAAAAATATTAAAAGATGGTAAAAGTTTGAAAAATCTACGATTGTTGATAGCTACATTCTTTTAAATATACACTTTTTTCTCTCGTTGGAACCAAACAACCATCATTTATATATATATATATATATATATATATATATATATATATATATATATATATATATATAGGCTTTCATAGGTTGAATAGGCAACATGGCCGACTGATGCTGACGTCATGTCTGAGCTCCAATCTATGATTGTAAGACGTTTGGATATTTGTGTATCGTAAATAATGTTACTAAACCCTCGGTTCGCTAATGTGTTCCAATCAGGCAACGCTGGGTATATACAACTAGTATCAAACACACGCACATACACACTTTATAGAAAACATTATTACGAAATTAAATAATGCAGATAGTTGAAAAATGCACAATGAAATTTCCACGGGGTCCTGCTTGCATTTATTATTACACAAAATGTGAGTCAATCAACGTTTGTTTCTTTATGACTGTTTTTCCCCCTACATTCTTTAATAACACAAAATACATGCAAAACTAAAGTTCTGTGATTGAATTATGCCTCTCTTAATTATTTTAGTCAGTCAAAAAATATAATTACCTGAATAAATAATCCATCTATCTCTTCGTTATGAGTTATTCCCCTTGAATAATAACATAATTTTATGTTCATGTAAAAACTATTTCCATACTAGACATTTTAGTCAGTTACAAACTTATAATGAGTGCACTATGCCAAATTGATGGCTGAATATAGTTAAATTTGAGCTCATTTTTGCATGAAAACTAGTGTCGGGACGATTAATTGGGAATTGGAAAAATTGGAACTTTTAAGGGTATTGGAATCGGAAAAATTTGTATATATTTTCCGATGCCAAAAACGATTCTTTTTGTCTTTTTTTTATGTGACTTTGTTCAAAACAAATTCTTACTGTGTTGGTAGTAATAATAAAATAAATATTTATCGATTTTTAAATTACCAATAAAACAAAAATCTATAGATTATCTCTCACAAGTGTGTTTTTTACGTTTGAGAAAATACCTGCACCTTTAACATGTGTGTGTGTGTGTGTGTGTGTGTGTGTGTGTGTGTGTGTGTGTGTGTGTGTGTGCTTTTTACAGTAATCAACGAAAAAAAAATAACAACTCTATAGTTAAATATTTAGAGATTTATAAAGAATCGTAATCGATAATTTAGTACGGAATCGGCAATTGTATTGGAATCGGGGGGATAATATTGGAATCGTCCCATCGCTATTAAGTACTAATCCATATTAATCTCTATTAAATCCCTAACTGTTTATTGAACAGATACCATAGTACTTAGTTTGCTGTACCTCATTATAACAAAGTTCCGTACAAAATTGCAGTGCAAGTCCAGGGTTTATTGCTGATTCTGTCAATGACGAACGATGCAAAATATTTGCAAAAATATACTTTAGTTCTGTGATTGAGTTATGTCTTTTATTCATTTATTTATTGCAGACTATCATCCTCATCCTTTAGTTGTTGTTTCATGACGTTTCGGCAAACTATTCCTCTGGCCTTCGTCAGGTGGTTACCGCGACGGATAGGAACATTGCTTTCCACGGTCACCACGTTTGGGCCAACTAAGCCTCTGGTCGGTTTTGGGTAGGATTGAAACCACTATTTTCAGATAATTCTCACCTGGAACCATAGAGATTCAACGTCTCTATCCACTGCGCCATGGGTCCCGAAGGGAAAGTTAATCTGTCAGTTTAAATGCTGTTTAGGCCTAACTTTTGAAATCCGATAATACAACTTTACATGCTAGAATGGTATATATATATATATATATATATATATATATATATATATATATATATATATATACCATTCTAGCATATATATATATATATATATATATATACACACATCCTATGCAAAGTCTTGTTTTAATTTGAAACCAACTTCTTTTCGTAGAAACAGATGTTTTTTTTATATAATCGCATCATGTACTTAATTAGTTATAGTCAGCTAACGTATTCCCTAACTTCCGGCGTAACACCACCGGAAGCTGTAACAAGGCAAATAACTTCTTTCGTTTTTATCGTTCTTTAGTATTTCTATTGTGGAGAGATTGAAATAAAATAGTACAAAAGAGTATTATTGAAAAGTATAAAATAAAGTTAGTCTTTTTCGATAGTTGTCTGCAAGAATTCAAGTGGCGGTGGATGGTTGGTTGTTTTTGGTTTACGGCATATCAACCCTTTTTCTGGTTATTTACTGCCGAATCTAGTTATTTTGAGGAACGATTTTTAATGGAGTATATTTTTTTTATTTTAAGTCAGATTCTATTTAACCCATAGTTGGGACCCTAACAGATACTACCACTCCGGGTCAGAGTGGACCTAGGAGCAATGGCAACTAAAGGGTGACTCCACACTCCTCAAAGCCCGCAAGGTGGGGCCTCACCATCGGATATAGTTTTAGATCATATCCAGGACCGCTTATTGTTGGAGACGCCCCTCCATGGGTTTAATGGACTATCTCGTGACGTCACTTCCGGTGGAGAATGAACGCCAACTATTTGGAGAATATCATGCAATGGATACCTTTTTTTTATGATGTTTTGAAATTTAGTTATTTTGATTTCAATAATTTTATTCCTATACTTTCTTAAATACAGGGTGGTCGTAGAAAAGCGGGAAATTTGTCCAACAACGATTTATTTTTACAAAGTTTGTCAAATACAAATGTATACTTATACTCAAAATGTCGTTCATGCATTCCATTTGACGTCTTAACTTAGAAATCCAAACTCGTGTGGCGTTTTGAAGGGTAAAAAAAAATAGCAATCACGCATTTTATTCACGATCTAAGCTGACCTTCAAATTTCCCGCTTTTCTAGCGACCACCCTGTATATATTTATTATAAAAATGCAAATAAGAAAACTATCATTTTAAAAATTAAAACAAATTTTATAATTTCATAAACATGTATTATAAAATTTCAACTAATTAAAAACTTCTTTTTTTTTATAATTTTTTTATTAAAAGTGCAAATAAGGATTGTATTATTTTCATCTGTATAAGTTTGCAAATTTTTATTATATATACTCATCAATAATCTTCTTTTACTTATTTTATTTCAATAAATCGCTTCACAATCGAAACACGAAAGAATAAAAGTGAAGAAACTGATTTGCCTCATCACCGCTTCCAGTAACGCTACGTTAGAAGTTAGGAAGTACGTTAAATAGAGAAGTAATCAACCATCTCAGCAAAAATAACCTTAGTGACACACAATATGGTTTCCGTTCTGCTAGATCTACAGCAGATGTGCTTACAGTTATATTTCATAGGATTAGCGAAGCTCTCGACGGAGGCAACCTTTTTACGTTCTGATCCCCATCTGGCATCAATTGAAATGAATGGCTCTCGTCTTGGGGAGGCCTCATGTTTTGACAAGCTTCTAGGTTTGACCTTTACTTCTGATCTTAAATGGAACACATGCATCAAATCCGTTGCTAAGGCTGTTGGGAAAATGGTGGGATCCTTCTATCGATCCAGTAGATATCTCACTGCTGATGCAATTCTCTATCTATATAAGAGCTAAGTACGTCAAAGGATGGAGTACTGTTGCCACATCTGGGCAGGAACTGCTAGAAACGACTTGTCCTGCCTTAAATAGAGTTCAAAATAGACTTTGTAGCCTCGTAGGAGATGCCCTTTTCTCTTCCCTGCAACCTCTTTCTCACAAAAGAGATGTTGTGAGTTTGTCTTTGCTTTATCGTTATTTTCATGGCAAGTGCTCGGCTGAGCTCCAATCTATGGTCCCCCCTCGCCAAACATTCACAAAAAACCCTCGTCTAGCTGAAAACACTATCAATAATTTCCCCATCCGTGCTAAACCTAAACATAGATTCCATGAACAAAGCTTCTTTCTTAGAACTGCACGCCTGTGGAATTGTCTTCCGTCTTCCTGCTTTCCAACTGACTACAATATGATTGTCTTCAAGTCCAACGTAAACAAGTTCTTGATGAGCCGTTTCACTTAAGTTAACAAATTTACCGAATTTCCATTGCTAACGATTACTATATTGCCCAATTGACTACTGTACACTCTTTAACCCTTATCCTCGAGTGGTCTCTGGGACTCGATAAGTGGTTATGCCTATGTAAAAAAAAAATCTGACTCTAACCACCTAATGTATATATATAGGCATTAAATTAATTGTTTTAAAATGAAATGTTTTTATAGCTATTATATTGTTGACAGTCTTCCATTACACGTATTTCAGTTTATGGTTTCTTTTTGCCTCTTTTTCTCGTTGTCTCTTCTCGTCCTTCTCTCTATTAAAGTCAACCATCAAAAACCTTTGCAATAAAATTTATATTTTTTTCCTGAAGAAAAAAAAAAAAAAATTGGAAAAGATTGACTGTTTTTTTTTGTTTTTTTTTTTAATGCCTGATAAGCAGTTATTTTTATCGTTTTTTTTTTTTTTTTTTTAATTAAAATTTTATTTCACACAATTTTATGATTTTTTTCTCCTCTTTTTAGATGCGACGTCGCATATTTATGAAAGGCTTTGTCCCTCACTCGGTAGGTCGGTCTGTCATGTTTCCGTTTAAAATAGCATTTTCGTTGGTCTGTCACGCTGAAGTTGGAAATACATTTTTCTTTGGTCTGATATGATTTCATTGTAATAGCATATCTGTTGATAGTATTTATTTTGGTCTGTCACGCTTAAGTTTTAAATAGCATTTTTGTTGGTCTGTCATGTTTCCATTTGAAATAAAATTTTCTTTGTCTGTCATGCTTAAGTTTGAAATAGTATTTTCATTGGTCTGACACGCTTCCATTTGAGATAAATTTTTCGTTACCTTGTAGTATTGAGACACATTTTCAATTTTGAAATAGCATTTTCTTGTTTTAAATAGTGTTTTCATGCTTAAGCTTGAAATAGCGTTTTCTTTGGTCTGTCACGCTTAAGATTTAAATAATTTTTTATGATCTGTCACGCTTAAAATAATTTATTCTTTGGTTTATCACGCTTAAGCTTGAAATAATTTTTTATCAGTCACGCTTAAGCTTGAAATAAAATTTTCATCAGTCTGTCACGCTTAAGCTTGAAATAATATTTTCATTAGTCTGTCACGTTTAAGCGTGAATTTTTTTTATCTGTCACACTTAAGCTTGAAATAACATTTTCATTGGTTTATCGCGCTTAAGCTTGAAATAACATTTTCATTGGTCTATCACGCTTAAGCTTGAAATTTTTTATTTCTCACATTTAAGCTTGAAATAATATTTTCATTGGTCTGTCACACTTAAGATTGAAATTTTTTATCTGTCACGCTTAAGCTTGAAATAACATTATCAGTGGTCTGTCATGCTTAAGCTTGAAATTTTTTTATCTGTCACGCTTAAGCTTAAATAACATTTTCATTGGTCAGTCACGCTTAAGCTTAAATAACATTTTCATTGGTCAGTCACGCTTAAGCTTAAATAACATTTTCATTGGTCAGTCACGCTTAAGCTTAAATAACATTTTCATTGGTCAGTCACGCTTAAGCTTAAATAGCATTTTCATTGGTCAGTCACGCTTAAACTTAAAATAACATTTTCTTTTATCTGTCACGTCACGCTTAGGCTTTAATAGCATTTTCATTGTCTGTCATGCTTAAGTTTGAAACCAAAATTTAAAGTTGGAAATCGTATTATGTTTGTTGGTTTGCTATGCCAAGTTTTGAATAAATATTTTTTCTCCGCTAAACGCATACATTAACCCTTATTTTAGAGTGGCCGTTAATCTTAATAAGTTTTGAGTGGATGACTGGATGTGTGCAAAGATTACCCATTTTTTTTGTTTTTTACTTTTATTTTATGAATTAAAAATATTTTTTTTTAATCTGTCTTTTTTTTTGTCGTTGTTATTGTTTATATCGATTTGGGTTTAATTCATTTTTTTCCCTCCCCTAAAAATAACACCGAAATTGGGAAAATGTCTTAAATTGTATAATAATTGTAAATTTAATAATAATAATAATAATAATAATAATAATAATAATAATAATAATAATAATAATAATAATAATAATAATAATAAAGTGGTATGGTATAACTTAATCGTTTAATCAGTTTTTCATTTTTTTTTTTTTTTTGCGTTTTCCTTTTTTTTTTTTTTTTTTAGTAAAAAAAAAAATTAAAAAAAAAAAAAAGATTGGCCCACGCGGGGAGGGGGTAAGAGACTTGCCGAAAAGAACAGAAGCAAAGTGTCATTTACATTTATTTCTTGTGGCAAGAGATAACATTCGGATGAATTTAAAAATAAATTGTTAAAATAAAATTGGAAAAAATGTAATTTTAAAAATTGACAGTTTTGGAAGAGATAAAGCGTATATTTCTTTGTGAATGTATGTATTATGTATGTGAATGTATTATTTATGCATGTATATTACATACTATATATATATATAATATATATATATATATATATATAGTGTGTGCGTGTGTATATTGCATACTATATAAGTGTATATATGTGTGTGTATATGTATATTGCATACTATATAGGTGTATATGTGTGTATATATGTGTGTGTATATGTATATTGCATACTATATAGGTGTATATATGTGTGTGTATATGTATATTGCATACTACATAGGTGTATATATGTGTGTGTATATGTATATTGCATACTATATAGGTGTATATATGTCTGTGTATATATTGCATACTGTATAGGTGTATATATGTGTGTGTATATGTATATTGCATTCTATATAGGTGTATATGTGTGTGTATATGTATATTGCATTCTATATAGGTGTATATATGTGTGTGTATATGTATATTGCATACTATATAAGTGTATATATGTGTGCGTATATGTATATTGCATACTATATAAGTGTATATATGTGTGTGTATATGTATATTGCATACTATATAGGTGTATATGTGTATGTATATGTATATTGCATACTATATAAGTGTATATATGTGTGTGTATATGTATATTGCATACTATATAAGTGTATATATGTGTGTATATGTATATTGCATACTATATAAGTGTATATATGTGTGTATATGTATATTGCATACTATATAAGTGTATATATGTGTGTATATGTATATTGCATACTATATAAGTGTATATATGTGTGTGTATATGTATATTGCATACTATATAAGTGTATATGTGTGTGTGTATATGTATATTGCATACTATATAAGTGTATATATGTGTGTGTGTATATGTATATTGCATACTATATAGGTGTATATATGTGTGTGTGTATATGTATATTGCATACTATATAAGTGTATATATGTGTGCATGTATATTGATTACCATTTAGGTAGGCATATATACATGTAGATACACATATATGTACACCTATATATGTATGCCTTGTATACTATATATGTATATTGTATACCGTATAGGTATGCATATTTACATACATATGCATGTGGGTATATATATGCGTGTGTATTGCATACTATATACGTATATATGCATGTGTGTTCTGTAATTTATATATGAATGTGCATTGCATAATCTAACATATAGATACCTTGCCTAATTTTCGAAATTAAACTTACAAACTTCTATCACAAAATGTCTATATTTGATTCTGAATAGCTGCTCCCAATTCTTTGTTGTTAGCAAGATCAAATGTAATTCAGTTTAATTTCTAACCTCTTATACTGTGTACTGCTCGGGCATTATTTTTTTTTTTCTTGTAGAAATTTTCCAGAAATTTAATGTCATTGACGACATACATTGTATTCCAACTGTGAAGATGGTGTTTAAGAATAGCCCCTAAACTTCCGTTTTACTCGGCTGTGACTTGGTTTTTCATTTCTATGTTCTTAATCTTATTGGCTTCCAGTATCCCCAAATAGAGTAGATAATACAGTGGATGTGTTATCGGCAGCTCCAGTAACTCTCGCTTCTCCTATTTTGTCATTCAGTCCTCATTCAATGAGTGATGTTTCTGACAAAGGGTGAAGAAAAAGCTGCTTAAAGGTCGGTACTACTTGGTGACCAGTAGTCTGAGATGTCGGATATTTTTCTGTCTTTGTCTGTCCTTGTTGCCATGTCACTAGTAAGGGTGCTGGAGGTAAACGTTTTGTCTGGGCTGACGTTATCCGCCTGATAGTCAGGGACCCGAACCTTGGATTAACCACTAAGGAGGCTGTCCTATCAGCAGGCGCAAAGTACTGGGACTGCTGTATTGCCATTTGGTGAGTGGATCTGGACCATGCAGTAGTCTCTGGTGGGGCCTCTCGATGCCATACTAGTGGGTAATTGTTACGGCTTTACCTCTTCGTGTGCTACAAATAAAAAAAAAATTTCCTGTCTTTTTCTCTCTTACTTTCCCTCTCTGTACTGCTCTAACCAAGTATGCCGACCTATTCCACAAATCCCCAAACCTCAACATGAAATATCTCCAGAATAAAAACTCGATTAAACCTAGAACCCCATCTTCCAGCGTAGACCCCTACTACCAGATCTCCTTCTCCAATATCAGGGGTCTACGTTCCAACCTTCCAGAGGTTGAAACCCAATTACAGGAGACGAAACCGGACATATTATTTCTATGTGAAACTGGAATAGGGCCGACCACTTCCCTAGATGAGTTCATAATTAATGGATACTCCAATTTAACAGCTAAATCTGACTCCCAAGATCGCCATGGGCATGGAATATGTGCCTACATTAAGGATGGCTTCCCATGTGGCAGGGATATCTCTAGAGAAGATCCTAATTTACCCAGATGTGCTTCAGGGTTGCACTTGCTAACACCACTGCATTTATATTTGCCCTCTATAGGCCCCACAACAGCGGAGTTACTATCTTAAAGAGCATATCTGAGAAAATAGACCACATACTGTCTTCACATCCCTCGGTTAACATCCACATCTGTGGTGACTTCAACGTCCATAATGTGGAATGGCTGACCCATTCAAATAAGACAGATGATGAGGGGAGGTTTTGTCATGATTTTGCCATTGCTTATGACCTCACTCAGATTGTTCGCGAACCCACCCGTGTGCCCGATACACCCAATCAATATGCAAGCCTCTTAGACCTTTTTCTTTCAACTTCCCCTGAGCTATGTTCATGTACCGTTCATTCTCCTTTAGGATCCTCCGACCACTCCGTCGTATCAGTTAAGATAAAAACAAAATGTAAGAAGCCATCAGACGTACCCCTCCACCGTACTGTATACCGATACTCTATGGCTGACTGGGATAGCTTCCGTACATTCATATCTGATTTACCTCTGCACTCCATGTTTAAAAAGGAAGTGTCCTCTATAGTATCAGATCTGACCGAATGGTTAATTGTAGGCATAGACCAATTCATACCATCAAAAAAATTCCAACAAAAACCTAACAGCCAGCCATGGTTCTCCCCAGAATGTGCTGCTGCTATCGCGCACAGAAATCACTTTTTCCATAACTACCAACGTAATAGATGCACTGAGACTAAAGCTGCTTTCAGGACTGCCAGCAACCACTGCAAAAGAGTAATAAAAAATGCAAGAGAGCTATATGCCCAGTCTGTTAAATCCAAGGTAGCTGATCAGCGGCTTGGTTCCCACCAGTTTTGGCAAATAACAAATAGGATCCTGAACAGAAGTGTGCGTTCTATCCCAACCATTATCAATGGACCAGAGGTTATCTCGTCAGAGTCAGACAAGGCCAAACTATTTGCAAAGAACTTTGCAGCTAATTCTACCCTATGCGACGAAGGCCATCAACTCCCCATATTTCCTCCTATAACACAGAACAAGCTAGGTAATATACAAATATCCGTGCATGAGGTCGCCAAGCTAATAAAAAACCTAGATTCCAGTAAAGCAACTGGCCCTGATGGCATCCCAATTATAGTGTTAAAAAAGCTTCAACCAGAACTTGCTCCCATACTTACGAAACTATTTAAGCGCTGCCTTAAGGAGAAGTGCTTTCCGACCCCCTGGAAGACCTCATCAGTTTGCCCTGTATTTAAGAATTCAGGTGATAAGTCATCTCCCTCTCAATACAGACCAATAAGTCTTCTCTGTGTTATGAGTAAGTTACTGGAATCAATATTAAATAGAGAAATAGTCAACCACCTCAGCAGAAACAACCTTCTTAGTGACACACAATATGGTTTCCGCTCTGCAAGATCTACCGCAGATGTGCTGACGGTTATATCCCACAGGATTAGTGAATCTCTTGACAAAGGCTTCCTTTCTAGGGCAATTACTCTTGACATATCAAAGGCCTTTGACAAAGTATGGCATAAGGGTCTACTTCACAAGATTTCCAGCTACGGTATAACTGGAAATGTTTTCTCAATCATTAAATCATTTCTCTCCGATAGGCTCATAAGAGTAGTGGTAGATGGACAAAAATCGGAGGCCTGCAATATAAATGCTGGAGTCCCTCAGGGGTCAATCCTCGGCCCAACTCTCTTCCTGATCTACATCAATGACCTCCCTAAACACATACTTAAATCATTCGTTGACATCTATGCTGATGACACGACCATCTACGGCAACACATCAAAGGCTGTAAATGACGAAGTTCTCTCGGATTCTCTCTCCTCTGATCTCGAGCGCGTGGTTCAGTGGGGGAAGATGTGGCTAGTAACCTTTAATGCATCTAAAACTAAACTCCTATCCTTACATCATCAACGCTCTGATCCCCAGCTGGCATCAATTGTGATGGATGGCTCTCGTCTGGGTGAGGCCCCGTGTTTTGACAAGCTTCTGGGTTTGACCTTTACTCCTGATCTGAAATGGAACACGTACATCAAGTCTGTTGCCAAGGTCGCAGGAAAGATGGTTGGATCCTTCTACCGCTCCAGAAGATATCTCACTACTGATTCAATTCTCTATCTATATAAAAGCCAAGTACGGCCAAGGATGGAATACTGTTGCCATATCTGGGCAGGAGCTGCCAAAAACAGCCTATCATGCCTTGACAGAGTACAAAATAGACTTCGTGGTTTAGTGGGGGATGCCCTTTTCTCTACCCTGCAACCCCTCTCCCACAGAAGAGACGTTGCGAGCCTATCCTTGTTTTATCGTTATTTTCATGGCAGGTGCTCGTCTGAACTCCAATCCCTGGTCCCCTCTCGCCAAACTTTCACGAAAATCACCCGTCTAGCTGAATCCACTGTGAAAAATTTCCCCCACTCTATATCTGTGCCTAAATCAAAACGCGGATTTCATGAACAAAGCTTCTTTCTTAGAACTGCACGCCTGTGGAACTCTGTTCCGTCTGCCTGCTTCCCTCCGGACTACAACTTGGATGTCTTCAAGTCTAATGTTAACAAATTCCTAATGAACCGCCCCCCTAATTAAACACTTCATAAAATCTCCTCACTAACGTGATGTACTTGCAATAACCCTTATCCCTGAGTGGCTTCCGGGCCTTGATAAGTGGTGATCACTGTGTAAAAAAAAAAAAAAAAAAAAAAAAAAAAAAATATTTGTAGCCTCACTCGCTGCCAGCATTCTTTATCGGATCTGTTGATGAAAGATTATTATTATTATTATTATTATTATTATTATTATTATTATAATCATCAAGGAGTTTTTACACAAGCCATGATAAAAGATTTCTCTTTGAGAACAATCTGTGGTGTTCCCTGAAGTCTGAGTGACAACAAGTCTCCCAGAATTTCAAGTACTCTCCAATAACTTTTGCAAATTAACTTGTGTTATCGCAACAGCCGTTTACGATTGATTTTCCGTTGGTAGCACTCGTTGGTCTTCACTGGAATTTGGGTGGTAATAAGCCCCCCCCCCTTCCCAAGGTCCCAGTCCTTTTTGCACTCATCCAGTTGATGTCTAGCTAGTGCTCTCCTTCCTAGGTCTTTCCATCCTCCTTGGCCGTCCGCGATTATTTGGTGCGATTATTATTACTAGGGGGACTTGTGGAAATTCCACAGCAGTATTTTTCATATGCAATATATTGCTGCTGGGCATTCTGCGACACTTAGCGTGAATGGAGACCCCATGATATTATTGTAGCCCTTTTGTTAAAACTGCAAAAGTATTTATCAAAGCAATCTAGTTATACTGTAGTGTCAGAATCTATCTGCTTATTATGGTTTATCTCTAATATCCTTATGACTCTGTGACATATTTCTATTGTATGGACACCCGGTGCAAACGGAAACCCCACGATATTATTATACCATAGTTACACGAAACAGATACCACCCTTGGATCCTAGCCAGAAGACCAAAGAGGTATATTTTAGTTTCACGTACAGCCCAACAGCGACATTCTTTTTTATTTTAATTTGTTTGTTGTTTACATTGCGTCTTCGGTGATTGGGAGATCCTATTTATTAAAAAGGGGGCAGAAGGTGATAACATACTATGAATGTTAAATTAACGTATCTATATACTAATAATGTTCGTAGTATTCTATTACCTTCTATTGTCTTTTTTAATAAATAGGATCTCCCAATAAATTAATTTATAATCTGAAAACCGTGACATACGTACGTACGTACATACGTTAAAGATACTACAGTATTAATATATAAATTATTTCGGGACAAGATCAGAGTGTAGTATCTGCTCTGATGCTACACTTCACCTTCCCCCCCCCCGGTCAGTGGAGGAGAAATCCTTCATGACTGAGACAATCTTCATTTTTGTTTCTATCCAGAGTGCCCCTTTTTAGAGGAGCTGTATTTTCCCCTTGCATTAAAAACTGACCGTGTGTCTAAACTCTGCTTTCGTGGGAGGCAAGCAAATAGGAACACTGATTCCTTGCTTAAATGTAAGCCCCCTCCCGTCCCCTTCTCGCTTCAGGAAATGCATCAGCTGTTGGTCGGTGGTTGGCGTCGGCTGATACTTGTGAAATGAAGCTGCACTTATATTCATTGGATTAATCAGACCAACACCGTTATCTTCATTTGTGCACGGTCAACACAATCATCACGAAAGTCGGCAATGGATGGTGGTGATGGGAGCGACGACAACCGTTGCTGGCATCAGAACTTGTAGTGCGTGCGTGCGTGCGTGCGTGGCTTTGTTTTTTTATCCAAGAGCTAGCAGACAGATGTGTGTGTGTGTGTGTGTGTGTGTGTGTGTGTGTGTGTGTGTGTGTGTGCGTGCGGATGGGGGGGGGGCGTTCGCTCCTTCCTTGCTGCGCGTTGAAGAGAGGGGAGGGGTGAAGAGGAACACAAACAAAATGTTTATAAAAGTTAACTGCCTGGAGGGGCCGAAGGGTTTAGGTAAAGATTTTGTAGCTAAAGTGCAGGACACATAATGGGTGCAAAAACACGAACAGTGGATATCATTCGATAATGCACGCACAAACAGGCATACTATATATATATATATATATATATATATATATATATATATATATATATATATATATAAACTGATTGCATATAAAATATATACATATAACGTTTAGATATATGCATGTAGCGTGTATGTGTGTGTGTATATATATATATATATATATATATATATATATATATAGTAAGTTATATGAAACGCGGAATATTCTGTGTAGCTTAATTGCCATATATATTTTATAACTTACTACCTAGCTCTACCTACACATTGAGCACTGTTGAAGTTTGCGCATAAATTTATACTTTCGTATATTAACTTTGTATATTAATTTATGTGATTAAATGAAGTAGTCATATATATATATATATATATATATACATATATATATATATATATATTATAGTGATGAGACGATTCCAATATTATTCCCGATTCCGATTCTTTATAAATCTATAATTATTTAACTATAAGATTGTTATTTTCTTCGATTTTCGTAAAACCACATGTTAAATGCAAATATTTTTCATAAACGTCAAAATCCATTTGTGGAGGATGATCTCTCGATTTTAGCTTTACTGGTATTTTAAAATCAATATTTATTTTATCATTATTACCAGCGGCGGAAGGTTTTACTTTAAATAAAATCAAATAAAATAAGACAATTAAAAATTTGGCATCGGAAAATAGGAATTAATTTTTCCGATTCCGATACCTCCAAATTTTCCGATTCCCGATTCCGATTAATCGTCCCAACGCTAATAAATATATATATATATATATCAGATTGACAAGCAAGTTATTGCGGATTTAACTTTTAAATTCAAATTAAGATATCTCGCTTCAAACAAAAGATTGTTGATCGAAATAAGCACCATTAGAATCAACTCAGTTTTGCCAACGTAAAACAATTGTATTTGTGCCAGTAACGTAAAAATCTTGCGTTCTGGTGGCGATGAAGTCACTGAAAGCGTTTTTAATACAGCTTAGGTTTTCTTTAAGCATTTTTCGCACAGAAAGTTGTCGAGATGCTCGGAAAAAGTGGTAGTCGGTAGTTGACAGGTCTGGAGAATATGGCGGATGAGGCAGAGTTTCGTAACGCAATTCGTTCAACTTCTGTAGGGTCAGCTTAGTAACATGCGGTCAAGCATTATCGTGGGAAATTGAGTCTTTTCTGTTGAATACTGCTGGATGTTGTTGTTGAAGTTTCTGATGCATTTTATCCATTTGTTGACAGTACTTCTCCGCCGTAATGGTTTCGCTCGCATTCAAAAACTTTAAAGGATGAGACCAGCAGTAGTATCCCACCAAATAGTCAGCATGCCCTTCTTTTGGTGCAACCCTGGCTTTGAGAAGTGTTGTAGAGCTTCGTCGGCATCTAACCACTGAGCTGAGCGTCGCCGGCTGTCGTAAAGAACAAACTTTTTATCACAAGTCAACCCGGTCGAGAAACGGGTCGTTCTTGTTGTGTAAAAGGAGGGAAGATGACATTTCATAACGGTGTTTTCTTTGGTTGTTCAATTCGTGAGGCATTCACTTATCAAGTTTTTTTTTTTTTTTTTTTGTCTTTCCAATCTCTCTCACGTGGTTGGAAATCGTCGTATACGTTACGTCTGATTCAGAAGCAAGTCCTCGAACAATTGTGCAGGGATTGGTTTCGACTAAAACTCTTAATTGTAAACATCTGATGGCCGACCACTACGCCCATCATCTTCAAGACTCTCGTCGCCGCCATGAAATTTCTTAAACCACCACTTCGCTGTGTGTTCAGTGGTAGTTCCTCGGCCAAACGCTTCATTGATATCGCGAGCTGTTTCAGCAGCTTTTCGACCTAGCTTTAATAGAAATAAAAAAATTGTGCGAATTTGCTTCTTTTTCTTCAATTTTGTACTCAACGTTCTGAAAAGAAGACGTAATTATTTTTAAACGATTGTAATATAAACGATGTATGAAGTAAAGGCTTTATAATGAAAACTTGTCTGAATATCCATCATTTGAAATCAAAATTTAAAATTTCCGTAAGAATTTTCGTATCACCATGATACACGCGCACACATAATGTCCCTGCTTTCTGTGTAAGCTTACATACACGCACTACATATTTGCCATTATCAGAAAATAAATAATGGAAATCCCCCAACATCTAATTGTTTCAGATTTGTGGGCGTGTGAGCAGACGAAATGCCGCTATAACGAAATTTTAAGTCTTATAAGAGCGCCACTGAACACCCCCCTCCCACATACATGCATCCGCATTCTCCCCAAAGAATAAACATAATAATAATAATAACTAGCGGGACCTGTGGAAATTCCACAAGGGACTCATTCATATGTAATATATTGATGTTGGCATTCTGTAGATGTTCAGTGTAAATAGAGACGCTCTGATATTATTGTAGCTTTTTTGTTAAAACTGCAAAAGTATTTATCTAAGCTAGCACGAATGTCTGGCAAAAGCCCAGTTGTAAAGCACGCTTAAATATGATATTTTAATTCTTTCAGATTTCGTATATATTATTTCGTATATATTATTATTATAGAGTTAATGTTCTATCGATTTTTATTTTATAAAGTTGATATTTCAAAAATATATATCCATATCACTTGGGTGCATTAGCTTGAATCGAAACGGAAATAAAAACGTATGAATATATATAAATCAGTTCCCTCAGCTATAATCGAAACCTCAACCAATACTTATGATACTTTGATAAAAGTATTTATAAAAGAAATAGAAGATTTAAGTGCTATCAGCTATAGTCGAAACCGAAACTTATGAAGAATTCTTGGTAAAATTATTTATGACAAGAAATAGAAGAACATAACAATTAAACAACCCGGATGTTAGCATGACAAACAGAAGAACACACACGCTATCGTATTAATATATAGATGATGATGATGATGATGATGATGATAATCATAAAAATATTTATGATAATGCTGATGATAATTATAAAGCCCCCAAAAAGGATTCTGTAATCAAACACCTAATTGATTATTTAAAAAAACAAAAAAAAAAAAACACCAAACAACCCCCATCCGACATAATTTGCAATAGTCCCTCCCCATCTTCCTCGGTTTCCTTTCTATTTCCATTAAGGTAACATATGCCCCCCCCCCATACCCTCGACCACACCAATTTTCATATGCCCACCTACTTTTCTTTTTTATTTTTTTTAGTTTTTTATACTTTCTGTTCTATTTCTTACTCTCCTTTAAATAGCAGTCCCCCTCCCCTCCAACTCCTCTTTGTTTCTCAACCCGCACTCCCAACTTTTACCTCGGCCTCCCTATCTGTTTACTGTCCGATAGTAACCGATCCCACCCACCCTTTCTTCATCCCCGTTTAATATCTGCGCCTCGGTTCCACATTCTAACCCTTCTCCGGCCTGCACACACTTCGCATTCCTGTCCTAACTTTTTGTATAGTGTATGGTTCCATGTGACCCTCTTTCCTCCCCCCCCCACCTCCTGTCACACGCAGACGCGTGCAGCATCCCTCTACCCTCACTCTTCGTCATCTACGTTCCACTCTGCCTCACCCGAGCTGATAGTGTGCACCACACCATCTTTTGTTTTCTTTGTCATTAGTTTTTCCTTTTTTATTTATCGATCTGCATTTGTTCACGTATGTTTGTCATCCGTACACGATCTATCTATATGGATCATCCTCTGTCTGTCTGTCTGTCTCTCTCTCTCTCTCTCTCTCTGTCTCTCTCTCTCTCTGTCTCTCTCTCTTTCTCTCTCTTTCTCTCTTTCTTTCTCTCTTTCTCTCTCTCTCTCTCTTTCTCTTCTCTCTTTTTCTCTCTCTCTCTCTCTCTTTCTCTCTCTCTTTCTCTCTCTCTCTTTCTCTCTCTCTCTTTCTCTCTCTCTCTCTTTCTCTCTCTCTCTCTTTCTCTCTCTCTCTTTTTCTCTCTCTCTCTGCATGCACAATCTAGATTAACTTGATGGTCTCTCTTTCTCTCCCCCTCTCTCTCTCGGGCCGTTTTTCTCTGTTTGTCTCTCTTTCTCTCTCTCTCTCATTTGATTGCTTGTCCCTCTTTCTCTCTCTCTCTCTTTCTCTCTCTCTCTCTCTCTCTCTCACACACACACAATAGTCTGTATTCATTTATCTCAATTTGTATATTTTGTTCATGTATGTTTGTCCCCCGTACACGATCTATCTCTGCAGATCTCCCTCTCCCCGTCTGTCTGTCTGTCTGTCTGTCTGTCTCTCTCTCTCTCTCTCTCTCTCTCTGTCTCTGTCTCTCTCTCTCTCTCCATGCACTGTCTAGATCAGCTTGTTTGTATGTCTCTTTCTCGGCCCTTCTCTCATATTCTCTCTTGATCTCACTCTCTTTTGATTACTTGTTCTCTCTCTCTCTCTCTCTCATATAGTTCCTATTCATCTATCTCAATTCGTATATTTCTCGCTTGTTTATATCTATATCTTTGTCCATATTCATATCCGTTTCAGATTCACACACACACACATCTATATATAACAATCAATAACATTATCCAACCTTACATACCTAGTAAATATTGCATAAAATCTACCACCGACTTATCGACCTCCTAAAATTAAACCTCCCCCCACAAATTCACAACCGCATCCCTCGACGCTGAAAATCTCTTTACTAACGTCCCTATAAATGACACAATTAAAATAATTCTTAATCAAGTATACAACCGCAATACAATACCCCCTCCATCTATAAAACCCCAAACCCTCGAAAAGTTACTATTAAAATGCACCACACAAGTCTCCTTCACGGACCCTAATGGAAAAACATACATCCAAATAGACGGCGTTTCAATGGGATTACCTCTAGGCCCTACATTTGCAGAATACTATATGACCCACTTCGAAACCACAATCTTCTCAGATCAAAAAATAAACCCACTATCTATGGCCGATTTGTCGATGACATATTCATTGCAGCCGAATCCATACAAGACATTAAAAAAAAACTAAACCTAGAAACACACGCCGTCCTCAAATTTACACAGGAACCAAACATAAAAACAAAATACCAGTTCTCGAGGTATTAGTAGATTCAAGCAACCCCACTAAATGCATAACATCAGCATACAAAAAAACCTACCAACAATAATGCAGTACTCTTAAATCACGATAGCGAATGCCCAGAAAAATATACAACTGTCCTGGTAAAAAATTTGATTCACCGCTCATACAATATAGCATCAACCCGACAAATATTTTACAAAGAACTTACAAACATAAAACAAACACTAATAAACAATAACTTTCTCAATAAAATCGTCGATAAGCACATAAAACTCTACTTAAACTCACTCCGCAACATAAACATAAACCCTAACCCTAACAAAAACGACACCATCAAAGTATACATGTGTGTGTACATTATATATATATATATATATATATATATATATATATATATATATATATATATATATATATATATATATATATATATATATAGTAATTTATAAAATATATATGGCGATTAAGCTACACTGAATATTCCGCGTTTCATCCAGCCGTAGTGTAGCTTAATCGCCATATATATTTTATAGATTACTAACTAGCTCTATCTACGTATTGAGCATTTTTGAAGTAAATACTTAAAGTTTACGCATAAATCTATACTTTCGTATATTCATTTTATGTGAGTAAATTAAGTAGTTATACATATGCACATATATATATATATATTTGTTTTGTTCCCATATATGTTATCAATTCAACCTGATCTGATCTGACTTGATCATTGAACCATTAATCTCGAGAGGCTTTTGGCCATAATGGTGACTCATTAATTAACAAACTATAACTTATGCTTCTGTTGTTAAATGTGCTTATTAAATTTTATATCTGATAAACTAATTAAATATATATATTTTGTGTTTTGTTCCTAGACATGGTATCAGTTCAACCCGACCTTACTCAGACTGTGGTGACTGTACGCACTGCCAGCGTCGATTCGCCAAACAACAATGTGGAAGCACCAGTCGACAAAACAGCCGTCATGGCTAACAAGTCACAGCAACTAGCACAGACCCTCGGAAAGAGCAACAACAAGCAACTGCCCGATCTCCCACTAAACAGTTCCATTGAAAAACTCAGTCTCAAGAGCAATAAAAATACCATGTCCATGGGCATGTGCAGTTCAAGGCCAACATCCAATGGAGACTTGCAGTCTTTGAACCGCCTTTCCCTCATGTCCGGTCTCTTGCCCTGCAACATCGACATCGAGGCCGTAACGTGGGGCACCTTTACACACACAGGAGGACGTCTCTGTCTGACCGAGTCAGGTGAGTGATTTCTTGATGTCTATTCTTTTCAAATACAAGTCCTGTTGAAGAGAACTATCCTATTTGGTTTATTCTTGTAAGACATTCAGAGCAAGAACTCTACATTGCAAGATAATATTTGTTTTAAAAACAGTTTGTTAATTTGTAAACTGTCCAATGTTCAAAACAGAAATTTAGAAAATACAAAAGTTACAAAAAAATGAGTAGGAATACTTTGGGTGGAGGGGTATTTTCTACCCCTTTTTTTTTTTTCTTTTTTCAGAACTTCTGCCATTACTAACCAGTACAGCATCGGTTCCCAACCTGGGGGTCGCGACCTTATTCAATGCCTTGGGGGTTACCAATTGAATCGTGAATTTATGGAATGTATAGTTGCTTCACAAATAGCCTATAATTCAATAATCATGATATATGGAAGTTTGTTGTACAAAAAAAAAAAAATGAATAAATTATTCTAAGGAATGGGGGCGGCTTCCTGATTCTTTGATCGTTAAGGTCAGTCCGTTAGAGGAAGTTACGGAAAACAGGGGAGGAAATGATAAAAATAGACTTGAGAAAAAGAGAGATAAATAAAACCTGGCCAGACGTATCTGTAATTTGATTGACCCTACCCTTTCTTCTTCTCTCACAGACATGATTTTGTTAGTCTCAGTCTTTTTTGTAAATACTTTTAAGGCATCTGCTCTTCACAATTGTCTGATCTATTCCCTGTCCTATGTGTTCCAGCTCATTTCACTCATTGTCTAGTGATCTCCACCGGTGGGAATGACTGATCTACAGTTTATTTTGGGTGCAGCATCATCATCATCATCATCATAATAATCCATTTTAAAAGAAATAGATGAGGATGATGTTCGTCCATCGCTTGCGAAGATGACCGTGATCATGCAATTGTTCTGTTGGTTCAAAGATCGCTTGTTAGACCAATTCGAGCGCTGAAGAATTTCTCGCATGTTGGACACCTGTGGGATAATTCTGTATCAGATATGTTGATTGCTCTGTTTTTTTTAATGTCATGTTTTCTCTTGCGGTCTTCATTGCAGTCGGATTTAGCAATAGTAGCCCCTTTGTAAGTTGCAGTACGCCGGGAACATCTGTCTTGGGTTAATTATTCCCGTAAGTTAGAATACAAACTGAACTGTTTAAAGAAGACCTTCAGATTGTCCTTGAATCGTTTGTAAAGTTCACAATGTGAAATTTTTGGAAACCTTGAATCAGGCATAGGGCATACATATATGACCTGCCCAACATACCTGGCACTACTGTTTTTAAATATATTCATAAACCCATTTCTTTTAGTGAATAGCATGCAATTTTGGAACAATTCATTTTTAAATCGTAAAGTTCGATTAGTTTTTCTAAATTTTAGCAACATATGTACAACGCAAATTCCTTAGTATTTGTTAGCGTTAGTATTTGTTAGCGTTAGTATTTGTTAGTGTTAGTATTTGTTAGTGTTAGTATTTGTTAGTGTTAGTATGAGTATTTGTTAGTGTTAGTATTTGTTACACGCCAGGAACGTCTGTCTTGGGTTAGTTTTCCCCCATGAGTTACAATACAAACCGAACTGCTTGAGGGAGACCTTCAGATTGTCTCAGTTTCCGCTGTTGTGCTGCGAATCTTTTTCCTTTGGACAGTTCACCGTAAGGGGGATGTTTTGAGAGAAATAAATATTAGACATAGAACGGAGTCTAACAATTTCTGAGGAGTAAAAACGGACGAAGGTTTTTCTCGCGATCATCATATTCAATTTAATGTCCGCTTTACGTGTGTGTGTGTGTGTGTGTGTGTGTGTGTGTGTGTGTGTGTGTGTGTGCACTAAGAGTAGGTTTCTACATGTGTGTTTGTTTTTATGTTTTGTTTCTGTGTTATTGTTTTTAATACGAAAGCACGTGGCACATCCCAGAGATGGCAACTATACCCCATACGTGGGTGAATTGTGGCTTTGTAGGATACTCTCAGGTGCGAGCAATTTTCTAGCATGGTAGAGGGAAACCACCTTCGTAGCAGCAGCTTTGGCAGTGTCCTCAAAATGTTCTAAATCATGATGCAAGAGGTTTAGGTGCGTGTGTGGATGGGAGGCGATATGGTGTGTGTGTGTGTGTGTGGTCCTGTAAGAACAGGTTTCTATCCGAGTGTTTGTTTTTATGGTTATTTTTATTGTAGTTGTTGTTTAAACGATGAAAGCCCTTTGCGAGCAGTTCGCAAAGGGGACTCGATCACTTTGTTGATTTTTCACCTTTTCTTTAAAACCACCTGACAAATGCGCAAACTCCTTTTATCGCTCATTTCTTTTCGCTTAGCCTACCCCCCTCCTCCTTTTTCACCGTACCCCTCTCCCGTTGCTCCTTTATTAATAAACAGACATTTTAAATTTATATTGCTATCAGATATGTTTCATGTTCACCTGTATTTACTCAACAGGAAACCTATTATTATACAAACAAAATCCTTTTCAAAAGACCAGATGGTCTTGTCATCTCAAAGCAAACGTGTCATCTTCATAGAAAACATATGGGAAATTAATATCTCGTACACACACACACACACACACATATATATATATATATATATATATATTTTCTTATACACCCATCCTTATTTAAGAAGCTCAATGTAATTACAGAGCAATATAGTGAATAAATGACAAAAAACTATATTCCAAAATTCATGATATTGACCATCTTATAATTTATTCCTATAATTCAGTTGACATTTACAATTCTTAACAGTATAAAAATTTCAAAATTCAAAATGGCGTAATGGAAACATATTAAAGGTATTTTCAGGTTCTCTTCCAATTTTCAGATTTTAATCATATCAAATCACACTTTATTTCATTTTGACGGATTGATTGTTGCTATTTTTTCTGCTGAGTTAAGGGCATAATAGATTCACTGATTGATATAATTACATGATTGATTTTGCGCTATGAAACAGATACTGTCAAGAATTGTAAATCTCAACTAAATTAAAGGAATAAATTATAAGATGGTCAACATCATGAATTTTTTAATAGTTTTTTGTCATTTATTCACTATATATATATATATATATATATATATATATAATGTGTGTGAAATAATCACGTTGACACACCAGTTCTCGTCATATCACTAAAGTTAAGTGATGTTGAAGCCAGTTAGAATCAGATGGGTGACCATCTGGGAATTCTAGATGCTGTATGTGCTCTCCGCTTATCTCGGCATTGTTTCCAGTCGTCCTGAACCACCACTTGCCGCTAGTATTTAGCAATGCCGATTCAGGAGAGGTGAGATTGGAGATATATATATATATATATATATGAGGAGGATTATGTAGTTTGTTTGAAGTATTGTGCGAAATGTAAGAGAGGAGTGTTTGAGGGCTATGACAATGTAGTTTATGGAAACGTGTTGGATATAGAGACGTGTACATTTGAAAGTAGAGTTGATCTACATCCTTGTGTCCCATAAAAATGACTGGAATTGTAATTAAAATGAAAACAAAGAGGTGTTTACATTGCAAGGTAAGAAGCTATGAATTGTGCAATGCAAAATAGAAAAGCAGAATGTAATATTTTGATGTTTACAATTCCAGAAATATCGATTTGTGACTATATAAGAGAAAAATAAACAGAAAATACAGCGGCGAGCATGATTGAAATTTTGACATCTCTTCGTCGTCGAGCAGCACACCAACCCCTTACAACTCTCTCTCTCTCTCAATGAACTAGAAGTTTAATTGTAAATAAAACATACTTTGAAATTCGTTTCTGTATTGATTTGGAGAATAGTGACAAAACATTGGCATTGTGTATATATTATATAAATTAGATATACATTCAACAACGCAATAAACCGTCTACGATAACAATATTGAAGGATTATTTTTATTCATCAGACTACTGTTCTCATCTTGAGTGTGATTTTCACAACGTTTCGGTCGATGTAACCTCCGACCTTCTTCAGGTGTATCTTGTTGAACTCAGGAATGTTTCTGTCGAACTCAGGAATTTGGACAGAATTTCGTTGACATGCACAATACTTAGAGAAATAAACGGTAAGATGGTCAACATCTTGAAATTTAGAATATAGATTTTTGTCATTTATTTGTTATATGCTCTGTAGTTACATTGAGCTTAATAAATTAAAAGATTCGTATAAATAAAGGGTGAAATATAATTGGATAAGCATATTTTTCCTCATATATATCTAGTTTATGCAAAAGTTTTTGTCGGTTTGTAGAAGGAACATTTCAAACCATAGCAAATTTGAATAAAATAAAATATGCATCAAATGCAGTTGAAAACCAAATTACAACGCAATATTACTAAAATAAACAAATGTTTTACTTGTTTGAAATTTATAATTGAAGTATATTTTGAAGTCAAACTCCATCCTCAGTATTATGGGGTTTTTTTTCTTCTTTCTTGCTATGTTGTAAAGTTTGAGTAAGAAAAGTCAATATTGAAGATCCGCGCGTTGTCTCTCAGCGATTGGATTTCAAAATGCCGGGAACAGTGCGTTGGCTACGCAAGATTAACGTCAGGGTGCTAATCTTCACTACTGACTTTTCTTTCTCCAACTTTTCAACATGGCAAGAAAGAAGAAGAAAACAAAAAGAAACAAAATACTGAGGATGGAGTTTGACTTCGAAATATATTTAAATTATAAAATTTCAAACAAGTAAAATATTCATATATTTTAGTAATATTGCGTTGTGATTTGGCTTTCAAGCGTACTTGATGGGTATTTTATTTTATTTGAATTACATCAACGCTTCTATAACGGAACACACACACACCCCTGACACAGCAAATTTATATTTTTGCATATTGTTATTAATTAAAAATATCATCATGCTTAATTTATAATTTTATCTTTCAGATTATTCATTCATATATATTTTTTTGCAATATTTTCACCCGTGTTCATGTACTCCTTGATAATAATGCTCATCTTCACACAGGAAAATTTGGTTTCGGTAATTTTCCCCTGTTTCTTCATATACTTCCGGATTATTATTTTATTCCAAGGATTACAAAACCATTTAGGTGAACATCATAATAGGAGATAAATGTTTTTATAATGCTGGGCAAATACTATTACTTTTTATTTATTTGTTTTTTTTTTACATAGGAGTCACCACTTATTAAGGCCCGGAGGCCACTGGAGGACAGGAGATAGTGAGTGTTCAGTAGTCAATGGGATAATATCATACTAATCGTTACTAGTGGAAATTTGGTAAATTGGATTACTTAAGGGGACGGTTCATCAAGAATTTGTTTATGTTGGACTTGAAGACTACCAAATTGTAGTTAGCTGGAAAACAGGCAAATGGAAGAGAGTTCCACAGGCGTGCAGTTCTAAGAAAGAAGCTTTGTTCATGGTTTATGTCAAAACATAGAACCTCACCAAGACAAGAGCCATTCATTTCAGTTGATGACAGATGATGTAAAGATAGAAGCTTGGTTTTAGATGTATTAAAAGTAACCAGCCACCTCTTTCCTCATTGTATTACATGCTCAAGATCAGAGGAGAGAGAATCAGAGAGAATGTAATCATTTACAAGCTTTGCTGTGTTTCCATAGATGACAGTGTCGTCAACATAAATGTCTAGGAATAATCTTAGGATGTGATTTGGGAGATCAGGAAGAGAGTTGGACCCAGGATGGACCCTTGATGGACTCCAGCATTAATACTGTGAGCTTCTGATTTCTGCCCATCAATCACCACTATTATGAACCTATCAGAGAGAAATGATTTAATAATTGAGAAGACATTTCCATTTATATAATATACATATACAATGGGGAAAGAGGTGGCTGGTTACTTTTAATGCCTCTAAAACCAAGCTTCTATCTTTAACATCATCTGGCATCAATTGAAATGAATGGCTCTCGTCTTGCTTCTAAAATGGAACACGTACATCAAATCTGTTGCCAAGGTGGCTGGAGTTCTTGTCAAGTAAACCATTATTCCATACCCTATCAAAGACTCAACAAAGTATTGAACCCTGCTCTCCTCGCCCATTAGCGAGCACGATTACCATTGTGCCAACTAACTGAAAATAGAACAGAAAATGTCAGAAGCAAACACAAATCACGTAACTTGTATTAATATTACTTCAACCTATCAACCTGATCACACTGTAGGTATGTTTGCACATTTACGGCCAGATCTGCGTATATATTTCTAAAGCCATCCATACATAGTAGCGCGTGAGGGAAGTGGAAGGTGTGGGGGATTGTATATAGATTTTAATACTGTTTACCTATGAATTCAAAAGGCTAAGGAGAGACCTCCAGCTGTGGAACAAGTCGAGCATGGATGGTGTTTGTTGCCACACATCTGACCCCCCCCCACACACACACCCTCACACTATGGTAATAAAGTTGATGTCAGAGTCATTGAAATGAATCTTTTCTGCCTTTGATGGTATAATTCATTAGTGCTGTCTTACTCTTATAGACAAAAACCTCAAATAGCAACCCTTTCAATGTATGCTTGTTTTATATATATATATATATATATATATATATATATATATATATATATATATATATTGTGTGTGTGTGTGTAAGTGGCGTATATGTGTGTGTGTGTAAGTGGCGTATATATGTGTGTGTGTGTGTGTGTGTGAGTGGCGTATATGTGTGTGTGTGTAAGTGGCGTATATGTGTGTGTGTGTGTGTGTGTGTAAGTGGCGTATATGTGTGTGTGTGTGTGTGTAAGTGGCGTATATATGTGTGTGTGTGTGTGTGTGAGTGGCGTATATATGTGTGTGTGTGTAAGTGGCGTATGTATGTGTGTGTGTGTAAGTGGAGTATATATGTATGTGTGTGTAAGTGGAGTATATATGTATGTGTGTGTAAGTGGCGTATATGTGTGTAAGTGGCGTATATATGTGTATATATGTGTGTGTAAGTGGCGTATATATGTGTATATATATGTGTGTGTGTGTGTGTAAGTGGCGTATATATGTATATATATATGAGTGTGTGTGTGTAAGTGGCGTATATATATGTATATATGTGTGTGTGTGTGTAAGTGGTGTATATATGTGTGTATATATATGTGTACGTGTAAGTGGTGTTATATGTGTGTGTGTGCGTAAGTGGTATGTATATATATATATATATATATATATATATATATATATATATATATATATACACACACATAGGGTGTCCACAAAGTCTGGCTACATAATGTAGCCAGACTTTGTGGACACACTGTGTATAAATATATATATATATGTGTGTGTAAGTGGTGCATATATGTGTGTGTGTTTGTAAGTGGTGTATATATGTGTGTGTGTGTATAAGTGGTGTATATATATATATGTGTGTGTAAGTGGTGTATATATATATATGTGTGTGTGTGTAAGTGGTGTATATATATATGTGTGTGTGTGTGTAAGTGGTGTATATATATATGTGTGTGTGTGTAAGTGGTGTATATATATATATGTGTGTGTGTATGTAAGTGGTGTATATATGTGTGTGTGTATGTAAGTGGTGTATATATGTGTGTGTGTGTGTAAGTGGTGTATATATATATATATGTATGTGTGTGTAAGTGGTGTATATATATGTATGTGTGTGTAAGTGATGTATATATATGTATGTGTGTGTAAGTGGTGCATATATATATGTATGTATGTGTGTGTGTAAGTGGTGTATATATATGTATATATGTGTAAGTGGTGTATATATATGTATATGTGTGTGTGTGTGTGTAAGTGGTGTATATATATGTGTGTGTAAGTGGTGTATATATATGTGTGTGTGTGTGTGTATATATATATATATATATATATATATATGTGCGTGTGTGTCTGTAAGTTGTGTAGATATGTGTGTGTAAGTGGTGTATATATATATATATATATATATATATATATATATATATATATATATATATAAACACATTTACAATTGACTTCCTGTCAGTCTCAAAACATAATGGATATCCTCCCCCGCCTGTACTGGTAACCTATCCTGTATCAAGTGTTGAGAAATTACCAACCGCACCAGTCTTGAACCTGTATTGTTTAAATAACAAGACGTCCAGGGCTACTGGAAACAGTGCTGGGAAAAGCAGAGAAAGAGAAAGATGTTCAGGAGTTTTCCTTCTCCTAAACTAATTGCACAATCAAGGCTTTCTAACAGCTGCGGAAAACCATTTTAAGTGAGGAGAGGAAACAGAAAAGTAAATCGCAAGTCAGACAACCACCTCATCTAACTATATTAATTAAATTAAAAAAGAAATCCCTTATTCTATTTTCCTGGGTATGACATTGAATCGATTTGATTACGGTTTGAACGATTGATCTTCATTCAATCCCAGACAACGTCGGGTCTCCCTGCTAGTGCTAAATATATATTATAGTTCGGGTTTGTTTTACTATACACATAGATTCGATAAAGTTGTCAAAAAACAAAAACATAACAAACAAATGTTCTCAAAGGCAAGATAAATTACTCTTCTAACTATCTGGAAAAGTTTTTAGTGGTTTTAGTTGAATACGTTGAGTTTGGAAAAATAAATTCACACTAAAAACTTACACAAAACTCTGTTAGAAACTCAATATATGTTAACATGGCATAGGCTGACATGTATAGAGTGAGTTTCTAACAGAATTTTGTATGATTTTTTAGTTTAAACTCATTTTCCCAAACATTGTGTTCAACTAAAAGCTCGCCGCCATTTGTCTTTTTCAAAAATATCGATAAATCATATGATTTTCGAACTGATTACACGTTTTAAAATGAGTAAAACCACTAAAAACATTACCAGGTAGGTAGAAGAGTAACTTCTCTTGCATTTGATAACATTTGTTTGCTATGCGTTTGTTTTTTGACAACTTTATCGAATCTGTGTATAGTACCCTATAGTTCTACTAGTATATATACACTTTTAATATCGGTAATTTTTCATTTCATTTGATCCTTGCTTATTATATTAAATTTGTTTATTTTTTCTCGTTAACTTTGTAGGTGTCAGCCTGACAATTCCAGAGGGTGCTGTCCGGAAAGGACAAAACGAAGATGTCTTCCTTGCAGTATGCCGAGACGATAAAGACAGACCAAAATTAACAGGTAAGACAAATAAAACAAAACACACTTTAAATTCTTCTCTAAAATTTTTTAATAAAAAGACTCTAAATAAGGGGTGGGCAGACTACAGCCCATAGGACATATACGGCCCGTTAATCTTTTAAATCTGGTTCACTAAAGATTGTCACGTTTTGTCTTGTCTTGATTCCCCCCCCCCTTCATTGAAAATGTTAACTTTGCCATACTTCAAACGATTCATAGTTAGAGATTGTAGAAGACTTTTGTTTCAGCAATGCATGTTTTCATGTCTCTTTTAAAACATATCAGTCGATACTTTCAGTATTTAAAAAAAAGGGGCAGTATTTGTTTGAAATAACGAGAATCGAAAATCTATGTACTAATTTAATGTTCGTAATATATTATCACCTTCTATCCTACTTTTTAATAAATAGGATCTCCCGATCGAATAATTTATAATCTGGAAACCTTGACACATGTACATACTTACATTAAAGGTACTACGGTATTATTATATAGATCCCTGTATAATGGCTGTGGATTCTTATTACGTAATTCTGTTAGGGAGGGAACGGCAAAGAAGAGTGTGGTAAATTTTTTTTTAACCATGTCATATATATATACATATAACTACTTAATTTACTCACATAAAATTAATATACGAAAGTATAAATTTATGCGTAAACTTTAAGTATTTACTTCAAAAGTGCTCAATACGTAGGTAGAGTTAGTTAGTAATTTATAAAATATATATGGCGATTAAGCTACACCAAATATTCCGCGTTTCATCCACTCTAGGACTCTTCGCGGAATATTCAGTGTAGCTTAATCGCCATATATATTTTATAACTTACTATATATAGACTTAGGCAATTAAAAAAATTTTTTTTGTCCCAATTCAGAGTATCCCTTTTGAGGGAGCTGAATTTTATCTCTACATTAAAAACAGATCTCTAATCCTACCCTAGTGGGGAGGTATGTAAATAGGGACTCGAAAACGGTCAATATGCCGTCAATCAACCAAACCAAACTGTAGTAGGTTCAGTTGGACTGACTTCCCCTAAAGGAGGAAGTGTCTAGGCAATATCAAATTCAGAAGCACTCCCCAGTCGCATGTAAATCAATGTCAACGGATATGATAACGTTTTTGTGGGGAGGTGTCAACGTCCTTCTACATACAGCATTTGGTATTCCCGATTGGTCATCCATTTGGCACTGACCAGGCTCTCCGTTGCTTAACTTCAGTGATCTAATAAGACACGGTGTGTCAATGTGATTATGTTTATCGTGAAAAACTAAAGAAAACATTGTAGAAAGTGATAAATATGACAAGTGATAAAGAACTGGCTAGAGATAAGTTAATTTGGAAGTAAATTTAAGACATTCAACACATGCCAGTTTGTAAAACGAACGTTAAAATGATGATGACTTTTTGTTTCAGATAAACAAACAATTCTCAGCCCCGTAATATTGTGTGGACCAGCATCGGTCATGTTGAAGAAACCTGTTGTGATATCATTTCAACATTGTGCTAATATGAGGCAAGGTGCTTGGATATTGTCCGTCTATAATTGCGACACACCAATCGATGAAGCTTCCTATTGGACAGTAAGTAAATGAAGTTCATTTATAACCACTCCCCCATGAAAAAGTCTCCCTTTATTTCTATTACCATTTCGTTACTCGCCCAGAAATTGTTTCAATCGACACCGTGCCCATTGTCTGAGTCTGCCAAATCTCAATAAATGAAAAGGAGGTTTTACCTACGAAGTATTAGAAAAACTTGGACACCATATAATTTGCTATTCATTGAAGTTTTAAAAAAAACACAAAATAGAAAATGAAAAGAAAATTATTACATTAAAAAGATTGTATCTTTGTGTATTATTTCGTTTCTCATTCAGACATTCTTTCGATTTATCCAGTGTCCGTAATTTTACATTTCATTATCACAACCTTCTACACCGCAAATTTATCTATACACGACATGCAATGCTTCAAGCATACTACTATATCTTCTTGCATAAAATACCTTTTTTTTTATAAAGACTTCCTTTGAAACTATTGTGACAATAACACTCGTCTAGTTACACCCACTATCAACAATTTCCCCTACTCTCTATCTGTGCCAAAAACTAAACACAAATTCCACAAAGTTTCTTTCCTAGAACTTCCCGTCTGTGGAACTCTATACCGCGGGACTGTTTTCTAGCTGACTACAACAAAGCTGTTTTCAAGTCTAATGTAAACAAGTACTTGTTGATCCGTCCTCTTAAATAATCAAATTCTACCCATTACCCATTATTACACTGTTGTCTCACTGACCTCCTAATACTCATTAACCATTATCCTTGAGTGGCCTTCAGGCCTTGATTAAGCAGTGACTCCCTTGTAAAATAAAAATATGATTGAATGTTTAAACAAACCGTAAGTTGAAAATAAAATAACAATATTACAATTGCTTAGTGTCCTTATCCTATTTTCAAATTTAAGTCAAGTTTCACGATATCTTTTTTTTTTTTTTTTTTTTTTTTTTAATTACAATTGTTAGATGGAAATGCAGAATAGTTACAAAACATCCTCCCTTCCCCATGCATAAGCACCACAAAAAATTAATTAAATTGTTTTTGCTTTTATTTGATCGAATTCGATTGGCTAAACGGCTCGGCAGCGTATCCCGAGTTTTTTCGTTATCTGCCCGGAAACGCTCGTGAACGTTCGTATTTCTCGCGGTATCAAAAATGCATTAGTACCATTACTACAATTTTTTTATTTTTTTTTTTTTTCAGAAAACAGTAACCCTTGGCCAGGAAACAATCAACACACCCATCTACACACAACTTGATCCAAATCACTGCCACATCATGACAGAGTCGCTTCAACGTTACACCCTCATTGGGGAGTCAGTACCTGGAGGACGGGCAATCAAGATCTTGCGACTTGTGGCCTTTGCTCCTTCTATGCCACCTTCTATGGATTACAGCATACGAGTCTACGTTGTGGAAGACACACAAGATGCACTCGAGGTAAGTAAAATGCAAATCTATCTATAAAAGTGAGAATGTGAGAATTTGATACATAGGGTATTCAGACATGTGAAAAACATTTTAATCAGTTTGCATCTGGGGAAAAAGTGCTGCTAAGGGATCAAAACTGAAAAATTTGTACGTGGGGTGGGGTATTGGAGTTTTATCTGTTTGTCAACTGTTTCACGACTGCGCATGTGTGAATGGTTCACATGACAGATTCCTTATGTTAAAAATAAGTAGGTTTGGAGACACTTTTTAAAGATTGTGTCAAACTGGCATAATGGTTATCGTACTTGACTCACTAACTTTAGGTTTTGGTTTCGAGGATTGTTTTTTTTTTTTTCTAAACAGTTCACTTCTTTAAGCAAAAAAAAAAAAAAATACTCGAGCTGAGACCAAAACCTAAAACCTTAGTCAAATCCGATAACCGTTAGGCCAGCTTGGCACGTTTTTAATTTTTTTCAAATCTACTTATTCTTTACATAAGCAATCTGTTATGTGAACGATTCCTGCATGCACATTCGTGAAACAGTTGACAAATAACAAATCCGATTACCCCCCCCCCCCAAGTACCAATTTTTCAATTTTGACCCCTTTAGAATCGTTTTTTCCCGGATGAAAACTGATTAAAAAGTTTTTCCCATGTCTGAATACCCTATATACCAAATTTTAAGTTTGTAGATCAAACATTTGTTGAGTATATAGATTGAGAATTGCCTTTCACACACACATTCTAACTTTTAGATATAGATTAGAGCAATTGAAATGGATTTTTTTTTTTTTTTTTTCAAATATCTTTTTTCTTGAAACAATGTGATATCATTGTGTTTTTTTCTTTCCAGGGTGTAATCCAGGTGGAAAGGAAGCTTGGCGGTTGTCTGCTTGATAAACCCAAACAGATTCCATTCCAAGATGGTGGCAATAATTTGTGTCTTACCATCGAAGAACTCTCACAAGGGTGGAGGAGTAAATTAGCAGCCAATTATCAGGTAAGCAAGAAATCCAAGAAAACCATTTCTTTCAGAGTTTCTAGCACACACACACACACACACACACACATACACACATACACACACACACACATACACACATACACACACACATACACACATACACACACATACACACACACATACACTCACACACACACACACACACACACACACACACACACACTTATATATATATATGAAAATTTTGAGGAGTACAAAATTTAATTATGGCTAAATACCGACCAATTAACATGAGGATTTAAAAAAAAAATAAAAATGAAAATAAAGGTTAGCTATGCAGGTTTCGTTTCTCGCTCAATAGAGCTAAATCGATACGATTTAAAAAATAGTCATGAAAATGGTGGAGAAAAACAAATAATAAAAAAATAACACGGAAAATAAGCGGGGAGAAAAAATGTCATAGAAATTAGATTAAGTCCTAAAAGATTTTCTTTTTGCTTGAAAAGAGAAGGTCTCAAGGACTTAATAAAAATAGTTTCTAGAATTTTTAGATGAAAGGGTGAGTGTGACTTACTCGAGATCGTAAACATGTCAGCACTGAAATTCGTGCCACACGTAGGTTATTTTATAGATACACACACACACACACACACACACACACACACACACACACACACACAAGTTGCCCAGGATTAAATGATGATCAACGAATGTTTCACACTCCCATATTTTTATTGTCATCAAATTCTGTGAAATTGCCTATTTCAAGTTGACTGATTGCCTGCTCTAGTTAGGGACTCATCGTGGTGCACCGGGCCGAAGCTCACGTCTCTCACATTGACTTATTTCACAATATATTGTAGTTTATATTGCACTGTAGAGAACTTACTGTTGATTTTATAAAATATTTATATATAATGACTTGAATTAAATTTTAAAATGGAACTGTCATTATACGTTAATTGTGCTCTTAATAGAAACATTCATTTCGAACGTGCCCTGTCATATTAAAGAATCTATTGTTGATTTTTTATGTCAGGCCTTTCGGCTTGTGTGGTAATAAAACTTTTCAAATGCACTTGTGATGTTAGGCTGTGTAAGGTGTTAACTTCGATTGAAATCGCCTGTTCCTTTATTGATTGGATTATTTCGATTATCGATACTTATTGAAGACATTCCAAAGCACAACCTATCTAAGAACGCTGCCAAGCACATAAAGTAGCTTTGTTTGAAATTTCATAAAAATCGGCCCAGTCGTTTTCAAGTCGATAGGGAATGAACTCTCACACATAAAGTTCCTTTTATACAATAGTAGAAGGATAGAAGTAGATAGATAAAAGTGCATATATATATATATATATATATATATATAGGGCAGATGAACCCTTTTTCGGGGTCAACAGCCAACTAGCACCGTGTGTTTGTGTGTGTGTTGGAGTGGAGAGGGCTCCTGTAGTTAAGTTGCCGTGGTTAAGGCAACCTTTCTAGGAGAAGCAAATCTCTGATTTAAAAAAGAACATAAAGCGGGAGACCAGTACCCGCATTAAGCTGGTCTGCAGTTTAACTTGTTGCTGGCTATCTTGCTCTTGCTTGTTGCTGGATCTTAACATTTTTGAACAGAGAGAGAGACTTAGCTGTCGTACAAAGCTAAGACTCTGTAACATCATCTGTGTATAGATACTCCCTCAGACATTTGTCTATCAAAATGGTCCTGTGGCGATGGAAGTCATTTTTTGGGCTCATGGACTTTAAATGTCTGAGGGAGTGGAACTCGTCTGACAAGACGTTGTAATCATCATATATATATATAATTAGTTACATTTTTTTGGAAAAAGGATTCCAGCAGAGTGCTCTATTTTAAGGAAAAATCTGAAAATAAAAGCGTCTTATTTATGTTTTATACACAGAAAGTTTAAGTAAGTCATCGGTACGGTCGGTTTCAAACCTGATAATTAGGGACCGTTTTAGATACCCATATCAAGCTCTCTTCAGCCGATTCTCAGAGATGACTTATCTCATCTAAACTTTCTGCAAATAATAATAATAATAATTATAATATATATATATATATATATATATATATATATATATATATATATAGGAAATTTATTACTGTGAGTCCAGTTCTGGACTCACAGTAATAAATTTCCTCCTATATACTGCTCTGACTACACATTGAGCACTCTAGTCCGGTTTTTTCACCACTGGTAAATAAATAAATATATATATATATATAATCTTTAGTCATTAGCTGGGAACATAATGCTACTTGAAACAAATAGAAGTGCGACATATCAGTATTGACTAGATTGAACAGCCTCTATTCTTTGCCTTCTCTTTCATTTATTTGTTTTTTTAATTAATGCTTTGTTATTCTTTCCGTGTTTGAACACTGATTGGTCAATGGAGTCTGTTTTAGTGGAAGGCTTATCCAGATGTTCTCCACCACGTTCCATTCTTTCCACTTTTTCACTCTGGGAAATGTTAAGTGTCTACCACAAAGGAGAAAGAAAGTAAAAAAAATAAAAAATAAAAAAAATAAATAGAGATGGGGAGTGAGCATCCCTCCCCCCACCACCACTACCCCCTCCTCCCCGGAAAACAGCCAGCCTGTATTTGTACACTTTAAATTTGTTACCTGTTTTTTTTTTTTTTTTTTAAGACTTCCATTAAATTCTTCTTGCTTCCCCCACCCCCACCCCATTTCTCCTAATCCCCTCATGGACTTAGGTATAAACAAAAAGAAAACAAATATAATTTTAAACATAAAAAACGAACTCCTTGATCCATTGAACCTTTTTTTTTTTTTTTTTTTTTTTTTTTGACTTTCCATAGGATCATATAACAAGAATCTTTGGTTACTTGGGATAGACGGTGTTTAGGGATTTCACTGTTGTTTCCCAACAACAGACTCATGACCTTTCTTAGAATTGATTTTAAAAAAGAAAGCAAAAAAAAAAAAAAGACATTAAAACGAAACAAATAAACTCAAATGAATAAGTAAAGGTCCTTAGGGCGCAAGGGGAAAAAAAACCCTTAAAATGTAATTCTTTCGATATCTTTGTATTCTGACTTTTAAAGAATTCATTCTTCTCACCAATGTACGCACCTTGATCAATAGACACAATTGCTCGATAGGTGCCAAAAGAAGCCAGAAAGTAAACCTGGCACACATTTATTTCTGAAAACCAGTTCCAATGCGTATCGAAACCAGTAAAAGTTGGTTTCTGATAAACCAAAGACAAGAAATAAAAAGAATTGGCTTCCTTATTTAAAGTAAACTTGAGAACTGGATGAATATTGTTGAAGGACTTAAAAAAACAAGCAACGTTTGATTCCGTCACATTGTTTTACATATATATATACTGGCAGGGCTACCCGACGTTGTCTGGGCGTCGAGAGGTGGTATAGTAAGTCTACTGAGCAACCCACACTTAAAAAAATGAATTGTTTCAATAAAAATAGAAGCAAGTACCCGTGCGAGTACAGGACTTCAAAATAACGTCTTTTAAACGTACGTTGAGATCGCTAGGCATGAATGACTTGCAAAAATGTTGACGCAAAAAGTGACCTCTCTTTGCAAAAAAAAACGGCCTAGTTGACCAGCACAGAATTAATATTTTGGGCCAATTGTTAGATATTTGTCATCCGAGAGATCGATCTTCCTAATCATACCGATTTTGTCATGGTCTAATGCATTTGTCAAAAGTTTTTGGGACACATACAAACACACACACATTTCGCCTTTTATACATCCATCCCATCTATAGCCTTTGAGCCCCTGAAGGGGCATAGGCCATCTACAACTTTGTAGATGCTTTTGCAGCGAGGAGTTCTTTTTACAGGGTGAGGGTACGGGGCCTCACACCCAACCTTCCCAGAAGGTACACACAGCGCCTAGCCTTCCCAAATGGTCACCCATCTGGTACTGGCCAGGCTCAATGCTGCTTAACTTCGGTGATCTGGCAAGAACCGGTTGGTCATCGTGATTGTACCGTACCTTTTATATATATATATATATATATATATATATATATATATATATATATATATATATATATAGTAGTGATGGGACGATTCCAATATTTTTGTCAGATTCCGTAGTAAATTACCGATTCCGATTCTTTACAAATATCTAAATATTTAACTATAGAGTTGTTATATTTCCCGATTTCTGTAAAAAACACGTGTTAAATATGCAGATATTTTCCTAAACGTCAAAATACACTTGTGGAGGATGATCTATCGATTTTAGTTTTACTGGTATTTTAAAATCAATAAATATTTTTTTTTATCATTATTACCAGCAGTGGAAGATTTTGCTTTAAACAAAATCTAATAAATCAAGGCAATCAAAAGAATCGTTTTAGCATCGGAAAATAGGCACCAAATTTTCCCGATTCCGATACCACCGAATGTTCCGATTTTATTCTGATTCCCAACTCTGATTAATCGTCCTAACACTAATTTTTATGCTAATAAATTAGAAATAAAATAGTGAAATATAAATACTCGTATATTTCACATTTTTTTAATACATATATATATTTTCAGAATGTGTGAGATTATATAATTATTTCCACAGCCAAACAATATCGCAGCTTACAAGAATCATGACAGTTAACAAACCGGAAGTTCAAGACTCGAATTTCGCCCTCATTCGGGCTCATCAGTTAGACATATCCGAACTGTGGAAATAATTATATATATATATATATATATATACTAGGTGACAGACCAGGTGTTGCCCGGTTGTACAATATGCTTAAATACAATATATTAATTTATACAGATTGTAGATGTATTATTATAGAATCAATTGTGTATTGATTATTATATATTACGAGGAATAACTTGCTCGGCGGACTAATACACAAAAACAAATTAAAAAAATACTAATGATAAAATGTTCATAAGCCCTGTGGCACCTATGATAACTGGTATGATAGAAATCTCCCTAAGGTTCCAATTTCTTTTCATATCATAATGAGACCTTGATACTTTTTTTTTCATTTTCTTCCTTTGAAAATTGTAATGCTGGGTATGGGGCAGCCAAACCAGCTGCCAACATTGCCCTGCTTTTTATTGAAACCAACCGAGAGCTCTTTTTAGTATTCTCACTGTTCCCTTAAGTGTAATTATCTGGATTTCTCTAACACTTGGTTCACCAGGAATATTAGTTAGGTAGGACTTCAGGTTCTTCTTTATAAGCCCTATGGCACCTATAATAACTGGTATGATTGATATTCCCTTAAGATTCCAGTTTATTTTCATATCATATATGAGAACGTATTTAGTTTCGATTCTAGTTGATGGAACCCAAGTCATATATATTATTTAGTTTTGTTCTTACTACTATATATATATATATATATATATATATATATATAGTTTTGTCTGTATAATAATTAATATATATAGTTTTGTCTGTATAATAATTAATATATATAGTTTTGTCTGTATAATAATTAATATATATAGTTTTGTCTGTATAATAATTAATATATATAGTTTTGTCTGTATAATAATTAATATATATAGAATTGTCTGTATAATAATTAATATATATGGAATTGTCTCTATAATAATTAATATAGGGTTTGTTTTACTATACACATAGATTCGAAAAAAAATGTCAAAAAACAAATATATAACAAATAAATGTTATCAAAGGCAATATAAGTTACTTTTCTACCTAACTGGATATGTTTTTAGTGTTTTTATTCAATGTAAAATGTTTAATCAGTTTGTAAAACATCCAGTGTTTATCGGTATATTTGAAAAAGACAAATTGCGGCGAGCTTGCTGTTAGACACGCTAAGTTTTGGAAAATGACTTCAGACTAAAAAACTATACAAAATACTGTAAGAAACTTACTCAATATATATCACACATGAGACCTTGATTTGGCCTGAAGATCAGATATATGAATGAATATTAAGCTGTTATTTTCTTTTTAATCTTTTAAAATCTAGCACTCTAATGAGATTCTCTCGCTAACTTAGCATCATATATATAATGTGTTTGTGTGTGGGGGAGGTTGTTTAACATCTTTGACACCTGGTATATGTCAGGTAGGTCAACTAGTCAGAGACATTTTTGTAAATCCATTCCATGGCTTTCAATATTAAGGATGACTTTAATAGATGCAAAAACCCATCTTTGAAGTGTTCTTTTTATCAAAACACAAAGATAGTCGAGCACAGCATCTCGAGTTAGTTTGATGACTTCTTTCGTTTGTTTGTTTGTTTGTTTGTTTGTTATTGTCTGTTACTTTCACATCAACCATTTTTATTAGCGTCACCATTTTTTTTTTTTTTTTTTTTTTGCTTACTGTTTTAAGAAAACTACAGATCAGATTGTGAAAAGGAACCATTTGTCTTGGAGCTATTCAAGCTCAGCGCTCAACCAAAATCACTACGTGCTCTAAAATGATAAATAATCTTAAAAAAAAATAAAATAAAAAGTAAAATAAAAGAAAAGACAAAATAAAATAAAGAAAAAGATATAAAAAAAACAAAGTTATAAAAATAATTTGAAAAATCTAAAAAAAAAAAAAAAAGTAAAAAACTAAAAACATAATATAAATAAAATACCCATACAAAGATTCAAAAAACATTTTTTTAATCCGTTAAAATATATTTAAAATGCAGCAAAACCTACATGGACGAAATGTACGTAGAAATGTTTGATATGATAAAATGTATGTTGAAATAAACAATTATAAATATATGAAATGTATGTTGAAATAAACAATTATAAATATATGAAATGTATGTTGAAATAAACAATTATAAATATATGAAATGTATGTTGAAATAAACAATTATAAATATATGAAATGTATGTTGAAATAAACAATTATAAATATATGAAATGTATGTTGAAATAAACAATTATAAATATATGAAATGTATGTTGAAATAAACAATTATAAATATATAAAATGTATGTTGAAATAAACAATTATAAATATATAAAATGTATGTTGAAATAAACAATTATAAATATATGAAATGTATGTTGAAATAAACAATTATAAATATATGAAATGTATGTTGAAATAAACAGTTATAAATATATGAAATGTATGTTGAAATAAACAATTATAAATATATAAAATGTATGTTGAAATAAACAATTATAAATATATAAAATGTATGTTGAAATAAACAATTATAAATATATGAAATGTATGTTGAAATAAACAATTATAAATATATGAAATGTATGTTGAAATAAACAATTATAAATATATAAAATGTATGTTGAAATAAACAATTATAAATATATAAAATGTATGTTGAAATAAACAATTATAAATATATGAAATGTATGTTGAAATAAACAATTATAAATATATGAAATGTATGTTGAAATAAACAATTATAAATATATGAAATGTATGTTGAAATAAACAATTATAAATATATAAAATGTATGTTGAAATAAACAATTATAAATATATGAAATGTATGTTGAAATAAACAATTATAAATATATAAAATGTATGTTGAAATAAACAATTATAAATATATAAAATGTATGTTGAAATAAACAATTATAAATATATGAAATGTATGTTGAAATAAACAATTATAAATATATGAAATGTATGTTGAAATAAACAATTATAAATATATGAAATGTATGTTGAAATAAACAATTATAAATATATGAAATGTATGTTGAAATAAACAATTATAAATATATAAAATGTATGTTGAAATAAACAATTATAAATATATGAAATGTATGTTGAAAATTCGTATTAGTTGGATGCATTAGACTACTATTATTTTGAGTGTGATTTTCACAACGTTTCGTTCGATGTAACCTCCAACCTTCTTCAGGTGTATCTTGTCGAACTCGGGAATTTGGACAAAATTCCCGAAACCTTATGAAAATCACATTCAAGATGAGAACAGTAGTCCGATGGATCCAAATAATACGAATACCCAATCCTTATTTCGAAAATTTAGAAACGTAGACGGAAAAGTCTAAAAGGGACGAAACGTACACAAAAACGCCTAAAAAAAAATATAGAGGGGAAAAAAAGACGAAACGTAGACGGAAAAGTCTAAAAGATACAAAACAAAATGTAGAGAGAAAAGTCTACAAGATGAATTGTACCTATTTACTATGCCTCCCCACGGGACAGAGTTAGACACCAGGGTCGTTTTTTAACGTGGAGAAAAGGTACAAAAGTGAAAATTGTCTCAGTCGTGAAGGATTTCTCCTCCACCGAAAGAGAACAAGAAATAGAAGTGCAGCATCTGAAGAACAGATACTACACTTTGATTTTGTCCCGAAAGCCAAGTTGTACCTATTTACTATGCCTCCCCACGGGACAGAGTTAGACACCAGGGTCGTTTTTTAACGTGGAGAAAAGGTACAAAAATAAAAATTGTCTCAGTCGTGAAGGATTTCTCCTCCACCGAAAGAGAACAAGAAATAGAAGTGCAGCATCTGAAGAACAGATGGTATTTATTTGCTCCCCCACCAAGCAAATTAGGCACAAGGCCGATTTTTAATGTGAGGAGTGAAGGGAGGGGGAAGGGAAAAAGGGGGCCAGCTCCCGAGAGGTGGGAAATGGGATCTGGTTAAAGGTCAGGCATGTGGGGTTGCCCCCACATCTGGTCTTTGCTAGTCATAGCTGGTCTTTGCTAGTCATAGCTTGCAGCATCTGAAGAACAGATGGTATTTATTTGCTCCCCCACCGAGCAAATTAGGCACAAGGCCGATTTTTAATGTGAGGAGTGAAGGGGAAATGGGGACCAACTCCCCGGGGAGTAGGGAAGCTGGATAGTGACAATTGGTATGAAGGGTTGCCCCTACATTGACCAAGGTCTTATATGTGGGGTTACCCCCACATATGGACTTTGCTTGCAGTATCTGCCGGAACAGATACTACACTTTGATCTTGTCCCGAAGGCCAAGTTGTAGAGGGATTTATATATGTGTGTGTGTGTGTGTGTGTGAGAAAATTAAAATGTTGCGAGCATTATTGGTATTTGAAGACGACAGAAATTAATGGAAATGTTAAAAAAACTAATGATCAAGGTTATTAATTTTGTCTTTAAAAATATCACCCTAAACAAAGCACATTGCCATTGAAACGTAAGAGGTTATTGGGGTCAGATTTATACGTGCATCCCAAATGGGGATTTGAGCGGCAAGGTGCTTGTTTACGTTACATTTAAATTCCTATCCCTTGATATAGCCGGGGAAACAGGAAACGCATATAAGGAACTCCAAAAGCAAGAAGCTATTAGAGTAGAAAGCTTTCCGGCATCTGTTGGAACCTCTGTATAATTTTGCTTCTTGTTGGGGTTCATCATGTTGGGGAGGGGGTCTCAAGTGAAGCAAGTTCGTCGGAGCACATTTGATTGAAATTGTCAAAAACACAGGTGCAATATTTCGTGGATGGAGCAGCGTGGGATTTATTCGATGGGACATTTTTTTTTTTTTTTAGACTCTGTCCAAGTTGGCGAGTCTCGTGGTTGGTGTACCAGTCCAGATGCGGCAACAATACTCGATGTATGGATTCTTCTTAATCTAATGGTGACTTGCATCAGATTTAACTTAGACTAGCAAGGGCACCTGACGTTGCCAGGGATTGAATGAGGATCAACGAATGTTTCACACTCCCATATTTTATTGTCGTTGAAATCGGTAAAATCGTTAATTTTTCAATCAAATCAAACATCCCAAATGGGGATTTGAGCGGCAAGGTGCTTGTTTACGTTACATTTAAATTCCTATCCCTTGATATAGCCGGGGAAACAGGAAACACATATAAGGAACTCCAAATGCAAGAAGCTATTAGAATAGAAAGCCTGCTCTAGCTGGGGACCCACCGCGGTACGGGGGGGGGGCTTCACATGCCACCTCATAGTGATTTAGTCCACAATAGTTGTAGTTTATATTGCACTATAGAGAATCTACTGTTGATTTGCTGAAATTATTTTTAAACAATGACTTTATTTAAAGTTTAAAATGCCATCAAGTCAAGTATCATTGTTCATTTGTGCTCTAAACACGAACGCGCCCCTGTTATATCAAAGAACGTACTGTCGATTTTTTTATGTTGGGCCTTTCAGCTTGTGCGGTAATAAAACTTCTCAAATTCACTGGTGATGTTAGGCTGTATAAGGTGTTAACTTTAGTCAAAATCACCTGATCTTTTTCTGTCGGGTTTCTTCAATTATTGATACTTGCCGAAGACATTCCGATACAAAACCTATCTAAGATCACTGCCAGACACATAAACTATATATATATATATATATATATATATATATATTTTAATGGGCCAACCGTTAAGGAGTACATAGAGAATGATGTCAAGCACACGCACGTACACACACACACACACACACACAAAGTTCATTTTTATATAATAATATAGATGTTTTGCTTATAAGATTATTGGTTGCCTAAAATTGCAGGTTTAAGAGAATGGGAGAAAGGGAGGAGCGGAACTGGTGATGGAGTTTATCTTTTACGCTAAGATAAAGACTACATCTCATTGAACTTCGACCACATGGAAAAGACGAAATTCTGGACAGTCAGATAAAAAGGGGGTTCTTATTTGATTAAAAAAAGATTTTAAAGAAAATGTCTACGCTGTTTAACTTCCGTAAAATGAATACATGATGATATGAAATATTATGTTTAGAGTGGCTGATAAGATTTGGGTCAAAATCCATGACGTTGTTTTGATTCTTGGAAAGGAGTCTGAAGAAAAAAAAAACTTGGCGCTTCTACACTATTGGGACGGGATCTCATAGTCAATAAATGGAGTTTGAGGGTTTCAACTGACTTTTTGTCAATTCTAATAAGTTACAATGGTAGCTTCTAAATTATGCAGTCGGAATTACCTGAATATTACTGAATTATTTAAAAAAAAAAAAAAAAAAAAACTTTAATCGTGGTAGCAGGTGAAAAATTGCCGCCATCTTGTTTAAATCGAAACGGAAAATCGTCTCCCTTTTGAACTATCCTGCGTCTTACGATCGTTTTCATCAAATTCTATTTTTTATTTTCTTTAATAAATAATTTTCTACCTTTTTATATATATATATATATATATATATATATTGTGGGGGGGGGTACAGCAATTATTCTAAGAGAATAAGTATAGGCAAAAAATAAACTGAGCTTAGATGAAGGGAGAGGCGGGGAGAAAATAAATCTTCACAAAAAGATTAGTTGTGAGGACGCATTCCTGGTTTGGGTTAAAATAAAGACATTAAAGCAATTGGCAAAACAGGAAGACTGAGTGAATTTTGTCAGCGTGAATGTTTGTGATTAATTAGAGAATCCATCGTCGGATTCTAATAGATTGGCGAGTAGTGAGACTCCAAAAACACGCGAACAATAACGGCGAATTAAGCATTAGGTGGTCGTGGGTAGAAGGGATTGATGGAAATGGACTTCATGAACATAAAGAGATTATGTAACAAAACTTCCTATGTATCTCTCTCTCTCTCTCTCTCTCTCTCTCTCTCTCTCTCTCTCTCTCTCTCTCTCTCTCTGATATATATATACGCACACACAGGATGGCCCACTTAAAAGTAGCCCAGAAAATGTAGTAGAGGAGTAACATACTTTTATTGTTTACTTTTACTGCAGCGGTCATCCAACCAGCTAATAACCCCAAACCGATGTCTCACAAGTAGGAGTTTTAACTCGAAAGGACGATGCCATCCAGCAATGTTAACCAAGCGAGTAACTTATGATAGGATTTTCAGAATGTGAACTGCCGTTGACTGTCATGGCTCTTGTGGGCTGCGACGTTGTTAAAACTCCTACTTGTGAGACATCGGCTTGTGGTTATTAGCTGGTTAGATGACCGCGGCCCTTGTCGAGACGAAGTAGGTTCATTTCACAGTCGGATTTCGGCGCGGTTTGCTTGATTTGTGTTGGTTAATTGAAATTCTTGTGTATGGGGCGTTTGCTCAGTTGGTAGAGTGCTTACCTTGCATGCAAGAGGATCGGGTTTCGAATCCTGAGTTTGGATGTGCCTAACTGATGAGCCCAAATGAGAGCGAAACTCCAGTCTTGGACTTCCGGTTCGTTGACTGTCATGGCTCTTGTGGGCTGCGACGTTGTTTGGCTGTGGAATTTATTATATATAATCTGTCACATTCTGAAAATACATATATATATATATATATATATATATATATATATAATTTCATTATTCTGAAGTATACACACACACACACACACGTGTGTGTGTGTGTTGGATGTTTTTCAACGTTTTAACAAAAAAATATTCCTTCTTGGAAAATTATTTTGTCAGTAAATCAATTAATTTCTTGCAATCGTTGAATCAATCTGATTTCACGAATTCACACTAGTCCTTAAATTATTTTTAAGATCATCAGTTGTTTATCACGAAACACTATTTCGGGGTGGGGGAGGGGGGGCAGGGTAATCTATATATACTAGCAGGGCGCTCGACGTTTTCCGGTCATAAGATACGTCTAAATGATATTTTAATTCATGTATATTACATATTTATTATTATAGAGACAATTCTCTATTGATTAGTATAGGGAATCTAATATATAGTAGTCAGATAAAAAAAAATGTTTAAAACCTTATATTTCTAGTTTTTCCGACCCAACCCTACAAACGCTTCATTGTAAGGAGCGATTTTAGTCATGGACTGATATCCCAGTGAGTTTGAATGATGTGTCTGTGCACGCAATTAGAGAGAGAGAGAGAGAGAGAGAGAGAGAGAGAGAGAGAGAAAGAGAGATTTTGACACGAAGTTGCACTCGAAAAAAACAAATCGAGATTAATTGAACTAACATCTCTTGTTCATGCACTCGCCCCCCCCCCCTTCGTTTTTGTCCTCATCCTCGAGGGAAGACTGGGACAGTATGAAAGATAGTTATGGTGACGAGATAAGAGAGTAAATAGATAGGAACTAAAAGATATAGATGGGAACAGACAGAAGTAGGTATATAGATCGAAACAGGCGTGTAATATATATATAATTAAGCTACACTGAATATTCCGCGTTTCACTCTTATATATTCCTTATAAAAATAGTGTGTGTGTGTGTGTGTGTGTGTGTGTGTGTGTGTGTGTGTGTGTGTGTAAATGGATATATGACTAATTAGATGTATAGATAAATATAAAGATAGATATATACGTACAGATTGATTGGTTGTTGGATAGATAGATAGATAGATAGATAGAGCAAGTGACAGATGGACGGATGAATTATTATATAGATAGAGGATTGGATAAGTGGTGGACGAATGTTCGTTTAAAATAGACATTTGACTAGGTTATTTGCAGGCACCGCTCCCGTGGGTCGATCGGAAAGACTGCTGACTATCAACGCGATGGTTCTATGTTCAATCCTAGGCTTGGAAGAAAGGCTAGTCTAACGGCACTGATGAGTTGTGATACAAATAAACATGACTGTATGTCGATGACTACAATTAAAAACTAAATGTCTAAATTCAACAGCATTTCTTGCGGTTAAGAGATGGCTTCTGTCACCAGGTTCGAATCTATCGACTGGTGTTAATAAGTGACACCCTGCACTGATGATTCCTGACAGGATGAAACACTAGTGTCTGTAGATATTTCATAATTCAAAAATAAATAATATATATATATATATATATATATATATATCTCAAAAAAGGGTTGAAGAAGTCTAGAAAGCTTCTTTAGGATTAGCCATATAAAGATGTGTAAAATTCAACCGCCCTTCTTTTGATGAGAAGTATTAGGCTTCGAAATACCTAGGTATAAAAAGTATATAACACCTCCCTCAATTACTGTCTCCTTACTACATCCAAAAACAAATGTATGTATACCAACATATGATTTTGTCTTGTCTCTCATTGCTATATATATATATATATATATATATATATATATATATATATATATATATATATTTATATTTTGTGTACAGAAAGTTGTTAGTTGAGACAGATCATTGGTACCGTCGGTTTCAAGCCCGATAATAAGGCCCGTTTAAGGTATCCTTATCAAGCTCTCTTCAGCCAATATTCGTCTATCTTATAACCGGAAGTGTCTAATATATAAGTACGCTCTTAAAATTTGGATTTTCCTTTTAATTGAGCACTCTGCTGGAATTCTTTTTCCAAAAAAAACTAATCATATATATATATATATATATATATATATATATATAATAATAATAAGTAATTATATGTGTGTATTTAAACAGCATGTTTCTATTAGGGCAAATGTTATTAAATAACGGGTTTTTTTGTTTTATTAGACTTTATATTCAGATAATTTGAAAAATTTAAATGTCTTATGAAACAAAATTTGAATGTCTTATGAAACAAAAACATCTATTAATAGCGTTTTCTTTAATCTAATTTATAAAACTCACTATGTCTGTCTGTCTCCATATATTCAAACTCTATTTCTTTCGAAACTAAAAGTTACAGAGCGGCGCTACGGGCCTCAAATGATTCAATGTCTTATGGACCGTTCTATTATGGGTTTTCAGCTGATTAAAATAGTTTTCAACGGGTCACAAATGGGTCAAAATTGGAAAAATCGTTACACATTTTGTACATTCATTTCTAGTTTTTTAATCAGTTCAGCACATAAAACCAAGCTTCTCTCCTTACATCATCAACGCTCTGATCCACATCTAGCATCAATTGAAATGAATGGCTCTCGTCTTGGGGAGGCCTCAAGTTTTGACAAGCTTCTGGGCTTGACCATTACTTCTGATCTTAAATGGAACACGTGCATCAGGTCTGTTGCTAAGGCTGCTGGAAAAATGGTGAGATCTTTCTATCGATCCGGTAGATATCTCACTGCTGATAAAATTCTCTATCTATATAAGAGCCAGGTACGTCCAAGGATGGAATACTGTTGCCACATCTGGGCAGGAGCTGCTAGAAAGGACTTGTCCTGCTTTGATCGAGTTCAAAATAGACTTCGTAGCCTCGTAGGAGATGTCCTTTTCTCTTCCCTTCAACCTCTATCTCACAGAAGAGATGTTGCGAGTTTCTCTCTGCTGTATCGTTATTTTCATGGAAAGTATTCGACTGAGCTTCAGTCTATGCCCCCCCCTCGCCAAACTTTCACAAGAAACACTCGTCTAGCTGAAAGCACTATCAATAATTCCCCCCACTCTTTATCTGTGCCTAAACATAGATTCCATGAACAAAGTTTCTTTCTTAGAACTGCACGCCTGTGGAATTGTCTTACGTTTTCCTGCTTTCCAGCTGACTACAATATGGTTATCTTCAAGTCTAACGTAAATAGGTTCTTGATGAGCCATTCTATATAAGTTATCAAATTTACCGAATTTTCATTACTAATGATTACTATATTGTCCAATTTCTACTGTACACTCTTTAACCTTTATCCTCGAGTGGCCTCTTGGCCTGGATAATGTGGTGATGCCTGTGTAAAAAAAAGTCACGTTGGTATAGTGGTAACGTCACCAGCTTTGAACGCTACAGTTTTGCTTTCAGCTGATAGCACTCAAATATTTTTTTTTTTTTTTACTTTTGAAATCACGACTCTATAATAATATATACGAAATCTGGACAAATTAAAATATTTAAGCATATTTTACGCCCGGGCAAAGCCGGAAACCCTTCCCCTAATGCATGTATATGGAGAGATCGAGAGAGAGAGAGAAAGAGATAGTAACTTCGATATAAATAGACGTAAATGGATAGGTGGGCACAGACTGAGGGACTAATAGCGTATACCTATAAAAGTGAGAATGTCTGTGAAGACACTTCTCAACCTATGTACTCAACGAATTTTTTATATACAGGCTTGAAATTTGATATATAGGGTATTCAGACATGCAGAAAATTTTTTAATCGGTTTTCATCTGGAAAAAGGGCTGCTAAGAAGTCAAATTTGAAAAATTGGTACTTGGCAGTCATCAGATTTTTTTTTCTGGTCGTTACCTATTGTTATATAGGGGTTTCATTAAAAGAGTCTTATTATACGTGATGCTTAGAAAGAGTCTTATTAGAGTGTTTGTCGTTGAGAGAGAGTCTTATTACAAGTGATGTCGTGTAGAGAGATGTTGTTGTAAGAGAGACTCAGAGAGATTGTTGCGTTCCGTGTTCGTGTTATGACGATTCATATATATATATAAAAATATGTTCATTACTTAGAAGTGTTGATATGAGAAAGCTCTTTGAGTGAGGAGATAGCGTTCAGACAGTCTTAGTGTTGATATGAGATGTAGAGTTCGCATTGTCGATATGAGATGTCGAGACGTGTATGTAAGATGTGTATGTTAAGATATTTTATAACACAGACATATAGACATATAATAACAATTCAATTTACCTTTTTGTAAAATTACAACACTAGACGACGTTTTATAAAAACACATGATGGGTTTATTTCTTTACGACCGGCCGTGGTTTTCATCATAAAGAATTCAAAGCTTCACATATTAAGTTTCAAAGTGACCGTCTCGTTTCTAGACGTTCGAATTCCAAACTCTCTCTGAGTTTCTCACTAACTAACTAACCCTCACTTCCTATATTGAGAAATCCATGCATGTCCGGCCAACGTGACCACAATTCACGTGCCATCAACATGCGTGACCTGCACGTTTCCGAACATTCTGATTTCCCATTTTTTTCTTTGTTGTTTTCACAAAGGGATTGAACCTACATATCTAATTCATTTAACCCATATTTTATTATCCACATTCTTTTAACAATGAATAGTTTATTTATTATTTATTTCATCAGAATCAACAATTTACTGGACATTCCATTTAAACCTATTGTTCTTTAAAACTTATATCCAGGGTTCGATTCCTGCTTTCTCTCATTTTATTTTCATTTTAACTAAATCTCTCTATTTTTATACTTACATGAAAAGGAGACAGCCCTTATCATGGCTCTTGTGGGCTGCGACGTTGTTTGGCTGTGGAATTTATTATATATAATCTGTCACATTCTGAAAATACATATATATATATATATATATATATATATATAATTTCATTATTCTGAAGTATACACACACACACATTTTCTTGGAAAATTATTTTGTCAGTAAATCAATTAATTTCTTGCAATCGTTGAATCAATCTGATTTCACGAATTCACACTAGTCCTTAAATTATTTTTAAGATCATCAGTTGTTTATCACGAAACACTATTTCGGGGTGGGGGAGGGGGGCAGGGTAATCTATATATACTAGCAGGGCGCTCGACGTTTTCCGGTCATAAGATACGTCTAAATGATATTTTAATTCATGTATATTACATATTTATTATTATAGAGACAATTCTCTATTGATTAGTATAGGGAATCTAATATATAGTAGTCAGATAAAAAAAAAATGTTTAAAACCTTATATTTCTAGTTTTTCCGACCCAACCCTACAAACGCTTCATTGTAAGGAGCGATTTTAGTCATGGACTGATATCCCAGTGAGTTTGAATGATGTGTCTGTGCACGCAATTAGAGAGAGAGAGAGAGAGAGAGAGAGAGAGAGAGAGAGAGAGAAAGAGAGATTTTGACACGAAGTTGCACTCGAAAAAAACAAATCGAGATTAATTGAACTAACATCGCTTGTTCATGCACTCGCCCCCCCCCTTTCGTTTTTGTCCTCATCCTCGAGGGAAGACTGGGACAGTATGAAAGATAGTTATGGTGACGAGATAAGAGAGTAAATAGATAGGAACTAAAAGATATAGATGGGAAGAGACAGAAGTAGGTATATAGATCGAAACAGGCGTGTAATATATATATAATTAAGCTACACTGAATATTCCGCGTTTCACTCTTATATATTCCTTATAAAAATAGTGTGTGTGTGTGTGTGTGTGTGTGTGTGTGTGTGTGTAAATGGATATATGACTAATTAGATGTATAGATAAATATAAAGATAGATATATACGTACAGATTGATTGGTTGTTGGATAGATAGATAGATAGAGCAAGTGACAGATGGACGGATGAATTATTATATAGATAGAGGGTTAAGTGGTGGACGAATGTTCGTTTAAAATAGACATTTGACTAGGTTATTTGCAGGCACCGCTCCCGTGGGTCGATCGGAAAGACTGCTGACTATCAACGCGATGGTTCTATGTTCAATCCTAGGCTTGGAAGAAAGGCTAGTCTAGCGGCACTGATGAGTTGTGATACAAATAAACATGACTGTATGTCGATGACTACAATTAAAAACTAAATGTCTAAATTCAACAGCATTTCTTGCGGTTAAGAGATGGCTTCTGTCACCAGGTTCGAATCTATCGACTGGTGTTAATAAGTGACACCCTGCACTGATGATTCCTGACAGGATGAAACACTAGTGTCTGTAGATATTTCATATTTCAAAAATAAATAATATATATATATATATATATATATATATATATATATATCTCAAAAAAGGGTTTTCTTATGCACCCTATATATATATATATATATATATATATATATATATATATATATATATATATATATATATATATATATATATAATAAGTAATTATATGTGTGTATTTAAACAGCATGTTTCTATTAGGGCAAATGTTATTAAATAACGGGGTTTTTTGTTTTCTTAGACTTTATATTCAGATAATTTGAAAAATTTAAATGTCTTATGAAACAAAATTTAAATGTCTTATGAAACAAAATTTGAATGTCTTATGAAACAAAATTTGAATGTCTTATGAAACAAAAACATCTATTAATAGCGTTTTCTTTCATCTAATTTATAAAACTCACTATGTCTGTCTGTCTCCATATATTCAAACTCTATTTCTTTCGAAACTAAAAGTTACAGAGCGGCGCTACGGGCCTCAAATGATTCAATGTCTTATGGACCGTTCTATTATGGGTTTTCAGCTGATTAAAATAGTTTTCAATGGGTCACAAATGGGTCAAAATTGGAAAAATCGTTACACATTTTGTACATTCATTTCTAGTTTTTTAATCAGTTCAGCACATAAAACCAAGCTTCTCTCCTTACATCATCAACGCTCTGATCCACATCTAGCATCAATTGAAATGAATGGCTCTCGTCTTGGGGAGGCCTCAAGTTTTGACAAGCTTCTGGGCTTGACCATTACTTCTGATCTTAAATGGAACACGTGCATCAAATCTGTTGCTAAGGCTGCTGGAAAAATGGTGAGATCTTTCTATCGATCCAGTAGATATCTCACTGCTGATAAAATTCTCTATCTATATAAGAGCCAGGTACGTCCAAGGATGGAATACTGTTGCCACATCTGGGCAGGAGCTGCTAGAAAGGACTTGTCCTGCTTTGATCGAGTTCAAAATAGACTTCGTAGCCTCGTAGGGGATGTCCTTTTCTCTTCCCTTCAACCTCTATCTCACAGAAGAGATGTTGCGAGTTTCTCTCTGCTGTATCGTTATTTTCATGGAAAGTATTCGACTGAGCTTCAGTCTATGCCCCCCCCCTCGCCAAACTTTCACAAGAAACACTCGTCTAGCTGAAAGCACTATCAATAATTCCCCCCACTCTTTATCTGTGCCTAAACATAGATTCCATGAACAAAGCTTCTTTCTTAGAACTGCACGCCTGTGGAATTGTCTTACGTTTTCCTGCTTTCCGGCTGACTACAATATGGTTATCTTCAAGTCTAACGTAAATAAGTTCTTGATGAGCCATTCTATATAAGTTATCAAATTTACCGAATTTTCATTACTAATGATTACTATATTGTCCAATTTCTACTGTACACTCTTTAACCTTTATCCTCGAGTGGCCTCTTGGCCTGGATAATGTGGTGATGCCTGTGTAAAAAAAAAGTCACGTTGGTATAGTGGTAACGTCACCAGCTTTGAACGCTACAGTTTTGCTTTCAGCTGATAGCACTCAAATATTTTTTTTTTTTTTTTTACTTTTGAAATCACGACTCTATAATAATATATACGAAATCTGGACAAATTAAAATATTTAAGCATATTTTACGCCCGGGCAAAGCCGGAAACCCCTCCCCTAATGCATGTATATGGAGAGATCGAGAGAGAGAGAGAAAGAGATAGTAACTTCGATATAAATAGACGTAAATGGATAGGTGGGCACAGACTGAGGGACTAATAGCGTATACCTATAAAAGTGAGAATGTCTGTGAAGACACTTCTCAACCTATGTACTCAACGAATTTTTTATATACAGGCTTGAAATTTGATATATAGGGTATTCAGACATGCAGAACATTTTTTAATCGGTTTTCATCTGGAAAAAGGGCTGCTAAGAAGTCAAATTTGAAAAATTGGTACTTGGCAGTCATCAGATTTTTTTTTTCTGGTCGTTACCTATTGTTATATAGGGGTTTCATTAAAAGAGTCTTATTATACGTGATGCTTAGAAAGAGTCTTATTAGAGTGTTTGTCGTTGAGAGAGAGTCTTATTACAAGTGATGTCGTGTAGAGAGATGTTGTTGTAAGAGAGACTCAGAGAGATTGTTGCGTTCCGTGTTCGTGTTATGACGATTCATATATATATATAAAAATATGTTCATTACTTAGAAGTGTTGATATGAGAAAGCTCTTTGAGTGAGGAGATAGTGTTCAGACAGTCTTATTGTTGATATGAGATGTAGAGTTCGCATTGTCGATATGAGATGTCGAGACGTGTATGTAAGATGTGTATGTTAAGACATTTTATAACACAGACATATAGACATATAATAACAATTCAATTTACCTTTTTGTAAAATTACAACACTAGACGACGTTTTATAAAAACACATGATGGGTTTATTTCTTTACGACCGGCCGTGGTTTTCATCATAAAGAATTCAAAGCTTCACATATTAAGTTTCAAAGTGACCGTCTCGTTTCTAGACGTTCGAATTCCAAACTCTCTCTGAGTTTCTCACTAACTAACTAACTAACTAACTAACCCTCACTTCCTATATTGAGAAATCCATGCATGTCCGGCCAACGTGACCACAATTCACGTGCCATCAACATGCGTGACCTGCACGTTTCCGAACATTCTGATTTCCCATTTTTTTCTTTGTTGTTTTCACAAAGGGATTGAACCTACATATCTAATTCATTTAACCCATATTTTATTATCCACATTCTTTCTAACAATGATAGTTTATTTATTATTTATTTCATCAGAATCAACAATTTACTGGGCATTCCATTTACACCTATTGTTCTTTAAAACTTATATCCAGGGTTCGATTCCTGCTTTCTCTCATTTTATTTTCATTTTAACTAAATCTCTCTATTTTTATACTTACATGAAAAGGAGACAGCCCTTATCATGTAACACTATTAACCTGACAACTTCCTTATATTAAGAATAATTAGGTTTAAAAACACATTGTTAATATCGTGCCAAGCTGATCTAATGGTTATCGGACTTGATTCACTGTCTTTAGATTTTGGTTTCGATCTCAGCTTAAGTATTTTTTTTATTTTTTTTTTTTTTTTTGTTTTTTTACTTACAAGAAGTGAACCGTTTAAAAAACATAATACTCGTATGCACATGTCTCGGTTTCAGTATTAATTAAAATATACTATTTATGCGTATTTTACGACCGGGCAACGCCGGATGTCCGTTAGTATTGATATAGATAGGCACGTTTGATTAAATAAAAACAGATGCAAAAATGCAATAGCTATACAAAGATAGGCATGATTGTGAGGGCGGATGGGGGGGGGTGGAAAGAAATAAAACGGTTTTTAGAAAGTGAAATGTTCATGAAACACTCGGGGGGAAAAAGAAAGTCATTGTAACAAAGAGAGAAAAAATGATTGTAAGATATAAGAATGGGTGAGAGAGAGAGAGGGGGCGAAGCGATGCAGAAAGTTGGCCCCAGATTCAGAAGTCGGCTGATATGTCTGCTGCCGAGTAAATAAACGCATATGCGACTGTGTATTGATAGCTAGTAGTTGTGGTTGAGGTGGTGCGAGGTGTTTATTGGATCGATGGGGGGGGGGGGCATTAGAAATAAGGAAAGTGTTTTGCATTTGGCACTAATCCATACAGACTTTTTAACACGATTATTGAACATGCACTATTGAGCACTCATAATTAGATGTTGTGTGTGTATATATATATATATATATATATATATATATATATATATATATATATATATAGTAATGTGATTGACAATTTAAAATTCAAATTAGAATTAAAAATTAAAAATCTGTTTCCTAAGAAGGAACAACAACAAAGGCAATAATTTGTACGATCGTTTCGGAAACGATGTTTTCTATTGTGATAAACATTAAGCCACGGACAATAATTTTGACATATAGTTATTTTTTTAAAACAAAGTCTCCTCATCAGCAAAAGTATTGGGTGGGTTTTTTTTTAATATATGTAAAAGACATCATTTATTTATATATACACACACACACACATATATATATATATATATATATATATATATATATATATATATATATATATACACACACACACACGATGGTTGTAGGCCTAATCTTTGGCTAAGGAAAGGTGCTAGTCTAGACGTACTGATGAGTTGTGATACAACGAAACAGTACTGTATGTGGATGACATAGAAATATATTCAAGTTCAATTCACAAATTTTGAAAACAAATGTTCTTTCGTTTTCTCAAGAGTATATGTTACAATAAAAATGTTATCACTGTATTTTGAATGTAGCAAGCCTTTCAGACAATTTCATAGCGATAAAAACATGTTCAAATACAATCTTTACATGTCACAAACAGTCAAAATCATACCCCTGATGTCGAGAGTGTAATTCACGGTGTTGATCAGGTCTCCATCTTTTTATTTATTTATATTTTCCCCTTTAGCCGTACTTTCGTATTTATAATTATTCCTGTATTCATTTTATTTAGTATAATTTGTCACCTTAAATTTATTTTCATTTATTAATTACTATATATTATTTTAAATTTAAATTATTCTATTTTGAGCATTAAGCATCAGACAAATGTAGTATATTGGGTATTGTACTATTTATATTGTCTATCCTGCTATAATTGGAAAAAGCATTACTCTTTGAATATTTACAAGAAGACCATATATATATATATATATATATATATATATATATATATATATATATATATATATATATATAGTGTTGGGATTATTAATCGGCATCGGAATTAGTAATCGGAAAAATAGAAACATTTTTGGGGTATTGATATCAGAAAAAATTTGTGCCTATTTTCCGACGCCAAAACGAAAAAATAAATAGTAAATATTTATTGATTTTAAACTACCACTAAAGCTAAAATCGATAGATCATCCACCACAAGTTTATTTTTACATTTATATTCTGGATTGGTTTCTCGGATCCGAGGATCAATAGGAAGGTTGTCCTTGGCGGCATGCCAACTGGTGACTCTGCAGACCGATCCCCAACATGCACACTTTGTGACACCAAGTGTATGGAGATCCCTAGAGAGAGGGGCCCTGAAAACAAGGATTAGCGGTAGATGCTGTGGTAGGGATACTCCATGCATTTGTGAATTGTACCTTTGTAGATATACAGGATATTGTTAGGTGTGAATAGTAGTTTTCTAGCACGATAGAGGAAGCTTACCTTCTTTGCAGCAACCTAGGCAATGTCTTCAAAGTATTTGTTCCCATTCATGTTGCCTGTGAATATTAATATTGTCAGAATATAAACCGGATGGAGTTAAAAATAAAAAGATGTAGAAGAAGGACAACAACAACGGAAGAAACATTAAAAAAAAATTCTCTTTCAAATGTTTAGATGCACGTTGGCATACGAAACACAGAATATTCTTCATTTTTACGTGGCGTTCGTGGAAATGTTTGGTATGGAATGGAAGAGGCTGGGAGTTTCAGTTGGTAAAACTGCTGATCATCATTTGCAGGCGCAAACATTGATAAAAAGCAAATATAATCGTAAATAAAGGAATTTTGCTTGAAACGAGACATTTCTTTTTGTAGATGAACAAATAATAGATTGAGAAAAGTGTCTTCATCATTGCATATGTATTCAATCACACCATGTCCCCATTCTCTGCTTGTACACTATACATGCGTGTGTATATATATATAGGTATGTACATGTGCATATATCTGTGTATATATATGTATATGTGTATATATACACGTGGTGTATGCTTGTGTGTGTGTGTGTGTTTGTGTGTGTATAGAGAGAGAAAGAGAGATGTTGTTTGTTTTTTTGCGATACGTTTTGAATTAATTCAATCATTTACAAAAGTACATTTTTACCTAAATGCGAGTTGGGAATAATTTTCCCTTTAACCAATTTGGTACCCCCACATGTGGAGCGGCATATATATTATTTTTAAAATTTGATTTTTAAAATATAATTATCCACTGACACGTGTTTTGTTGTCTACGACTCATCAGAGTGGCTGAATCTAGCGAGATTCGAAAAAGGGACCCTATGTGTGAATACCCTTTATGTAAAATTTCAAATGTTTCGACCAAAAATTCTCTGAGTAATTTGGTAGACCACAGAGGTAATTTTTTAAAACTTTGACCACAATTTCGACCCCTTTTACAGTTATTGTTTTGGTCTCAAATCAAAATAAAAAGTTTGACCCATGTCCCAGTTACCTATATCTAAAATTTCAAGTTTTTAGATCCAAAATTGACGGAGGAGTTTTATAGAATCTGCAAAGGTCAACTCTTTCAATTTTGACCTTTTGGCAGTCAAATTTTCGCCCCAAAACTCATTAAAATGCTTGCCGCATGTCTGAATATCCGTTATGTAAAATTTCAAATGTTTAGAGCAGAAATTATTTGAGTAGTTTGCTAGAGACTGCGAAGGTAAAATCTTTTGAACTTCGACCCAAACCAATTAAAAGGCTTGCCCTATCTCTGAATACTCTTTATGTAAAATTTCAAATGTTTAGACCAGAAATTGGCCGAGTAATTTGGTAGTGATTTTTTTTTTACTTTGACCCCAATAACCCCTTAACATTCATTGTTTTGGTCTCAAATCAAATTAAAAAGTATAAACTATGTCCAAGTAACCTACATTTAAAATTTCAAATTGGCGGAAGAGTTTTCAAAGGCCAAATCGTTGAACTTTGACCCCTTGACAGCAAAATTTCTGGCTGAAAACTGATTAAAAAGATTTTCCCAAATCTCAATTACCCCTTATGTCAAATCTTGCGTCTGTAGACTGAAAATTGACAGAGTACTTTGGTAGGGAAATATACACACACAGACAATTTTACTTATATATATATAATATAAAGCTGAATGTGTGTGTGTGTTGTCACGAATAGGCTCCTATATGGTTGACTATTTTAAAAAACTGATTAAATAAAATGATAGATGTATCGAGACACAGGAATGGGTATGTTTGATCTGGCAGAACGGTGGTTCATTAAAATTGTGGGGTCTGCGTTCGCGCCTGGTCTCCATGGAATGGAAATAGGCACAAACTTTAATAAAGACTTTTATATCTATCTGCGTAAGTATACTTTGATAATTATGTTTCAGTTTGAAGAAATATGGTATAATAAAATTATGGGGTGTTCATTCGCTCCTGACCTCCATAGAATGGAAATATGTCACAAAGTTTAACAAGGTTTTTTAATATAGATTCACAGAATATTGTGATAAGTGTTTCAGTGTGAACAGGTATGGTATAATAAATTATGGGGTTTATCTATTTTATTTTTTATTTTCATCATATTTTCCTTTGGTTTTGATACCCCCAAATTCGAAGCTATCTCTTTACAAGCCTTCCTTTTCATAACCTATCATACTTTCATAAATCAGAGTCCGTTTTCTGTAGGCTGTTTTTGAACCCAGTCAACGACGGGTACTTTTGCTAGTATTATATATAATATCCCGTTTACACGCTAGTATGTGTCGGATGACTTAGAAATCGACTTCCCCACCAACCTATCTCTGACTAGGTATTTTATTTATCTCCCTTTTTATCTAGTCTGTCTTCATCAATTGATGAAATATTAGATATCTATCTTTCCAATTATCCTGCGTTTTATAATTTATCATTTTAGAATACAGATATCTTATGATTTTTTTGTTGTTCTTTTTCCAATAACGTAATTATAAGATTATTGATTATTGATTTCGTATTCAATTGCATTTTGAGATTTAGAAAGTGGAGGAGACAGACAACAACCAATATTGTACAGAAATGTATTTTATCTTGGCGAGACATCTAATTGATCGAGTTCCTGGGTATGACCTTAAAATACATCCAATTTCATCTCCGTGGGGAATCGTCAGGCTAAAATAGATTTTAGCCTGACTATTCCCTACAGGAATGAAACACAGAAGCCGCTGTGTAGTTAAATTGCCATAAATATATTTTCGTAAATTTTTATATATGCATATATATATATATAGTAAGAATGCGTGTGTGAGGACATTTCTCAACCTATATACTCAACGAATTTTTGATCTACAGGTATGAAATTTGGTATATAGGGTATTCAGACACATGGAAAGCATTTTAATCGGTTTTCATTTGGGAAAAGGGCCTCTAAGGGGTCAAAATTTGTACTTGGGGTCATGGGATTTTTGACTGTCAACTCTTTCACAAGGTTTGAAAACGCTTTTTAAAGAACGTAGCAAGCTGGTCTAATGGTTATCGTCCTTGATTCACTGTCCTTAAGTTTTGGTTTCGATCTCAGTTCGACTTTTTCTTTGTTTTTTTTACTCACAAGAAGTGAACTGTTTGAAAAAAAAAAAAAAAAAAAAACAATACTCGCATGCACATATCTCAGTTTCTTTTCAAATTTATTTTACTTAATTTTTTTTTTTTTTTTTTTTTTAAGGAATTTAATGTTACATTTAATACCGGGCAACACCGGGGACATCTTCTCGTATATATGAGGAAAAAAAATCAATTCACGCACGCCAACGTATATCTCCTGACTTGGACTTTTGAAAATATCATCAGACGATTTTACTTTTCGTATAGATAGCATGTCACGAGGAAGATAAAAAAAAAAAAAGAAAAAGAAAAAAAAAACTGATCCTGAAGAAGATGCTGTAAGAGTCGAAAATATATATTTACTAGCAGGGAGACCCGGCGTTGCTCGGAATAGAACGATGACTAACGAATGTTTCACACTCCCATATTTTAATTGTCATCGAAATTGGTGAACTCGCCCATTTTTTTTTTAATCAAATCGATTAATTGATTTGAGATCCAACCTTGTTCACCAGGAGGAAGCTTTACATGCCTCTAGCAGTGACTTAGTTCACAATACATTGTAGTCTACATTGCACTGTAGAGAACCCAGTGTTGATTTTATAAGATTATTTTTTACATATAATGTCTTGAATGAAAGTTTAAAAAGCAAAAGTCAAGTATCATGCTTCAATTGTGCTCTAAGTAGAAACAATAATTTTGAGGGCATCCTGTTGATTTTATGTTGGGTTTGTGTTGTAATAAAACTTCTCAAGTACACTTGTGATGTTAGGCTGTGTAAGGTGTTAACTTTGGTCAAAATCGCCTGTTCTTTCTTTCATTGGATTATTTCGATTTTCGATGCTTATCAAAGACATTCCGATGCAAAACTTATCTAAGAGCACTGCCAGACACATAAAGTACCTTTTTATGAAATTTCATAAAAATCGGCCCAACCATTTTCGAATTCATAGGGAATGAACTCGCAAACAACAACACACATATAGACACACACGCACGCACACACACGGTATTTATTTGCTCCCCCACCGAGCAAATTAGGCACAAGGCCGATTTTTAATGTGAGGAGTGAAGGGAGGGGGAAGGGAAAAAGGGGACCAGCTCCCGAGAGGTGGGAAATGGGAGCTGGTTAAAGGTCAGGCATGTGGGGTTGCCCCCACATCTGGTCTTTGCTAGTTATAGCTTTGTATTTATTTGTTTCCCCACTGAGCAAATTAGGCACTAGGCCGTTTTTTAATGTGGAGATGGAGGGAAGGGAGGAGGGAAAGGGGGTACCAGCTCCCGAGAGGTGGGAAATGGGAGCTGGATTAGAAACTGTTGATATGAAGGGTTGCCCCTTCAGTGACCAAGTTTAGATATGTGGGGTTGGCCCCACATATGGTCTTTGCTAGTCATAGATGGTCTTTGCTAGTCATAGCTTTGCAGTATCTGTCGGAACAGATGGTATTTATTTGCTCCCCCACCGAGCAAATTAGGCACAAGGCCAATTTTTAATGTGAGGAGTAAAGGGAGGGGGAAGGGAAAAAGGGGACCAGCTCCTGAGAGGTGGGAAATGGGAGCTGGTTAATGGTCAGGCATGTGGGGTTGCCCCCACATCTGGTCTTTGCTAGTCATAGCTAGTCATAGCTTGCAGTATCTGTCGGAACAGATGGTGTTTATTTGCTCCCCCACTGAGCAAATTAGGCACAAGGCCGTTTTTAATGTGAGGTAAAAACCAGCTCCCCTAAAAGTAGGCAAAAAGGGGGCACTCTGGTTACCAAAAATAATAATTGTCCCACTATAGAGGGTTTCCCCTCCATTGACTGGTACAAATTATCTTAAGTGCAGCATCTGTCGGAACAGATGGTATTTATTTGCTCCCCCACTGAGCAAATTAGGCACAAGGCCGTTTTTAATGTGAGGTAAAAACCAGCTCCCCTAAAAGTAGGCAAAAAGGGGGCACTCTGGTTACCAAAAATAATAATTGTCCCAGTATAGAGGGTTTCCCCTCCATTGACTGGTACAAATTATCTTAAGTGCAGCATCTGCCGGAACAGATGGTATTTATTTGCTCCCCCACCGAGCAAATTAGGCACAAGGCCGATTTTTAATGTGAGGAGTTAAGGGGAAATGGGGACCAACTCCCCGGGGAGTAAGGGAGCTGGATAGTGACAATTGGTATGAAGGGTTGCCCCTACATTGACCAAGGTCTTATATGTGGAGTCGCCCCCACATATGGTCTTTGCTTGCAGTATCTGCCGGAACAGATGGTATTTATTTGCTCCCCCACTGAGCAAATTAGGCACAAGGCCGTTTTTAATGTGAGGTAAAAACCAGCTCCCCTAAAAGTAGGCAAAAAGGGGGCACTCTGGTTACCAAAAATAATAATTGTCCCAGTATAGAGGGTTTCCCCTCCATTGACTGGTACAAATTATCTTAAGTGTAGTATCTGTGGGAACAGATGGTATTTATTTGCTCCCCCACTGAGCAAATTAGGCACAAGGCCGTTTTTAATGTGAGGTAAAAACCAGCTCCCCTAAAAGGGGTCACTCTGGTTACCAAAACTAATAATTGTCCCAGTATAGAGGGTTTCCCCTCCATTGACTGGTACAAATTATCTTAAGTGCAGTATCTGTGGGAACAGATGGTATTTATTTGCTCCCCCACTGAGCAAATTAGGCACAAGGCCGTTTTTAATGTGAGGTAAAAACCAGCTCCCCTAAAAGTAGGCAAAAAGGGGGCACTCTGGTTACCAAAAATAATAATTGTCCCAGTATAGAGAGTTTCCCCTCCATTGACTGGTACAAATTATCTTAAGTGCAGCATCTGCCGGAACAGATGGTATTTATTTGCTCCCCCACCGAGCAAATTAGGCACAAGGCCGATTTTTAATGTGAGGAGTGAAGGGAGGGGGAAGGGAAAAAGGGGACCAGCTCCCGAGAGGTGGGAAATGGGAGCTGGTTAAAGGTCAGGCATGTGGGGTTGCCCCCACATCTGGTCTTTGCTAGTCATAGCTAGTCATAGCTTGCAGTATCTGCCGGAACAGATGGTATTTATTTGCTCCCCCACCGAGCAAATTAGGCACAAGGCCAATTTTTAATGTGAGGAGTGAAGGGAGGGGGAAGGGAAAAAGGGGACCAGCTCCGAGAGGTGGGAAATGGGAGCTGGTTAAAGGTCAGGCATGTGGGGTTACCCCCACATCTGGTCTTTGCTAGTCATAGCTAGTCCTAGCTAGTCATAGCTTGCAGTATCTGCCGGAACAGATACTACACTTTGATCTTGGCCCGAAGGCCACGGAGTTACCTAGTCGTAACCAGGCGCACACACACACACAAAGTTTCTTTTATATAACAATAGCGATATATATTGTTTGTGTGTGTTCATGTGGAATTGGCAGAGTTCGACATTAGTTATTTTCTTGTGTGTGGCAGACGAAGGCAATTAGATGCCGAAATAAAATTCCAGACATCAGTGTCAGCCATGCAGAACCAAAACAGTCAGAATGCGGCGCTAATTTTTGGTGACAGGATCAGTGGTCAGAGAGAATAGCAGGAATATTTCTCAAACGTTCAATACCGCAAACCAATGCTGACAATGCCAATAATCTAATCAGTTTTGGCAAGACAGAAACAATGTCTTTTTTTTTTTTTTTTTTTTTTTTTTTGTGATGCTTTTTTTTTTAAGTCTCTACACAGTTCTTTCTTCTCTCTCTCTTTTTTTTTTTTTTGTTCAGATAAAAACATTTTTGAAATAACTAAGAAAGTGCTTGGATAGTAACATCAGCTACCCGACTTCGTTGGGATCGGGTAGGAGTGATCGGGTAGGAGTGTATTTAGGTTGAAGGGGATATGTTTTCACTATTGGGAGGAGTTCCAACCTCAATTATACTGTTTTGGAAAAAAAAAAAAAAAAAAAAAAGGTTGCTCTAAATCGTCAAAATTCCATATTTTTGACACTCATTTGAAGAATTTTAAACACAATGTCTTTTGTGGTGCCATCTTGCGTAAAAAAAAATGGTAAAAAAGATTTTTTTTTTTTTTTTTTTTGGCAATAGTCAAGATTGTGTGCTCTTGCTAACTTCAGTTTTCTGCTGTCTATTTAACTGGATTATTAGACATGGTCAAGCAAGCAAGAAAACCGTTCTTAATATGGGAAAAGAGGGGCAGCTTTTGCCTTATCTTAGAGGAAAAGAAGCGCATGTTCTCTGCTTTCATATTGAAGAACAGAGCAAAATTTCTAACCACGAGACTCACATGACTAAAGAGGAATATAAGCACAAAAATGCCTGACCAGTTCTGTCAGAATTCCCTGGTAGAAGTGCTTCAGGCGATTACCAATAAACTAACCCCTTCTCGGATAAAAAGTAAAGCCCGAGAGAGTGGGTCTCCTAGAAATTATAGCTATTTTTGTGATACAAATCAGTCCGACAGTGACATTGTTTATATTATTTGGACTCTTCGAACTACTGTTCTCATCTTGAGTGTCATTTTCACCTCCGACCTTCTTCAGCTAGATTTTGCCAAACTCGGGAATCTTTCTTGGACTCGTGGAACAAATTTGATTTGTTTTTTTAGCCATAGCACATTTAGTCGACTCACAACTATACTTTGTCTGTCTCTCTCTCTCTGTTTATAAACAGCAGTCAAAGATAATAAAGAAATTAAAAAAAAAAAAAACAGAAAGAGTGTAATAGTTCATTATAAACCAAAGGCGATATCACCAGTAGTAGTAATACTATGTAATCCCTATCTGTAAAGGGAAATAAAAAAAAAAGAGAGCGATATAGCAAGCAGAAAGACTCATTTTTTATTTGGTCTTTATTTTCTCTGTTATACAGCAAGATCACGGTGACCTGCTGGTTCTCACTAGATCACTGAAGTCAAGAAATGCTGAATCTGGTCAGTACCAGATGGGTGATTATTTGGGAATACCGGGTGCTGTATGCAAAAATCTAACGTTGTCATATCCTCTGACCAGGATATACATTCGACTGGGGACTGTTTGTGAATTTGATAATGCCTTGACACTCCCTCCTTCAGTTAACGTTGCTTAACTTTGGTGATCTGGCGAGAACCAGTGTGTCAACGTGATTGTGCCTTCAGAGGAAACTGCTTTAACTCCTCTAGGGAGAACGTAGTGTTAAAAAGAAAAAATTAATATTTAACAGCCTTTGCAAACTCACTTTCATCTGATTCAAATAATCTAATCCGAGCTCTGTGGGTGATCTAACGGGTCACTTGATCTTTGTTTATTATTTTTTACTTTTTTTTTTTTACAATTGTTAAACTTGCTATGAGATAAAAACTTGATCAATTTTGTTATTGTGTGGGGGAAGGTGAGAAAAAGTCCATCCATCCAGTGCGGCCAAAGCAGAGATTGAACTCACTACACGAGTTTGTAGCGCAATTCAAATCTTGTCGGTAGCTGAATACTTGATGCTTCGCCAGGGCTCTCTAGGGTATATTTTTTATCGTGATGCCATCACTAGATTGGGTGCCTACCACGGTTTAAGAGAGTCCCATCTACCCTCGAGAGAAAGATAGACCGCACTAGTTTCTCAACCTGGTATTTTACCTCGCGGTACATACAGCGCCTCGCCTTCCCAAATGTTGCGAGCCTGTCATTGTTTTATCGTTATTTCCATAGGAAGTGCGCGTCTTAGCTCCAATCTCTCGTCCCCCCCCTCGCCAATCTTTCACGAAAAACACCCGTCTAGCTGAAACCACTGTCAATAATTTTCCCCACTCTTTAACTGTGCCTAAATCAAAACGTAGATTCCATGAACAAAGCTTCTTTCTTATAAGTGCACGCCTGCGGAACTCTCTTCCTTTTGCCTTTTTCCCACCTGACTACAACTTGGATGTCTTCAAGTCCAATGTTAACAAGTTCCTGATAAACCGCCCCCTTAAGTAAAACACATTATCAAATCTCCAATACTAACGATTACTACGATATTGTCCCATTGATTACTGTACGCGCAATAACCCTTATCCCCGAGTGGCTTCCGAGCCTTGATAAGTGGTGGCTTCCATGTGAAAAAAAAAAAATGGTCATCCAACTGGTACTGGCCAGGCTCAACATTGCTTAACTTCGGTGATCTGGCGAGAACCGGTGTGTCAACATGATTGTGCCGTATATATCTATAATATAAAGCTGAACGTCTGCGTGTGTGTCTGTTCACGAATAGGCTCCTATATGGTTGACTATTATAGAAAACTGATCACATAATGATAGAAGATGTATTGAGACACAGGAATGGGTATGTTTGTTCTGGCATAATGATGATTCATTAAAATTGTGGGGTCTGCGTTCGCGCCTGGTCCACAAAGTATGGAAATAAAAAATTTAAAAATTAAATAAAAAACGTTTACAAGTGTTTTTGATATAGATGTACATAATAATACTTTGATAAGTATGTTTTAACTTAAATAGCGATGGTATAATAAAATTGTGGGGTTTGCGTTTGTGCCTGGCCGCCATAGAATGGAAATAGGCACAAACTTTAATAAAGACTTTTCATATCTATCTGCGTAAGTATACTTGATAATTATGTTTCAGTTTGAAGAAATATGGTATAATAAAATTATGGAGTGTTCGTTCGCTCCTGACCTCCATAGAATGGAAATATGTCACAAAGTTTAACAAGGTTTTTTTAATATAGATTCAAAGAATATTGTGATAAGTGTTTCAGTGTGAACAGGTATGGTATAATAAATTATGGGGTTTATCTATTTTATTTTTACTTTCATCATATTTTGCTTTAGTTTTATTATCCCCAAATTCGAAGCTATCTCTTTACAACACTTCCTTTTCATAACTTATCATCTATATATATAAAAGCCAAACGTCTGTGTGTATGTATGTATGTTTGTTTGTAACGCTAAAACTTTTGAAAGACGGAACCAAACTTGACAAATTTGGTATCATATCGAAGCCCCATCACCCGGATGACAAATATCGAAATTTCACGTCAAACGGACCACTAGAAGTTGGTCAACTGATCAGTTATCTTCGAGGGGGGCCCCCAAAAAACCTGTCATTATCTATATATATAAAAGACAAATGTTTGTTTGTAACGCTAAAACCTGAGATGAAAGATTCCTCTCCCCTAAGAATAAAACATATGTTCAATATCTGCTTTTGTTGTTTCATTGTTTATACGGTCCCGAGCAACGCCGGGTAGCCCTGCTAGTACTTTCATAAATCAGAGTCCATTTTTTGTAGGCTGTTTTTGAACCCAGTCAACGACGGGTACTTTTGCTAGTATATATATATATAGAGAGAGAGAGAGAGAGAATTATTCCAGCCTTTACTCCATCTCTTGTATTCTTTCTTACTCTCTCCCATCTCCCGTACCTCTCTCTCCCGGGAACCTGTTTGCTACACAATATGTCATAAGTCTTGGTAATTACCATTCGTGCCAGCTCTATATAAACTACAATTGTTGGTGTCCATCGGAGCAAAACTGGCCCAGCAAGCGGGCCCAGATAGTGGGACCCCACAAACAGTTTTCTGAAGGTATTAGATTTTAAAATCAAGGGGACAAGAAGAAAATCATTAATAATAAAAACAAAATGACGGGGGGGGGGGTATAGAATCCAGCAAGGTTACTTGACATTCCTCAGGGTTTTTTTTTTTTTAACTTTATCTTTGTCTTTTACTCGCCTCCAAACAGGGCAGAATCAGACACAAGGTAATTTTTTAATATGGAGAAAACTTAGCTCCCTTAAAAGAGGAGCTCTAGATTCGGACAAAAATTTAAATTGCCTCACTCTAGAAGGATCTCTCTTTCTGTTATGAGAGGGCATTTTCCTTATCTTGGAATAAGATAATAAGGGAGCAAGGTGTGGACTATAGGGAGGGTGAGTAACTGTCTTGATGCCCATCTTGGTCAAATTGTCTGTGACAAGGATGAAGTTGTGGACTGGTGCATTTGCGTAACTCTTTCGCATCTTCAGAATCTCATGAATAATTGTGTACAGTTCCCACACTGACATCAAACTGTGCACTCTCTATAGTCAAACAACAGTCCTTATCCATGAAATTCTTTATTTGGCCAATCAACTCTGGTATTCTGACTTCTTGACTCCTCCCACACTTCTCATTATCTCTCACAGACATCCTTCCTTTCTTGAATATCTTATGTCACTCAAAAACTGATGCTTGATTCATGCAAGATAGTCCAAAAGCAGTCTGAAGCATTCCATACGTTTCTGTGGCATTTTTTTTTTCCATGTTTAAAACAATTCTATTGCATACCGTTTTTCTAAAGTATCCTCGCATCCAAATTGCATTTTTGAACTTCACCAGTTGTGAGAATCAGGCTTTAGTAGGTTGTATTCCAATTCCTGTTGTTGCTGTTCATTTGAACCTGAAATCATAAAAATTGGTCAGTCATTTCATGTTTAGCAATAACATAGTGAATTTTCAAGAGTCTATAACAATTTTAAATGCCTGTACAAAAAAATGTACGGAGACTTATTTAGGGCACCTCATATATACTCAATCACATGGTGTAGAGTTTTACTGACTTTAATGCCTCCCCCACCAATTGCTTCCAACTTCGAGCTTTGCCACCACCACCACGTAATTTCTTTTTCTAAATCTAAAATAACATCTACAGTATTTTGTCTTCGTGTCCATCGATCTAAATCAGCAATAAAAATTAAAAAAAAACATTTCAGAAAAAAAAAGAAAAAAAATACAAAATTACCTTTGATCATAAAAGATGAAAATATTAAAATTTCCACCTTAATAGAAAAATCAACTCAAATCGCTAAACGGTTGGGTTCACCAGTGGCGTAATGGATACTGACAGAGACTATGAAATCGGCTAAATGAGTTCAAATACATCATTATCACAGTCACCACCGCCACCACAATAATAATAATAATAATAATAATAACTAGCGGGACCTATGGAAATTCCACAGGGGACTTATTCATATGTAATATATTGATGTTGGCATTCTGTAGATGTTCAGCATAAAGGGAGACGCTCTGATATTATTGAAGTTATTTTGTTAAAAGTGTATATACACATTATATATATATATATATATATATAATGTGTGTGTGTATATACTTAACATTCAATAATATCAGAGCGTCTCCCTTTATGCTGAACATCTACAGAATGCCAACATCAATATATTACATATGAATGAGTCCCCTGTGGAATTTCCATAGGTCCCGCTAGTTATTATTATTATTATTATTATTATTATTGTGGTGGTGGTCAGTTATAGTCATCCACATACAATATTGTTTCACTATATCACAGCTCATTAGTGCGGCTAGACAGGCAAGCCAGAATCGAAGCCTGACCGCCCGTACGATAGTCAAGACTTCAAGCCATCATGCTAATCGGCAGCTGCTGTGCGGGTAGTGAATCAACGATCTTTTGACATCGTCAACGAACTTTGTCTGTGTGTGTGTGTGGGAGTTTGTTCACTATACACTCGAAAGTGGATGGAAGGCAATATGTACCTGGCAGTGTCCTTAGACAGGTTTTGTATCTGAATGTCTTTGATAAGTATGGATAATCGAAATAATCCGATGAAAGTAAGAACAACTGATTTTTATCAAAGTTAACACCTTACACAGCCTAACATCACAAGCGCACTTGAGAAGTTTTATTACCACACAAGCAGAAAGGCCCAACATATAAAATCAACGGTAGGTTCTTTGATACGACAGTGGCGCGTTCAAAATGAACGTTTCTGTTTAGAGCAGAATTAAAGCATGACACTTGATTTTTGCATTTTAAACTTTAATTCAAGCCATTATATATAAATACTTTTTATAAAATCAACAGTGGATTCTCTACAATGCAATGTAGATTACAAATTAAGTCACTTTGAGAAGGCATCTGAAGCTTCCTCTCGGTGCACAGAAGCAACTAATATACATATAGTCACCCACATACAGTACTGTTTCGCTGTTTCACAGCTCATCAGTGCGGCTAGAAAAGCAACTACCTCAAGCCAGGATCGAAACCCGATCACCCAAACGACAGTCAGAGCTTCTAACCGTTGCGCTATTCGGCTGCTGCTATGCGGGCAGTGAATTAATGTTTTGACATTGTCCAAATACCTAAGCTCAATTTGTTTACACAAAGAGCATAGCTTCATAGGCTAACGGTAATTTGTATATCCCCTCCAAATGCTCAACCTAAGAGAGGGAGCATTAAACCATACAAACAATTCCTTCTTTTTTCCAGGAAATAGACATTTCCTATAGTTATTTTTAGCAATATTACTCTTGATATATTTATTGCTTTCTGTAAAAGCAGTACAACCTTCTTTTTGCCAAATATTATATTATTATTATAAGTTATTATTATTCGCTAGCCAGTGTGTATATTCGTATATCTCGCACTTGTTTGTATATGGTTTCCCAACAAGTACGACTGCAATTAATATAGTGCCATTTATTGGCAGAGTTGATGCCATTGTTGTATGGAACGAGATTGGTGGAAGGTGAGCGTGATGCTGCCCCCTCCCCCTATACTTCTCTCTGGTCATTAATTGTACAGTTCAGTAATTTCCTTTCATCTCCATCCAATAAAAATATTACACTGAAATTCCATCTCAGATTAGCTGGAAATTTTTTTTTTTTTTTTTTTACTTTTTCCTACAGAACATTTCCAAATTAACAGATGTTTTTTTGTTTTTTTATTTCATTTTTTATTTGGTTTTCTACCTTTTGTGTTAGTGTGTGTGTGTATGTGCATTCTCTCTCTCTCTCTCTCTCTCTCTCTCTCTCTCTTTCTCTCTAGCTAGCTAGCTCACACACACACACACACACACACACACACACACACACACACGTGCATTCACTGGAATATTAGGAAGACTCCATCATTCCAGTAAATTATAGAAGAAACTGGACTCACAAAAAAGAATTTAAAATACTAGTTGGCAAATATACCCAGTGCACCAAGCGCAAGAGAGTCAAACAATTGCACTTAAAGGGACGATTAGAATCTTTAAAAATATCTCTCAGGTGGAATGTATGAGAGCAGATTAATGTCTGGCATCTGGTAGGATGCCCCATCCCCAGCTTGAACAGAATGAATAATAAGAAAGGTAATCAATAATGGTCGTAGCCATGAAAGAATGCGAAAGTTGTTTTCATTAAATATTAATTTACACTGGAGGGACCTGTGGAAATTCCACAGCTGCATCCTTCATATGTAATATATTGCTGTTGGGAAGAAATAAGAACCTCGTTCTATTAACCATTAACCGGAATAGTTTTTGTCTTCTTTACCGGTTTTTGTTGTGCTAGAATCAACACGAAGTGACAAGCCAATCCCTTGATGTTTGAGCAATCTGTTGATCAAAGTACTTCTGTGGTGACATCAAGAACCGCCCTCTCTACAGTTTCCCCCTCTTTCAGCGTAAACAACAGAAAAGACAACAAGAACAACAACAAAAATAGTAACTTTGTTTTTGTTTTTAAAGAGTGCTATAAAAAGAAAAAATGTACTTTTTTTTTTTTTCATAGCGAAACTATTTGCACCACATCAAACTAGCTGGAGGTTATGGAATTTTAAAAGGAAATCTTTAAAGTATTCAAGTCAATATACCTCGTACCGTGTTATCAAGTTTATATATACATATTATTTTACTCAATTTAGGTAAACAAAATTCTTATAAGTTGCTAGAATAAATTTACTGTTTCGGTCTTTTAAGATCGAAACAGTAAATTTATTGGAGCGACTTATGGTAATTTTGTTTACCTAAATTGAATGATTGAATAAAATAATATCTTGATCTTTTTAAATGAGCACTATCACCAACCTCATTGAAATTCAATGTTACTTTGGGATATTTTTAACCTGGAATATATATATATATATATATATATATATATATATATATATATATATATATATATATATATATGATCTTATTTATAGTATTCCGAATTTTATTAGGTTTATATAATTGATAATTCGGTAATCGTTCATATACCAATAAATTTTAAGTCAGAATGAGATGACTTAAATTGTAAGCTTCAAAATTACCATATTTTGTAATTGAGCATTCATATATTGTTTTAACAAAATCAAGAGATCAAAGAATTGAATTGATAGAAACAAATATGATGAAATACATTACTTGTTGCTATGAATCCATTCTTTGATGTCTTGATTTTGTTAAAACTATATATATATATATATATATATATATATATATATATATATATATATATATATATATATATATATATATATATATATATATATCAGCGTATAAGGCGACCGTCAGATAAGACGTGGTACAAAATTGGATCAAATTTTAAAAAGTTTATCATATATAGGTTGTATAAGACGACAGCTAAATCACGAAACCATGTTTGCTTCGCCTAGGCTAGAGATTGCAACACCCAGTATTTTATGAAATATTGGTTTTTAAAGGTGCTTTTTTTTTTAACTTAAAGGGTCGTTTTATACGCCGAAATAGACGGTGTGTGTGTGTGTATATATATATATATATATATATATATATATATATATATATATATATATATAAAGTAAATAAAAGATGGTCACACACTTTTGAAGACACTTATTTTTAAAGTAAAATTTAAATGGGAAATTTGAAAACTTTGAAGTGTCGAATATAATGATAAAATCATTTTTATTTACTGATGGCCATCTTTTACTTTAAATCCCGCTCGAAACTGGAGTATTACACACTTGAAATCACCGGAACAGCATGTAAATTCTCTTCTCTTCCCCATAATACCAAAATGAAGAAAAAGAAAAAAAAAAAAAATCATTGTCCGGACTTTCTACCCTGATGAGGCTATGTATTAGCGAAATATCGAATTTACAAAAAAAAAAAAAAAAAAAATCAGTAAATAAAAATGATTTTATTATTATATTCGACACTTCAAAGTTTTCAAATTTCCCATATATATATATATATATATATATATGTATATATATATGTATATATATACTAGCTGTACTCTGCCACGCGTTGATGTGGCTCAATTTGGTGTAATGGAAAATTCAAATAAAAAGAGAAAATGCTTCTTATATTCTTAGTACAGCAATCCACTCCAAAAAGTTTATATATAAAAAAAAAGGCGAAAATGAAAAAAAAAAATGGTACTCTTGCAGAATTGGATCCTGATCCTCGGAATTACCGTCAATCATGGCTTGGGCTCGACCAACAATCAGTGGATGAAGCTGAACGTAGCAAAAATGTTGAAACGCTAAAACTTCCAAAATTATATATACTGTCAGTGTGTGGAATGGTCTCTACAAAACTACTTTGTCAATTTTCGGTCCACAGACTTGAAACTTGATATATAGGGAGATTTGGAATCGTGGAACAAATTCGATTTGTTTTTAGCCGATTAAAAATAGCTGCTAACGAGTCAAAATGGAAAAATTGGAACTTGGCAGGCATAAGTCGACTAAACGTGTATTTTCTACGCATGCGCGAACATACATTTAACTATGTTAGTTTTTAAAGTTTTGATATGCATGGACTTAGCTTAGATCGTAACAAATAACGCTGGAGAGCTATATGTTTTGGTTTCGATTCTAGCTGATTGTACCCAAGTCATATATTTTTTTTTTTTTTTTGGAAAACTTTTGAAATCACTACTACATATTGGGTACAATATAATAATCAATAAAGAATTGCTTTATAATAATAAATACAAAATCTGCATGAATTAAATTATCATATTTAAATGTATTTTATGACTGAGCAATGCAGGACGGCATGCTAGTAATATATTTATATTTTTATTTACAGAAAGTTTATGTGAGATAAGTCATCGGTACCATCGGTTTCAAACCTGATAATAGGGGACCGTTTTAGATACCCATATCAAGCTGTCTTCAGCCGATACTCATCTGTTTTATAACCGGAATTGGAATCATATACATGCATTACAAGATTGATTGTTCATGATCCCCTATTATCAGGTTTGAAATCGACGGTACCGATGACTTATCTCACATAAACTTTCTGTAAATAAAACGCTCTTATTTTCTGTAAATAATACGCTATTATTTTCTGATTTTTTCCTTATAATAGAGCACTCTACTGGAATCCTCCCCCCCAAAAAAAATATATATATATATATAAACTCTGTTTATTATTGAGTACTATTCTTAAGATGTTTACCCTGTAAATACAAACCTGATCAGTGTTCTGCTAATTTGAAACTTGAAAGCTGAAAAAAATGGTGCGTGTGATATTTGTTATAAATCTACATGCTTCGGAATAGAATGAAAATGTTTAGAGATTAAACCATTTCTGATTAAGTTTTTCTTTCCGGTCTCTTCTAGGAAATTCCTTTCCGGCATATTTGGAGCGGCAACCAGAACAACCTTCACTGTTCCTTCTCTTTGGAACTGCTCGACCGATCCCAGCATATGATCAGCTGCAAGATCCAAGTCTATCAAAAAGCCATCCTCAGCAACCGACAGGTGCTGCACGTCCACACTAACCTCAAAGATGTAAGTTGACCCGGAAGTCGGTTTTGTTAAATTGTTGTTTTTTGTCTTTTTTAGAAAAATAATCTTTATCCCCATATTTGGTTCCCAAATTTCATCTTCCCAAATGTTAAACATAATTACTGTATATTTCAGCATATAAGGCGACCATCAAATAAGACTAGGTACAAAATTGGAACAAATTTTATAAAATTTATCATATATATATATATATATATATATATATATATATATATATTGTATAAGACGACTGCTAAATCACGAAACCATGTTTGTTTAGCCTAGGCTAGAGATTGCAACACCGAGTATCTTATGAAATATTGGTTTTTAAAGATGATTTTTATCAACTTTAAGAGTCGTCTTATATGCCGAAATATACGGTATATTTATTTTAAAGGATACTTAGCAGATCCTTCTTGTAATCCAGTCTTTCTTAGTTTACTGATGCGTGTTTTAACATTCCAACATCTTACCGATTCTGTTCTAAATTCATGATTCCGATATAATTACCGATTCTAATTCTTGTAAAATCTCTAATTTTTTTTAGCCATAGATTTTTTGTTTTTGTTTTTCAGATTATCGTAAAAACTCATGAAATATGTGCATATATTTTTTTTTTAATGTAAAAATACACTTGTTAAGGATGATCTATAGATTTTAGTTTTATTGATAGTTTAAAATCAATAAATATATATCATTTTATCATTAGTACCAGCAATGAAAGATTATGTAAAAAAAAAAACAATAAAAAGAATCGTTTTTAGCATCAGAAAATAGACAAATTTTTTAGATTCCGATACCTCATAAAATTCCGATTTTCCCAGTTGCCGATTTTGATTAATCGTTCCAATACTAGTTGTAACTAATTTAAAATAGCCACTTTCTTTTAAATCTTGATAATATGAAATGTTGGGTTTTTTTTTAGAAATATTGAATTATTTTACCTAGACGCCGTTATACTGAATTGACAATAGCAATCCGTCATCAACAGACTACCTTTTCTGCACCAAACGGTCATAAAAAAAAAAAAAGAAAATGTCAAATAAAATCTTTTTCAGATGAAATTTTATAATCACAGCTTAATAAAATTTGCTGGAATAATTTTTTTTAATGAAAATTAAATAATCAAGTAAAATTTAATTTTTACTTATTAATGAAAATCATTAAATAATTTAAATAAAAAACTTGATTAAAAATATTATTTTTAATGCGCAATCATTTCTATTATTGTAAAGCGGTCCAATTAAAATTAAGTCATTGCACTTGTGTCCGCTCGACGTACATATCCACGACAAACTCGCTTAGCAGCAAGATTACACCCATTCACTGTTAAGGTCCCTAAATACCAGAAAGCGTTTTATTCTAATAGCTTCTTCCCTAGAACGTCTAGACTTTGGAATTCCCTTGCTGCTACCTGCTTCCCTGACTGTACTGATATGCAGAAGTTCAAATGTAACATAAACCAACATTTAAATCTTTCTAAGGCATGGTCCCAATTAGTAGCCCCTTACGTCCAAGTGGCAATATGCTTTGTTTGGGGTGAAAGTGAGTTAAAAAAAATAATAAATAAGATGACCGTTTGGTACATGAGAAATAGTTCACTAGTGGTGGCCCACAGCCACGAATTTGGAATTGAAGCCTTTAGGTAAGGTAATTCAATATTGCCTTTTTTTTTTTTTTTTTCTAGCAACCTGAACATTTATTAGGAAATTCAAAAAACTTATATTCAAATACTGGCGGGGGGGGGGGAGTAATAAAATACGCTTAAATATGATATTTTAATTTGTCCAGAGTTTGTATATATTATTATAGAGTCGTGATTTCAAAAGTAAAAATAAGTATTTGGGTGCCATCAGCTAGAATTGAAACCGAAAGCAAAACTGTAGCATTTACAGCTGGCGACGTTACCACTTTACCAACGTGACGCGCATATAAACTTTTTTTTTTGTCACTAACCCTGTCTGGTTTAACCGGCTTCCTCTGAAGAAGGAAGTTTCATGTGAGTAGGAAATTCACAAGCGATCCCCAGTTACATGTATATCCCCGTTAGGGGAGATGACAACGTTAGGTTTTGCAACTCTTACAGGAAGGTGTAGATGTCCTCCCACATACAGCACCTGGAATTGCCAAATTGGTCACCCATTTTAGCAATGACCAGGCTCAACATTGCTTAACTTTGGTGCGTCAACATGATTATGCCGTATATGAACGCATATGAACTGATTAAAAATAAACTAACATGAATGTTCAAAATGTATAAAAAAATTTTTTTTTAATTTTGAGCCCTCTTTGACCGCTTAAAAACTATTTTAACCAGCTAAAGACCCATAAGAGAACGTTCCATTTAAAATCTGATCATTTTGAGGTCCATAACGCTGCTCTGCGACTTTTAGTTTCGGAAGAGATAGTTTGAAAATATGGAGACACAGACAGATATGATGAGTTTTATAAATTAGATTAGAGGACACACCACAATTTAAAAACAATTTTCTTAGAAATGAAGATTAATTATATATTAGACATTAAGCATTCCCATAATACAGCTCCCATACTTACAAAGCTGTTTAAGCATTGTCTTAAGGAGAATTGCTTCCGAACACCCTGGAAAACCTCATCAGTATGCCCTGAATTTAAGAATTCAGTTGATCGGTCATCTTCCTCTCAATACAGACCAATTAGTCTCCTGTGCGTCATGAATCTGTATTAGAGAAATAGTCATCCACCTCAGCAAAAATAATTTTCTTAGTGACACGCAATATGGTTTCCATTCTGCTAGATCTACAGCAGACGTGCTAAAGGTTATATCTCATAGGATTAGTGAATCTTTTGACGGAGGATTCCTTTCTAGGGCAATTGCTCTTGGCATATCTAAGGTCTTTGATAGGGTATGGCATAAAGGTTTACTTCATAAGATATACAGCTACGGTATAGCTGGAAATGTTTTCTCAATTATTAAATCATTTCTGTCAGATAGGTTCATAAGAGTAGTGGTTGATGGGCAGAAATCAGAAGCTCTCAGTATTAATGCTGGAGTCCCTCAGGGGTCCATTCTCAGCCCAACTCTCTTCCTGATCTATATCAATAATATTCCAAATAACATCCTAAGATCATTCGTTGGCATTTATGCTGACGTCTATGGCAACATATCAAAGACTGTAAATGACAAAGTTCTCTCTGATTCTCTCTCCTCTGATCTTGAGCACGTCGTACAATGAGAAAAGCAGTGGCTGATTACTTTTAATGCATCTAAATCCAAGCTCTTATCTTTACATTATCAACGCTCTGATCCCCATCTGGCATCAATTGAAATGAATGGCTCTCGTCTTGGGGAAGCTCCATGTTTTGACAAGCTTTTGGTATTGACCTTTACTCCTGATCTGAAATGGAACACATACATCAAATCTGTTGCCAAGGTTGCTGGAAAAATGGTAGGATCCTTCTACCGCTCCAGCAGATACCTCACTGCTGATGCAATTCTCTACCTATATAAAAGCCAGGTAGTCCAAGGATGGAGTACTGTTGCCAGATCTAAGCAGGAGCTGATAGAAGAAGCTTATTCTGCCTTGATAAAAATAGACTTCGTAGCCTAGTGAGGGATGCCCTTTTCTCTTCCCTGCAACCGCTTTCTCACAGAAGGGACGTTGTGAGCCTGTCTCTGCTTTATCGTTATTTTCATGGCAACTGCTCGTCTGAGCTCCAATCTATGATCTCCCTGCGCCAAACTTTCACGAAAAACACCCGTCTATCCAAAACCACTATCAATAACTTTCTCCACTCTTTATCTGTGCCTAAACCTAAACGTAGATTCCATGAACAAAGCTTCATTCTTAGAACTGCACGCCTGTGGAACCCTGTTCCGTTTGCCTGGTTTCCAGCTGACTCCAATGTGGTTGGCTTCAAGTCCAACATAAACAAGTTCTTGATGAGCCGTTCCCCTTTAGTAATCCAATTTACAAAATTTCCACTGCTTATGATTACTACGCTATAATCCCATTTACTAATGTACACCGATTAACCCTTATCCTTGAGTGGCCTCCTGGCCTTGATAAGCATTGACTCCTATGTGAAAAAAAAAAGAAAAAAGTGCAGTATACCGAGGTAAAGCAGAGTATACTTTTAATTTGTTTTTACATAAGCAGTAATGTGTTGCTACACAGTCATGAGCATGTTTCGGTCTTTTAGTATTTAATAACTAGAGACCATATGGGCGTGGCTCCAAGGCTAAGGAATTAGGGTAAATAGTTGTAGGCTTTAGTTTCAATTCTAGCTGATGGTACCTAAGTATATATATATTTTTTTAATTGTGATCCAACTACTATATATTAGGTTTAATAGAATAATAGATAGAGAATTGTCTCTATAATAATAAATATGTTATCTGCATGAATTAAAATATCATATTTAAACGTATCTTACGACAGGGCAACGCCGGGCAGCCTGCTGGCATTTTATTAAAAATAAAATCATTAAAAAAAAAAAAATTTCAAAGGAAGTGCATATTTTCATAAAAACATAAAATCATTCTGAAAAACAAACAAATTTGTTTGCTTATTTTAAAACTGGTAAACATTAATCAGAAGGGACTTTTCCAGGGCATTCACTAGGGAAGCAGAAATCGGTAGTTGTAAAAAAAAAAAACCATGCGAAACTTGAGGATAACCAAAGTTAATATTCCCTTTGTGTTTGTAGACTTGTAAATCTGTACTGTTTTTGTTATTTTGTCTGTCCGTCCGTTCGTCTGTCTCTCTGTGGGTCCGTGTTCAGCTGGTGTCTGTACGTGTCCAACCCACGATGATTTACTGATAAAAAAACCCCGTTGTCTTGTTTCCGGTAGTTTCCATGTGCATGCCCGGTGTCGTTCTGTTTAGGGAGCCATATGATAAACTTGATACAAAAAAGAAAATCCTTTTCTGTCTTTCTCTAAACTCTGAATCTGTGTTTCTCCCATCTTCTCTTTTCAATGGCTGGTCAGATATGCTTTGCTATCACTTGGAAGTACATCATAAAAAAATTTTGAAAAAAAAAAGTGTGGGGGCGGGAAGGACAGCCGTTTAATTTTGAGAAACTACACAATCAGACTAGATCTGAAGTTTAGAGTCAAAATATACTCTTCAGAGATTTAAAAAAAAACAAAAAAACATTTACATGAACACAATAAAAAAAAGGACGCAAAACAATATAGGGGAAATGTATTGCACATGCCTTTTACCAACATATATCTACATTAGGATAAATTTATATTTAGTATGGCCACCTATGTGCAGACATGCTTCAGCTGCAACCTCATACAAGATCTAACATCATCACGCCTTTGACAGAAAGTTCTAAAGAAATCAATAAAAATGATGATGCTAAACCTTGATTAAAGTTGTAGTTGAAAAATGTATAAATATATGTAACCAACATGTTTGTATAAATAAAAATAAACTTATAATAAACTAGTGGCCAATAATAAGTAGAGTTATATCTCATAAAAACACCTACAACCTAATTATATATATATATATATATATATATATATATATATATATAGTACTCAATAGATGAGTCGTAGTATGAAAATAGCCTGATGATTTCTTGCAGGAATGAAACACGAACGCCACTCTGTAGATTACTTGCCATATATATATATATATATATATATATATATATATATATATATATATATATATATAGAGAGAGAGAGAGAGAGAAACTTATATGAGTTCGTGTAATTCAGTAAGTTTTCATCTACCAATGAGTTTTAAGCCAAAAAGAGTTGACTTAAGGAGTTATCATATTTCATAATTTAGCATTTCTATACTGTGGAAGCAAAATCAAGACTTCAAAAAGGATGTTGATGGCAACAAAAAGTGTATTTCATTTTACGTTACAATGGTTTCCATGTCCAGTCGAACAATTTCAAACATTATATCGTTTGAAAATTTTCCAAAACCAGCATTTCTTCAGACTTTATGAATAAACACACTTTTGACAATAGAGCATTTTTTTGAATAGAAAGAAAAAAAGAAAAATTCCCTTAACGGGAAAAGCATGTGAGAAACATTTACCTTTGCTGTAGTTACGGAAAACCCATTTAAACTACAGTAGAGGTAAATGTTTCTTACATGCTTTTCCAGTTAACGTTATGGTTGATAGTTATAAATAATTACACATCTTGTCAGGTGATAATAGTCTTTCATATTAAAAGTTCATATTTGGAGATTATAAAGTAAAAGACTATCTAAAGATTTTAACTATATAAGAGCAATCACTCACATTAATTATATAGGAGATGGTTGTTGAGGTTCAGTACATAAGAGTTAGCTGTTGACATCAGCTATAAGAAGGCAGTTAGAATACGGGAGACGGCCGCTGCAAAGTTTGCTACGTAGGAGACGGCCGCTGCAAAGTTTGCTGCGTAGGAGACGGCCGCTGCAAAGTTTGCTATGTAGGAGACGGCCGCTGCAAAGTTTGCTATGTAGGAGACGGCCGCTGCAAAGTTTGCTATGTAGGAGACGGGGGCTGCAAAGTTTGCAGCGTAGGAGACGGCCACTGCAAAGTTTGCTGCGTAGGAGACGGCCGCTGCAAAGTTTGCTATATAGGAGACGGCCGCTTAGTTTGGTTATATAGGACGTTTATTACATAAGAGACAGTTACTGATATTAGCTATAGAGGATGGTCACTAACGTTAGTAACATATATCTGATCGAAATATCCCAATAGTAACATATATCCCGACGAAATGTTGCATCCCTCTGCCTGTTTTACAAGTATTTTAATGGTAGGTGCTCCAACGAACTACAAGCCCTTGTATTCCCTCGATGTAAATACTGCCGACAAACAGCAAAATCCCACCCCTGCACAGTAGAGATGCCTAAATGTAAGAAAGCCTTCTACTCTAATAGTTTCTTCCCCAAGACTGCTAGACTTTGGAATTCCCTTCCGGATTCCGGATTCCCTGACTGTACTGACATGCAGAAGTTCAAGTGTTATGTAAACAGTCGTCTTGCTGCTCAACTCCCTACAGATTATGTCCCAGGTAGTAGCCCCCTATATCAAAGTTGCACTGTGCCTTGTTTGGGGTGAAAATGCAAAAAAAAAAAAAAACATGTATATACAGGGGATAGTCATTGACGTTAGCAATATAAAAGACGGTCTTTCGTTATTAATATAAGTAAAATAGCTTAGCTATAATGTTTAAGATTCTATATTTGAGATGGAGGTAGCCGAAAGCATTTACTAAAAGATGAAACCAAACTCGTTTCGAGAAGAGTGTTCTTCTTAGATTGATGGTCTTGTTGGTGCTGTTTCAGATTATGCCCTCATCAAGTTCTAGTGATTCGTCCACTCTGAAACATCGTCAAGCAGCTGCAGTGACCAACTGTCAGTCCTCCAGCCAAGTCACCTCAATGCTGGCCATGGACCCGCAACAGAGAGCATTTAGGTAACTATCCGCACTAATCCTAACCAAAATTTTTTAAAAGTATTATTAATATTAATAATAATAATTATAATAATGAACAGCTACTTGACTTACTAACCCTGCAAGAACGCGACTGCAGAGGACACTGTTGACCAATTGGGAAGGTTCATTTTCGATGGGAGTGGAGTGATTCTATCATCCAAGAACTCTTTTCCGTTTCCCTGTTTTATATCAAATTAGCTTTTAATCGGTGCGAGTGTTGAGCTGGTTGATTTTAAAGAATTTTAAGAATCACTTGTTGGTCATAAAATCTGATATTGATTTTTCCAGATCTGATTAAACTATAAGCTTAATTAAATATATTAGTTAATATAAAAAAAAAAATTAAGGAAAAAAAAAAGAAACAAACAAAAAACACACTGAAGATGGAGTATACCTCTGAAATATATTTGTGATAAATTTCAAACAAGTAAAATATTTGTTTATTTTTGTAATATTACGTTGTGATTTGGCTTTCAAGCGCACTTGGCGCGTATTTTATTTTATTCAAATTAAAACAACGTTTTTATATGAACTCTCATCCTTGATGTTATTCTCGCGTTGTTTATGCACAGTTCAAACATTTCAAAATACAACCGCTAGATACAACGCGTGGCTCTTTACAAACAAACTTCTTTCTCCAACGTTACAATATGGCAAGGAAGAAGAAAAGGGGAAAAAAAGAAACAGACAAAACAGCACACTGAAGATGGAGTATACCTCTGAAATATATTTGTGATAAATTTCAAACAAGTAAAATATTTGTTTATTTTCCTAATATTACGTTGTGATTTGGTTTTTAAGCGCATTGGATACATATTTTATTTTATTAAAATATGTTTAAAGAAAAAATAAGACAAATAATACTAAATAACAAGTGATGTTCAAATACCAGTTCTTATCAGATGAAGTTAAGCAATAATAATCATGGTCAATACGTAAATGGGTGACTATGAATACCAGATGCTGTAAGTTTGGAAATAGCTGTAAAAAAAAAAAAAAAATGTTCTATGAATTCACATGAGAAAGGTATGAACCCACCTTTCATCTATCCCATGGAAAAGTATGGTAATTTTTTTTTTTTTTTTTTTACACGGTGGTCACCACTTATCAAGGCCCGGAAGCCACTCAAGGATAAGGGTTATTGCGGTGGAGATTTAATGAAGTGTTTACTTAAAAGGCGGTTCATTAGGAATTTGTTAACGTTGGACTTAAAGACATCCAAGTTGTAGTCAGGTGGGAAACAGGCAGACAGAACAGAGTTCCACAGGCGTGCAGTTCTAAGAAAGAAGCTTTGTTCATGGAATCCACGTTTTGATTTAGGTACAGATAAAGAGTGGGGGAAATTTTTCACAGTGGATTCAGCTAGACGGGTGTTTTTCGTGAAAGATTGGCGAGGGGGGACCAGAGATTGGAGCTCAGACGAGATAAAACAAAATGGAAATAACGATAAAACAATGATAGGCTCGCAACGTCTCTTCTGTGGGAGAGAGGTTGCAGGGTAGAGAAAAGGACATCCCCACTAAGCCACAAAGTCTATTTTGTACTCTGTCAAGGCAGGATAGGCTGTTTTTGGCAGCTCCTGCCCAGATATGGCAGCAGTATTCCATCCTTGGACGCACTCTTTTATATAGATAGAGAATTGCATCAGTAGTGAGATATCTTCTGGAGCGGTAGAAGGATCCCACCATCTTTCCAGCGACCTTGGCAACAGACTCTCGAGCCTTGGTCTGATAACTCATTTAGAAGAAGGAAAATTCTAAAATAACACTACTTCTTTTCTAGCATCGTTTCTTGATTTCTCTTCACTCTTGGGCGTAACCAATGTTGAGCTACAAGTGGTGCAGTTGAAGATTATGCAACTGTTGCTTCACTATAAACTGCTCACTGCAAAAAGAGTATCATGTTTTTTCTTTTCAACACAGGTGGATGGCAATAGAATAAATTGTAATTGGATTATTTAGACTACTCTTTTCTTCTTGGATATTATTCTGACAACATTACGTCCAAGGATGGAGTACTGTTGCCACATCTGGACAGAAGCTTCTAGAAAGCCCTTATCCTGTCTTGACAGAGTTCAAAATAGACTTTGTAGCCTAGTGGGGTATTCCCTTTTCTCTTCCCTGCAGCCTCTTTCCCACAGAAAAGACGTTGCGAGCATGTCTCTGCTCTATCGTTATTTTTATGACAAGTACTCGTCTGAGCACCAATCTGTGGTATTCCCATTGCCAAACTTTCATGAAAAACACTTTTCTAGTTGAAACCACTATCAATAATTCCCCCCACTTTTTATCTATGCCTAAACCTAAATGTGGATTCCATGAACAAAGTTTCTTTCTTAGAACTGCATGCCTGTGGAACTCTCTTCTCCTTGCCTGCTTTCCAGCTGACCCCAATATGGTCGTCTTCAAGTCCAACATAAACAAGTTCTTGATGAACCGTCCCCTAGAGTAATCCAATCGATTACTACAATATTATCCCATTGACTACTGTAAACTCATTAACCCTTATCCTCGAGTGGCCTCCAGGCGTTGATAAGTGTTGACTCCTTTGGAAAAAAAAAAAAAGTTTTTTTAATTTCAACCAATTTAACCTCCGACCGTTATCACGTTTGTCTCATCAAACTTGAGAATCTCTACGAACTTTCAAACTAAACTCTTGATTTAATTCATATGGAGGTTAGCTTTCTCTTGTTCCATCAGCCATGACCATAAGTACCCATCACGCAACAGATAAAAGTGCCGGTTATCAGTTCTAACAGAGTCTTCTGGAGACTAAAGGTTCAATCCCAAGTATTCATGGCGCAATGGATAAAAGTGTCAAGTTAATCAGTTCTAAGAGAGAGTTTTTTTGGAGGCCAAAGGTTCCAGCCTCGATATGGGAGTGATACGAGGAATATAATTACAAGTTATGTAATATTTTAACCTGGTCATGGCCAACGGAACAGGTGCAAGTTTTCCCTGTGAATTAAATAAAGGGTTCTGGTTGATAAAAAAAAAAGGTTCAACTGAAGAAGGTCGGAGGTTACATCGGCCGAAACGTTGTGAGAATAACATCCAAGATGAGAATAATAGTTCAAATGATACAAATTATGAATTCTACTTTCGAAAACAGAATAAATTGTAATCATTTGTTTTTTTTAAAAAGTAAGTAAATTAATTTAAGAAAAGCAGCAGTTATGTCCCTTGCCATCGTGTTCTCTTCTACTCTATTTTTTTCTCTTGTTTTATAAACTTGGGTTCTTGTCCAAAATTCTTCCTATATTAAAAAAAAACAAAAATAAAGAAAAAGTCTGTATGATGGAAATATTTGTGACAAAACGAAAATATTATATTCCAAAAATCATATAAATTGATGCAGCAGACTTATTTTTAAATAAAAAATTCAAGTGTTATTAAGATCAGAGAAGTAACATTCTCGCAATTTAAAAAAAAAAAAAAAAAATCTAAAAATAACAAAAAAAACAAAAAAACAAGGGAAATAAATCAACAATAATTCAAAACTTGCGAGATTTATATATTAGCACCGACGAATTTACAATATTACAGTTCTAAATTTTTTTAGATGAGGAAGAATTGTTTGTATTATTTGTATTTATCGGACTAACATTCTCATCTTGAGTGTTATTTGCACAACGTTTCGGTCGATGTAACCTTCGACCTTCATCGGGTGTATAAGCCGCCATCTTTCTTTTAACAAACATGGCGACTTATACACCTGAGGAAGGTCGAAGGTTACATTGACTGAAACATTCTGCAAATAACGTTCAAGATGAGAGTATGACTGCGATTAATACAAACGAATTCCTAATAATCGCTTAAAAAATTATTCTTTTTAAAAATAGAATTTACATGATTCTTGGAATATGATATTTTCGTTTTATCACTGGCGTGCGCATCATAGAAATTTTTTTTTTTTAAATATAAGGGGAATTATGCACAAGAACCAACTTTTGTTATGTTTGTTCCTTATTGAATGGGAATCTTTATGCTCTTGTTTTTATCGTACACGAATCGTCATCATTTGTTGCATGTCATGAAAAAAAAAAAAAAAACCCCAAAAAACTTGTGGTGATCATCACTATCATCGACATAAATTAATTTAAAGGAAATACAATTGGGAAATTAGTCCAAAACAATTTACTTGGCTTTATTTATTTCTGACCTATTTGCGTAAAAAAAAAAAAATGAAAAAAAGCCTTTTAAAATACCGATTTTGAGCAAAGTGTCTATCTTTTATTTATTTTATTATTTTTTTTTTACAAAGGAGTCACCGTTTATCAAGGCCCGGAGGCCACTCGAGGATAAGAAGTATTGAGCGTACAGTAGTTAATGGGATAGTTAGTAGTATTTATTTATTTGCGGACTGTTATCCTCATTTTCATTGTTGTTGTTTTCATTGCTATCTTCAAACAATGCCAGCCTGGAACCGTAGAGATTCAACACTGTTACAGTTTCAGGTGAGCATTGTCTGAAGATAGCGGTTTCAATCCTACCCAATCTGTAGTGGAATGGGGACAAAAATGGATGGTCACATTCAATGCTGCCAAGACTAAACTTGTTGCCTTCAATCACTACAAGAAAACTTCTCTACCACCAATAGCAATGGCCAAAGACTCTTTATCTCAAAGTACATCTTTTGAACTCTTCGGCCTAACGTCCACAGGAAACATGAGTTGGAACAATTACATGGAGAGCATTACCAGGACCGCTGCGAAAAAGGTAGATTAGGTTCTCTCTATCGTGCTAGAAAGCTACTAACGCCCGAAAATATCCTGTACCTCTATAAGGCCACCATTTGCCCATGTATGGAGTATTGTTGTCATATTTGGGCTGGTGCATCTACTACTAGTCTCTCACTCCTAGACAAGGTTCAAAAGAGAGTCGCCAACCTGATAGGTCTTGAAGTGTCATCTAAGCTTCAGCCTCTGCCCCATCGATGAAATGTAGCATCCCTCTGCCTGTTCTACAAGTATTTTAACGGTGAATGCTCCGACGAACTGCAAGCACTTGTACCCCCTCGACATAAATACCCCTGACAAACCCAACAAGCAGCAAAATCCCACCTCTTCACAGTTGAGATCCCTAGATGTAAGAGAGCCTTCTACTCCAGTGGTTTCTTCCCCAGAACCGCTAGACTTTGGAATTCCCTTCCGGGTTCCTGCTTCCCCGACTGTACTGACATGGAGAAGTTCAAGTGTAACGTGAACCGACATCTTGCTGCCTAACTCCCCACATAGTATCCCAGATGCTTATGTCCCTGATAGTAGCCCCCCTACATTAAAGTAGCAATGTTTGGGGTGAAAATGTAATATAAAAAAAAAAGAAAAAGCAGGCCATGATGAGACAACAACAACTATGGAAGGCAGTAATTACTGGAGATACAGTTAAGAGACTCAACATTCTTATCCTGTCATCGTTTATCACCTGAAGAAGGCCAGAGGATGAGTTGGCCAAAACGTGATGAAACAACAACTATGAAGTTGAGAATAAGTCCGTAAATAAATACACAAATTACTCATCTCAAAGGATTCTAATAAAAAATAATATATAGTGTCCATCTTTCTTTAAACACTTGTTAACATTAAGCAAGATGACTAGTTTGCTCAGAATTGGTATCTATGCTAACTTAAAAAGCTTATAAATTTAGTTTTTGAACTTTCATTCATCCCCAAATTAGGCATATTGCCAATGAAATAGAGGTACGATTCAACAACATATTTGTTCAAATTACATTTAAATTTGTGCATGTTTGCATGGTTGGAGAAACGAGGAACATACAAATATGCATACAAAAAAAGAAAGGATCAATTAGGGCTTAAGGACCCCAGCAGAAGGGGAGAAATAGAGGAACATTTTTCGGTCGACATCAGTTGATTTTCACACCTTCACATGGCAGTCTGTAAACAAACGCAAAAGAAAAAAACAAGTTTTTTTGCTTTTTTTTTGCCAGGTTCGTAAGATACAAAGCATTTTAGGAGTAACAGGATTTCTCAACATTAAAAACCGACATTAGAATTTAGAACGCTGGCCTTTCATATCCTCAATCAATGAAGAAGAACTCCTCCTAGACCTAGGCAATTTTTATGCATAATAAAATCACAATTTAAATACATAGTTTTATTTACAAGAGCGGAACAGCATTTTTTCCCTACCTTTTTAAAAACCGATTTTAGAAATTTATAAAATATATTTTTCAATTAAACTTTCACAAAATACACTCGTCTAGCTACAACCACTATCAGCAGCCCCCCCCCCCTCACTACCTATGCCTAAATCAAAACGCAAATTCCATGAACAAAGTTTCTTTCCTAGAACTTCACGCCTGTGGAACTCTGTTCCACTGAACTGCTTTCCAGCTGACTATAATATGGTCGCCTTCAAGTCCAATGTGAACAGGTCCTGGATATGACCTTAAACTATATACAATTGTGAGGCCCCAGCTTGCGGGCTTTGGGGAGTGTGGAGCTATCCTTTAATTTCCATTGCTCCCAGGTCCACTCTGATCCAAAGTCGTAGTACCTGTTAGGGTTCCAACTATGGGTTAAATAGAAACTGACTTGAAAAAAATATATATATTCTATTAAAAAATTTTTTCTTAAAAATCACTGGATTCGGCATTAAATAACCTGAAAAGGGTCGATATGCCGTAAAACAAAAACAGCCAACAACCAACCAATTCTTGTTAAGCCCCCACCACCCACCCACCCGGATAATCTATTTCTATCCTATTTCCACCACCAACTATTAATATGCTGTTACCTTAGTGACTACCATACACTTGTTAACTCTTATCCTCAAGTGGCTTTCGAGCCTTGGAAAGCGGTGACCCCCCCCCCTCCATGTAAAAAAAAAAAAAAAAAAATTATAAAATAAATAAAACTTTTGGCTTCGTCACTGGCACAGACTGGGCAAAAAGTAGGTTTTATGTATAGAAAAATCGAGCCCTCCCCCCCTTTAAAAAAAATTTAAAAAAAAGAAAATTTTTTAAATTGTTTTTGACTAATTTCATAAGTGTTTCCTTTAAAATAATTCGTCTGTAATATTAATGATCAGTGAGGATTCACCAATTTCAGATGTTGTATGCATACTGCACGAGTGGACGTTTTCACGATCAATCGGTTTGGAGCATGATTCATTATTTGTTATGATGAACGAACATCCACAATGTCTCCGAGATATATATATATATATATATATACATATTTATCAGTGGTGAAAAAACCGGACCTAGAGTGCTCAATGTGTAGCCAGAGCAGTATATAGGAAATTTATTACTGTGAGTCCAGAATGAGTTTACATATTTTTTCAGCTAGGGGGAAATCCGCAAAAAGAAGAGGAAATATCCAACTAGCTTTGAGTCCATCTATGAATTCTGACAAAGCTAGTTGGATATTTCCTCTTCTTTTTGAGGATTTCCCCCTAGCTGAAACAATATGTAAACTCATTCTGGACTCACAGTAATAAATTTCCTCTCTCTCTCTCTCTCTCATATATATATATATATATATATATATAATTCTCCACCTGAACCTTTTTTTTTTTTTTTCAGTTCTGGAAATTTATTTGGCGATAAGAATTGTTTATACAAGCATTCTTATCTTAGATGTTATTTTCCACAATGTTTCATCCAATGTAACCTCCGACCATCTTTAGGTCTGCCTTGCTGAACTCGTACTGTCAGATTCCGGAGTTCAACATAAAAGATTCCCGAGTTCGACAAAAGGCAACGGAGGAAAGCTGAAACGTTGTGATGATAATATCAAAGGTATACAGAATATTCTTTTCATTGTTTTGACTCATGAGTATATATCCGTTAATATCTTATAAGTTTTTATATAGACGGATGTGGTTCTCAGTTGATTAGCTGAGTCTGTGTCGGATATATTCTCGAGAGTTAGAAGAATGTAAAGAATATGCTGTTGTCACAGCCCTAATAATCACGTTGACAAACTGGTTCTTGTCAGATCATCAAAGTTAAGCAACATTGAGCCTGGTCGGTACCAGATGGGTAACCATTTGGGAATACCAGGTGCTCGTAATTATTTGGATTCTTCGGGCTACTGTTCTCATCTTGAGTGTTATTTTCACAACGTTTCGATCGATGTAATCTTCAGCCTTCTTCAGGTGTATCTTGTTGAACTCTGGAATTTGGGGAGAATTGAAAACAGAACCCTTTATTTACTTCACTGGGGTAGCATGTTCTCGTTCCATCAGCCATGACTGGATAGAGGTCCTAAGTAATTTGTAATTGTAGTTTTTGGTCACCAATTGCAAATTACTTAGGACCTCTATTCAATCATGGTTGACAGAATGAGAACATGCTACCCTGTGAAGTAAATAAAGGGTTCCGTTTGAAATTCCATTCAAATCCCAGAGTTCGACATCTGAAGGAGGTCAGGAGTTACATTGACCGAAACGTTGTGAAAAATGACACTCAAGATGAGAACAGTAGTCTACAGAATCCAAATAACATGAATAATCAATCCTCATCTCAAAAATTCAGAAATGTAATACCAGGTGCTGTATGTAGGAGGACGTCGACACCTCTCTGCAAGAACTGCAAAAACTTAATGTCATCATCTCTCCTAACTGGGATACAAACACGACTGTGGATTGCTTGTGAATTTAATATTCACTTGAGAATTCCTCCTCTGGAGGAAGCTGGTTCACCCTGTCTAGTGAGAATGCTGCTGATATACATACCAAGATGAGAACAATAGCCTAAATAATTCGTCTTATCACGTTTAGATCTAATCCTTGGCCGAGGAAGATTATATTAGTATACACTGGGGGGGGGGGTCCGGGGTCACAAAAGATGCTTAAATATATTTTTATTTGTGCAAATTTCATGTATATTATTAGAGTCATGATTTCAAACGTAAAAAAAAAAAAAAAAAAAATTGGGGTGCCATCAGCTAGAATCCAACCGAAAGCAAAATTATAGCATTCAAAGCTGGTGACGTTACCACTGTACCAACGTGACATTGGAACAGTCATTATGCCCAGTAGGAGATTCTTAAATGATACCATTGTAAAACTGGACCGCTATTTACTTATCTCCCCATGAGGACAGTTAGAGATGCTATCGGTTTTTAATGTAGGAAAAATTCAGCACCTTAAAAAGGGGAATTTTGGATTAGGACAAAAATGAAAATTGCCTCGTTCTGGAAAGATTCTTTTTCTTTGATCTAAGATATAACAGATAAAGTGTAGTATCTGAACAGATGGAACACCGACAGTTCTGGTTAGGAGCAATCGCAAAAAAGCAGGACAATAATTTGAGCCAATTTCCAGAGGAAAAGAATCTAGGCCGACTGCCAGATTCATATATCAGATAATGCATAATCACAACATTCTTACGTACGGCGTTTTTAAAAACGCTAAATTCTGTAAATGACTATTCAGCAGTTTTGGAAAATGTGCTGTGTTCAGATTGACTGTCAACCATATGTTGAAACGCAACAACTTAGTAAAAGGTAAACCATTGTTTATAATAGAAAAAGAATGGTTTAATTAAATTATTTTGCAGAGTAAATAATCAGAAAAGAAAGTATGAAATCACCCCCCCCCTCCCTCCCGGACTGCCTCTCGGAAGCAATCTTTGTTCTTCGAGACAATCTAATCCAGGTTACTAGCAACAATTAAATCAAATGCTTTGCGATGACCTGTCACACATTCATCAAACAAAATAAAATGAAACAATGCCTTTGCCATCCCATTCAAGTATTGCCTGGGTGATCCACTTGAAAGTCGCCCGGACACTAGCATACTGGAAGAATGGGGGCAATAAAAGTGGGTCTTCCATTGCCTACTTTTTTTTATATTTAGAGATTTTTTTTTCTTTGTGATAATGTATCCCACTGGATGTCAGACATTCACCCACTATTTCAGAGACTCCAACTCTGAGATCGTTTTAGGACTTTAACCTCCCTTTTTAAGTACAATTGTCTAGATCTCTCTTGCACTTAGTTAAAAAAAAAAAAAAAAAAAAAAAAGGCTTCTATGATTACTAGAATGATTGAAATCTTCCTAAGATTCCAATTTCTTTTCATGTCTGCTATAAGGCTTTAGTTATGTTTTCACTAAGCAGTTGAGTTGAGAGAGAAGGACGGTTGAGAAAGAAGAAATGCAAAAAAAAAAGAACTTTGCCGGAAAGCAACAGAGCAGTAGGCCAATGATGAGATGAGCAGACACTCTGCATAAAGATCTCCGTAAAATCAGCCTTTACCTGAACCAAGTTTGTGATCGTGTCATTGTGGACCCTTCTGTAGTTAAGGAGTAATGTGTAAGAAAAAGATAATTATTATTATATTGTTTGCTATTGCAATATTGTGAGATAATTATGTGCGATTTGATGCTGACATTAGTTATATATATATATATATATATATATATATATATATATATATTACTTTTTTTTTAAATATAATTATCCACTGACACATGTATCCGACGATTCCAATATTTTTCCCGATTTTGATACAATTACCGATTCCGTACTAAATTCTAGATTCCAGTACTGTACAAGTACTGATTCCGATTCCTTATAAATCTGTAAATATTTGACTATAAAGTTGCTATTTTCCCTCTAATTATAGTAAAATACATTGTTATTATGCAGATATTTTCTCAAATGTAAAAAAATACACTTGTGAGGATGATCTATAGATTTTAGCTTAACTGGTATTTTAAAACCAATAAATATTTATTATTTTATTATTACTACCAGCAGTGAAAGATTTTGTTAAAAAAAAATCTTATAAAATAAGCAAAGGAATCGTTTTTGGCATCGGAAAATAGGCACAAATTTTTCCGATTCCAATAACGATTCTGATATCTCAAGAGTTCCCATTTTTCCGATTCCCAAATAATCGTTCAAACACACACACTATATATATATATATATATATATATATATGTGTGTGTATGTGTGATGGGATGATTTCAATATCTTTCCTAATTCTAATAAAATTACCGATTCTGTTAAATTCCTGATTCAAATTCTTTTAAAATATCTAAATATAGAGTTGTTATATTTTGGGAGGGAGGTACCGTAAAAACATAAAATATAAACTTCCCAAATATAAAAATACACTTGTGTGGATTATATATATATATATATATAACTACTTCATTTACTCACATAAATTAATATGCAAAAGTATAAATTTATGCGCAAACTTTAAGTATTTACTTCAAAAGTGCTCAATACGTAGGTAGAGCTAGTTAGTAATTTATAAATTATATATGGCGATTAAGCTACACTGAATATTCCGCGTTTCATCCACTATAGGATTCTTCAGGCTTATGCGCATAAGCTTGAAGAATCCTAGAGTGGATGAAACGCGGAATATTCAGTGTAGCTTAATCGCCATATATATTTTATTTATATATATATATATAATTAATCAACAAATATTAAAAACAAAGAAAACACTGGTTTCATTTCAATTACACATCCAACATTTGAATTATAACGGCCATATTCATTCCAAAATGAACAAAATTGCATCATATTCCTTTCAAATCTCTGACGGCTATATAACGTCGAAACATTACACTCACTCTATTTAACAATGCTATATACACTTGAATTGCTAACAGCCATTTTCATTTTGAAACAGAACAAAGACATCCTTTTCACATCACAAACACAAGTATGTCTTAAAATATTGTACTGGTATTTTGTTTTCAAATTATTCATTCAAAGAAATCTTGAAATAAAGCCGAAACGTTGATGAACATATAACTTGGTTTGTTCCTTTTTCATCACTGTGTATATATGTGAGTGTATATATATATATATATATATATATATATATATATATATATATATATATATATATATATACTCCATATATATGTGAGTGTATATATATATATATATATATATATACTCCATATATATGTGAGTGTATATATATATATATATATATATATATATATATATTCAAGCAGACATTATTAAATTCAACAGAGATACTTGACTTTATGATTCTTTTCTTTATTATAATGATTTTTATATCCATGAAAGTTCCATAGTTATCACGAACACTTTCGATTCGATTGCGAATCATTTTCAGGTGAAATTCAGGGAGTTGATGAGGTGAAATTGAATAGGAGCGAAAGTAGAAAAGTGAAAAATAAAATACGCAAATTGTATCGAGTGAAGGGAGGTTAAACGTATATTAAAAAAAGTCGATTCAAAGTTGGTTGAAAACTAAATCAATTAAAACATCTGAGTTTTAAAATCAACAAGTCCATGAGTCAATATTAGTGAAACGTGTCGTTTAGGCACTACGCCAGACTTTTAATACCTTGTTGTTTTTCTCGAATGCGATGTTATTAATATAATTTTCCCCATTTTTTATCTGTGCCTAAATCAAAACGTAGATTCCATGAACAAAGCTTCCGTGGAACTCTCTTCCGTTTGCTTGTTTCCCACCTGACTACAACTGGGATGTCTTCAAGTTCAACATAAACAAATTCCTGATAAACCGCCCCCTTACTAACGATTACTACGATACTATCCAATTGATTACTGTACACGCAATAACCCTTATCCCCGAGTAGCTTCCGGGCCTTGATAAGTGGTAAAAAAAAAAGTAAGGAGTTAGGTTCTAATATAAGATGCTTCGAGAATTTTAACTTTTAAAAAATGTTTTTGTGATGTATTTAATGTCTGCTTGAATGAAAAACTGCTGCCTAAATATACTAATTTCAAATTATATATATATATATATATATATATATATATATATATATATATATATATATATGTGTGTGTGTGTGTGTGTGCTATTACTATTTAATTTAAATATCCCACATTATGAATCCTCTATTTTGTTATTTCAGGCTCCCCATACATATTCGGAACCAGTTGTGCCTATTGCTGGATCCTCCCAATGCTCGAGGCACTGATTGGCGAATGCTCGCTCAAGCATTAACTGTTGACAGGTGGGTTCAATTTGACTCCTATTTTTTAATATTAGTTTTCTTGACACTTTTCCTCTTCAACATTTTCTTACTCTCATTTTTTCTTTTTTGTTGTCCTCTCTCAACCAAACATGTACTCCTCCTTTCTTTCTAACCTTCACCTCTTTTATATGTGATTTCTTGACTCTGGGTTTTCTGTCCTATTCGCTCGAACTCTGACCCAGTTTTCTTTCTTCTTGGCTTCAAAAAATTGTCTCTCCCTTATGTTTTTTATCCTCCCTTCCTTCTGGCATGTATTTCCTATATATAAAATAGATTATTATGTAATAATTATAAAATATATAATTATAAATTATATCCCCTCCCTTCGTCTCTTTTCTGAATTATTATTAAAATATATATATATATATATATATACTAGCAGATGTACCCGGCGTTGCTCAGTATTAAGCATAACGTTAATTTCCCCTAAAATGAAGTAAAAAGAAAACGAAAAAAAACTGAGACATGTCCACGCGAGTATTATGCTTTTTTTTTTCTATACTGTTCACTTCTTGTAAGTAAAAAAAAAAAAAAAAAAAAAATCTGAGATCGAAACCAAAACCTAAAGACAGTGAGTTAAGTGCGATAACCATTAGGCCAGCTTGCAATGATCTTTAAAAAGTGTTTTCAAACCTACTTATTCTTAACATAAGGAAGCTGTCATGTGAATGATTTGCGCATGCACAATCATAGAACAGTTAACAGATAAAAATTCAATGACTCCCCCTCCCTCAAGTATCAATTCTTAACTTTTTACTCCTTAGCAGTCCTTTTTTCCAGGTGAAAGCCAATTAAAGTTTTCCGCATATCTGAATACCCTATATACCAAAGTTCAAGTCTGTAGATAAAAAAAAATGTTTTGAGACGTGTCCTCACACACACATTCTCACTTTTATAGATATATATAGGTACATTCAAGCGAAAGTTAATTTTAGTTTAAAAACTGAATAATTTTGCAAACTTAAAGCAAGTATAAATATTAGTATTAATTTTTATATGACAATATGGAATAATCATGTTGACACACTGGCTCCCATTAGATCACCGAAGTTAAGCAACATTGAGCCTGGTCAGTACTAAAATGGGTGACCATTTGGGAAACCTGGTGCTATATGTGCTCTCTGCTTATCTCGGCATTGTTTCCAGTTATCTAGCACTTCTCCTTGCCACTCGACTCAAACAGTGCCGATTCAGGAAAGGTACGGTTGGGGATTGCGCAACCCTTGCCTATGCTTGCAGCTAACTTTACAGACAGTATCCATTGTTTCTTGAGTCAGAATAGAGGCATCATATGTATATCCCGATCCTGATACTTCTGCATTTATTGACACACGGTTTCCACAAAGTTTCTTGGGTGTGCTCGGCCGTTGACGACAATAACCGGAAAAACATGGAAACACAATAAATAAAATTACAAGCATGTATCTAACTCTAAATGTAAACCCTAACCTGCTCAATTAAAATTATTTTGTTTAATTCTTCCAATTATAAAAAATAGCCTTTATAGATTTGTATTTGCTAAAAAGATAACGCATTTGTTATCGAGGAATGCTCGACCAACTTTTTTTCAGGTTATTTCTGTCAGCTGCCGAGTGATTACCGTCAGGGCCGGTTGCTTTACTGGAATCAAGGTTTTTGATTAGCTTGGCAACATCACGTACAAATATTTGTATATCACATAGCGTGTTTTCTGATACAGGAGGAAATATTGGGGGTTGGTGGCCTTGGTCGCAAAGGGTAGAATTAGCTGCAAAGTTCTTGGCAAAGAGTTTGGCTTTGTCTGATGCTGAGGAGATTACTTACCTCAGGTCCATTGATGATAGTTGGAATAGAGCACATGCTTCTGTGCAGGATTCTGTTTGCTATTTGCCAAAACTGGTGGGAACCAAACCACTGCTCAGCTACTTTGGACTTGATAGACTGAGCGTACAACTCTCTTGCATTCTTTATTACTTTGTTACAATGGTTGCTGGCAGTGCTGAAAGATAACGCATTCATAATTGAGGAACGCTCGACCAACTTTTTTCAGGTTATTTCTGTCAGCTGCTAAGTGAGCCCAAGAAATTGCTGGTCAGTAACTGCAAAATCACCACAATCTCAACCAGATGAAAAGCTCAATATTTCAAAATAGAGCAATAATATAAGAAATTTAAATTATGTGAATTCAAATTTACAACAAATTTACTTTTTGGACAAGGAATACAAATAAAAAAAATCAAACAATTTTTCTTATTCCATAGAGTTTCAATGAATGGCTCATATCATCATCAGAGGCATTATTAGCAAAATGTTATTCGCAGGCAGTCTATAAATTTTGCCATTTAGCACATAAATTGAAAACTAAAATTTATTAGAAGAAATCGTATTCATGTGAAAGCTAATAAAATGCAGAAAAGCGACAGGTCAAAAGGATTTTTCACTTTGTCGATATTCTTTGATCTCATCTTTGTAAACAAATTAATCGTTTCATTTAATAATGGTGATACCCACACAAACGTTAAAGTAGCGTTTATATTGTTTGTGTTAAAGTATGTTGGCTGTCAAGCAACACTGAGCCTGGCTAGTACCAGATGGGTAACCATTTGGAAATTTTAAGTGCTGTACGTGCTCTCTGCTTATCTCAACATTGTTTCCAGTTGTCTTGAACCTCCACTTTTTTTTTTTTTTTACATAGGCATCACCACTTATCAAGGCCAAGAGGCCACTCAAGGATAAGGGTTAAAGAGTGTACAGTAGACATTGGACAATATAGTAATCATTAGTAATGAAAATTCGGTAAATTTGATAACTTATATAGAACGGCTCATCAAGAACTTATTTACGTTAGACTTGAACACAACCATATTGTAGTCAGCCGGAAAGCAGGAAAACGGAAGACAATTCCACAGGCGTGCAGTTCTAAGAAAGAAGCTTTGTTCATGGAATCTACGTTTAGGTTTAGGCACAGATAAAGAGTGGGGAGGGGGAATTATTGATAGTGTGTACAGCTACTTACCACTGGTATTTAACAATGCTGACTTAGGAGAGGTGTGGTTGGAGATTGGGCAACTCTTGCAACACAAAAAATCACGTGCAACCACTCTTACAGTAAGTATCCATAGTCAGATGAAACTGAAGGCAGCTTCCATGTTGGTTGCTTATGGCATATCAATCCTTTTCAGATTATTTAATGTGGAATCCATTACTTTTTGGAAAAGTTTTCAGGCTTCAAATTCATGCTGTTTTGTAGAAGAAAGTTGTTGTTTTCGATTTTGCAGAACATGATTGAGTTTTGGAAAGGAAAAGTTAAAAAGCAATCACATCAATGTTTGGTGCATTTTTTGTAAGGAAGCCAATATCTTCAGACAGCCTGATCTGGTAGCACCAGGTGCTGTAACAGGTCAAAGCGAACCTGATAGCAATGCAAACCAGGGGGCAACTCCATATAACTCCACAGCCCTCAAATGGGGTCCTCACCACTCGATGGTTTTTAAGGTCATACCCAAGATTAGTTAAAGTATTTTAACAAATTTCTTTCCCTCTCTCCCATAATATATTGTTAGATAATTGGCCGAAAATAGACTCTGTAGCATCATAGGAGATATTGTTAGATAATGCGAGTCAGAGGCATCTGAAACAAGCAAAAATTAGAATTCCAGCAACAAAACTCTCCGGAAACGCCAGACAGTTATAAACGAAATGAGAATAAAAGACATCCTGGATTTTGACTGCTGACGCAAAAGCAAACGTCACAACAAACAACACAAACCAAGTGGAGCAATAAACAATTATAAACAGAATTATGAAAAATGCAAGTTAAATAAAAACAAATAAGTTTGAACAATAAAGGCAGTCACTACCTGAGAGAGAATGTATACTGGCCGAATTTTGCCATCGTCATCAAAGCCGGTCTCGCCCACACCCCCTCGCTCTTTTATCTCTCTTGCCACTTGTCAAATAAAAGACGTTGTCATTTTATTTGTTAAACACAGCTGTACATAACGTACGCGATTTGGTGTCGTCAAGAATACATTAAAAGGAAAAAACAGAGGTTTATTGAATAAATGTGCACTCGCATGTAACAATATCAGCTATTTTGTGAGTGAAGGAAGCTGGATCCCCATCTTTGTGACACTGTTTAACTGAGGTCGTTGAGTGCTAGAGAGATATGGAAATGGAAAAGAAGGATATATGACAAGAGAAAAGAAAGTAGGTTTAGCGAGTAATAAAGGAACTTATCAATAGACAATGGATAGGAATTTGTTCTTAACGCAGACAAAGAAATAAGGGTAAGGTTTAAATTAGTGGCCAACGAATGGCGATAGCAAAAGGATTGAACAATGGATTAAGGATCATTCAATAGGAACGACACTTGACTGGGGATTAGTTATTTGGATGTTTAGTCAGTTGAGGCTTGAATTCCAAGGTGGACAGTTGGATTTTGAATGCAGCCAAGAGCAGTTGGTCACTCGGAGGTTCTCTGAGGAAGATGAACTGACGGCAATAGACGTACACAGCCTCGACAGTAGATATAAATGTCTGAAGGCTGTCTGAAGATATTGGCTTCCTTACCAAAAATGCACCAAACATTGATGTGATTGCTTTTTAACTTTTCCTTTCCAAAACTCAATCATGTTCTGCAAAATCGAAAACAACAACTTTCTTCTACAAAACAGCATGAATTTGAAGCCTGAAAACTTTTCCAAAAAGTAATGGATTCCACATTATATATATATAGGAACGCACGCTGGTCCATAAGTAGAAAAACAAAATAAAATAAGCACAGAAAAAAAAAAACACAGATGCCAACCGACAGTTGCTAGTGAGAAAATGACGATACGGCGATAAGATGGCACACGCAACGTTTGGGGTTGGCGGCCAATGTGGGATCACATCTTATCAACACTACCTATGGTTTATATATGTGTATAAAACATTCTATTTTTCACTTAGTAATTAAACAAAACCAAAATACATGTAACAGACTTGCTCTTCCAATACTTCATAGACACGTGTACAGCATCTCTCTCTCTCACACATCATATACTAAATAAAAGTTCTGAATACTGTTTGTGTTCAAGTATTTTAACAATATTTTTTCTTTTTCTTTTTCTTCTCTCTCCAGATATATCAACTATTTTGCGACCAAACGAAGCCCCACAGAACATATTCTGGACCTTTGGGAGGCCCGTCATCGAGAAGACTCGGCCATTACAGACTTGATGAATATTTTACGGGTTATGGGGCGAATGGACGCTGCCGCAGTCCTGGAAAAAGATTCTGGATCTTGGTTATGAGGGAACCGCTTGATATCTCGCGCTCTCATTGTTTAAACATGGAACTAAAAAAAAAAAAAATCCAGGAATTACGGAAGACATTTTGTGTATAATAATATTAATAATAATAATAAAAAAAATGCTAAAAGTAAAGTCCCTCCTGTCCGTATTACTACTGCTATGATGGTAGGCACACACACACACAAAAAACAAAAACAAAAAAAAAACGACATATAATTGCATACATAATATAGACTTACATACATATGATAATTGTCGTTGAATATAAGACTATGCCTTTTATTTATATATATATATATATATATATATATATATATATAAGGTTATTCGGCAAAAGTGTAGAAGAGTTAACAATGAAAAAAAAAGGGGGGGGGGAAGAAACGACTATACAACAACTAACTGTTACCAAACGCCATAAAATTTAATATTTTATCGATCTGTCTAGCTTTAAACCTTTTGAAACTGTAAGTTTTGTTATTTTGTTTTATTTTTATTTAACAGATTTTGTTAATCAGAATTTTTCGGTCAAATTTTTCGTTTTCTGATGGTCACCTATCTCAGATGTTAAATCTACTACTAATAATAATAGTAAAAGCTTACAGTACCACTAATCCTAAGTTCGATCTCAGGTGTTAAATGTACTAATAATATAATAATAATAATAATAGTAAAAGCTTACAGTACCACTAACTCTAAGTTCGATCTCAGGTGTTAAATGTACTACTACAAATAATAAAGGCTTACAGTACAACTAACCCTAAGTTTGAGGGTTATTTCCAGTCGGATTGGGATTAACTTTTCTTTTTATTTTATCTTTTAAGATTGAAACTACCATTTCCAAAAAAAAAAAAAAAGAAGAAAAATTCGCCTGCCGTTTTGATTGACAACATCGTTTAAATAACAAAACAAAATTTGGAAATCGTTTAAATAACAAAAAAAAATTTGGAAATCGTTTAAATAACAACAATTTTGGAAACAACAAAACGTAGAGCTTCCGAAAGTTTAACACCTATGTAGATCGATAGAATATTAAATTTTCTATCGTTTGATGATAGATATTTTTTTGTATATTTGTTTCTCCCCTCTTTTTCTCTCTTTTTTTTTTTTTTTTTTTTTTGTTCACCATACCACCCTTTTGCTGGTTATTTTTTATTTTCCTTTGTACATCTTCTATTCGAAATATTCTCATCCCAAGTTCAATGAATGCTGAATCTATTTGTAAAATAAAAACACCTGATTAAAAACAATTTGATTCTTAATCACAATTATTACATTTATGCTTATAGGCTTAAAAGGCTGACGCCTAGGGCCTCAAAATCTAGAGGACCTCTTCAAAAAATTTAAGACACTCTTACAAAATGGTTGGAAAGAAAAAGAGAGAACATCACTGGAATATCCTGTTGGCTTCTCATACACATTCAGCAGGAAATGCGGGATTTAGCTGTAAGCTTGGCATATCAAAATTATCTCTTCAAAATTCTCATTACTGGCAATCTTCTGCCATTTGTCTACGTTTGGGGACGTGTATTTAGGGGATGCCTCAAAATGTTAAAGCTCGGGAGGCTTCTTTTTATTTGAATAAACCTGGCTCTGCATTTTATATCACATTAACTCTATCTAGCTGGTGTTAATCGGGAAGCTGTAAAGTTATTTTATGATTTAAAATTTTAATTTGTCTGTACTTAAAAGTAGATAACTCCTTTATATTTAACTTTAAACAGATTATCCTCTGATGATTTTTATTTTTAGGTGATTATTTAAAAATGGTTTGTATTAGCAGTCGTTTGGGCTGGACTAAGTAATTTTAAAAATGAATTAAAGTATGTTATATTATTGGCAATAACATGGTATGACAATGATAAATGAAAATTAGCTAGTTTGAAGCAAAGGTTGAGTTTTTTTTTTAGTTTTAATGCGATTTAGGTCTGACTTTGAAAATTCAACAGGATAACTTAATATATTAGATTATTATATTGCCAATAATATGGCACTGTAATGATAAATGATAATTGGCTAACGATGATCATATATGATTAAACCCAAAAGCAAATCTAATCTAAGGGTGGGTTAATTATGATATCCAGACCCAGTTGTAAAAATATAAAACAGGGAGGTGAGTTCTTCGCTGTATGTGCGTCCTTTATATGTATCGGGTGTTTATATGGGGTCTCTTTTTTATAGTCGCTTCTTTTTGTTGTCGTCGCCGTTTCGTCTAATGGTTACTATAGAAAGAAGCTTGCTTTCATGAAGAAAGGAGACACAAAGAGATGTTTGCTGGCCTTTATTCAATGTTTTATTTGAAGAGAATGAACTCGAGAGTCTTAACTAATTATTTACTCCTTATCTTTCTAAGTTACGGAAATGAGTGACGCACACGGACAGACATTGAAGTAACATTCATGTTAGATTATAAAGTTTTCTACATTGTTGACGAAGTCTCAATCACACGGCTTCCATGGAAAGACTCCTTTTATTAAAAAAAGAAAAATCTATATGATGTACGTACCCATGACAAAACGAAAATATATTAAAAAAATCATGTAAATTAGAAGAACCATATTGCCGCCAAAAACAAAAAATGGCAGATAACTTAACAATAATTCAAACTTGCAAAATTTATATTGTAACGCCTACAAATTCCCTATTAAGCGCTTAAAAATTATTTTCTTTATAAAAAAATAAAACTATTTGATCAATTTTCGTGATTTTTGGAATGTGATATTTTAATATAGGTTGAATTTTGGACGATAAGTGTTTTTTTTTATCTTTATTTTATTTTATTTATTTATTTATTTTTTGCAAATAACTGTCCAAGAATGTTTTTATCTAAGCCTGGAAAAATATTGCAGGGCCATAAACAGTATAATTTGAACCGGAAGAACGGAAAAAAAATAGAACATGAATCGAAAGTCATATTTCCATTTAAAAAAAATAAATTTTTAAATAGCCAGTTGAAGAGTTTATCTTAATAACACGTATGTAATGTCATGGATACAAACTCACACTGAGATCAGCTAAAGCGAACCGAGTTCAAACCTCATTGGATCTTTTTTTTAATTTTTTTTTTATGGAAATCGCTCCAGACACTTGATCGAAGTCTAAAACTAGCCAACGATACATGTTAGATGGATAGATTCTTACTCTGGAAAACAGCAATTCTTCACCCTTTGTCAGAAACATCGATCACGGAATGTGAGGACTAAAAGACAAAATAAGAGAAGTGAGAGTTACGAGGCTGCCGAAAGTAAACCCAAGCTTCACTTTTTACTCTCCTTAAATTATTACTATCACTTATATCACAATACTTCTGTGAAAAAGGTATGAATGTCCCTCCTTAGCTATGAGTAAAAACAGCAATTTTTGTCCAATGAATTGTTTTCTAGAGGTATTTTTTTGCCATTAAATAATCCTCTCTCCCCTCCCAAAAACGTGTTGATATGCCATAAGACATGCAGCTTATTGAGCTTTTCTATTTTGAAAATACTCCTGTCTGCCTCGTTAAAAAACTTGCGTGGAGCCATAGGTGGGCAAATTCTGTCCCAAAGATTCAATAATCAAGGATATATGTTTTACTTACCCTTTACATAGAGTGTTTACTACATGGAATTGTCGATAAGCATGGTAACTGACTAGTAGAGATAAGAAAACAAATGCATCCTAAAACGGAATCAATATTTCTGTCGATTCAAAGGACCATAATCATTTGATGTATAAAAGCTATGACCCACCTTCCGCATCTTTCCTGGCCAAATAATAAGAACCGAAACACATAAAACAAAACCAATATTTCGGTCAATACAAACGATCTTAATCATTTGGTGTCGAAAATTTTCTTGTTGGGGGGGGGGGGGTGAGCCTTATATACAGTGGAACATGGAGGGTGATTTAGAGAGGGATGTGAACCAAAGGCTTCTATGTGGTGTGTGGGCTGTAGATGCAGTTTTTATAAACCAAATGATTAAGGTCGTTTGAATTAATTGGAATATCGGTTCTGATTTATTACGTGTTTTTGTTCTTATTTGTACTAGCCTGTTGACATGCTTTTCCACTTTTCCATATACGAAAATTCCAATTTTAAACTATTTGTATAATGCTATGAGTATGACAGAAGAAAACAACTTTTTTTTTATATTGTTATGTTATTTGACTTTAAATGTTATAGAGCTTATTTACGGTCAAACCTTGTATAAAGTTTAAATTCAGAAAACTTGGCATCCATGATCAACAAGAATTGAAGTAACTGTAAGTTATGCTGCTAATAAGTGGTAATTATTATTATTCTGAAAGTTCTTTTTTTTTTTGTCTTTTTTTTATTTTTTTTTTTTTTTATTTATTTTTTAAATTTTTAAATTAAAAAAAAAAAATTTTTTTAATTAAAAAATTTTTTTTTTGGTAATCTTGCAGTATTATTAATAGACGAGAAAAAAATAACTTTCACCAAACGCATTAAAATTTTATTTTCATGCCGCCCTGTATACTTTAAAAGAGTGGAAACTGAATTTGTTTTTATCGTTACGTTGATTTATCAAAACACAAAACAAAAATAATTGCAGTTTTTTTTTGTTTTTTTTTTTTAAGTGATAGCGTTTTGAAATACCCACACCATATGTACCAAGAAATCATTTTGATAAGAGGTGCACCTGGTGACGATATACAAGAAACAACATAAAATAAATTAGTGGATATACCAAAAGGTCATTTGGTTAAAAATAATTACAATTGCATCAGCTACCTGCACGGGAAGTAACACAGCCTGGATATTAAACAGCTTGACTTTAAAATAATCCAATCTGAAAAGATAGTAAAAAAAATAAATAAATAAATAAAATAAAATTACTTACTATATATCACTAATGCTAAGTCCGAGAGGTCTTGCCAATTGAGCTTTAGGTTACGTGGAGAATAATTTTTTTTTTTTTTTTTTTTTTTTAAGAAATGAAGCCCTGCCAACAAGAGGGCGAAGTAGCCATTTTGTTTTTTTGTTTATTTTTGTGTGTGTTGAAAAAAGAGGGAGAGATTTGAAATCAAAAGTAAGTTTCACAACGTAAATCATCTATATAGAGAGGGCTAAGTAGTTATTTTTTGTGTGTGTGTGTCGAAAAGAGAGAGAGAGAGAGAGAGAGAGAGAGCTTTGAACAAAATCCAAATTTGAAATAAAAACGTTCTAATCTATATAGGCCGGTAGAAAATAAAATAAAAGTTATTTTAGTTTTCGATTTCTCGGTTGTTAGCTATACTGCAACTTTGCCCATTTTTTTTTTTTTTAACAAAAAAATTAGAATGTACGTACGCAACAAGTTTTAATGTTTCCTGCTTTCATTCTTGGATAGTGTCAACAACGTTGATGATGGAAGTTAGTTTTTGTTTTTTTTTATTTAAATATTGGCCAGGTTTTGTAGACGGATTTGGCCCTTTGTTGAATGTAAATATGATTTGATGGACTTCATCTGGATGTAACTTTGCTCAACAACGAGCAATGCGAAGGTATTTGATAGTGAAAGAAGAAAAGAAAAAAGAGGCTGCAAATCCAGAATTCAATCTATTAAAAAAAATTTTTAAGAACAGAAAAAAATCTTTTGTGTTACGGAACGAAAATATCATATTCCAAACATCACGTAAATTGTTTGTATTACTTGTTTTGATCTGACTCTTGGGTGTTATTTGCATAACGTTTTGGTGGATGTAGCCTTCGACCTTTGTCGGAAGATGGCAACCAACATGCCTGATGAAGGTCAAAGGCTATATCGATCAAAAAGTTGCACAAATAGCACGCAATGAGAACATTAGTCTGATGAAAACAAGTAATACAATTAACAACTCTCATCTCAAAAATTCAGAACTGTCATATTCCAAACCGCACGTAAATTAATCAAGTAGATTTTTTTTTTTTTTTTTACCTAAGAAAATCATTTTTTTTTACAATTAATGATTAATAGTAAATCATAGCCATAACAAGGTTGATTTGGATCTCTATTTATGGGGGGAGGTAATCGGTGATGAATTTTACCTTTGCAGGAATATGGCAGAGCTAGACACACCATCCTTGCTTCCTCATAAAATTTTATTTTCTTAATTTAAATAATAATAATAATAATGATAATAAACTTAATAAAGTTATAATAATTTTTGGAATATGACATTTTTGTTCCGTGATGAGTAAGTACATCATAAAGATTTTTCTGTATTAAAATTTTTTTTTTTTTTTTTTTTTTTTTTTTTTTTTAAATAATTTTAATTCTGGACAACCCCCCAAAAAAGAGTATGTCATATAAAGTACATGCTGATGTGGATTGAACCTGAGAACCGGCAGTTAAATATTAATATAGATGAAACAAACTAAAGAGTCTTATATTTTAGAAAAGGGAGTCAACCCATCAACGATCCTTTTTTTTTTTCTAAACTATTTTTTTTATTTTTCACTAAAAAAAAAAAAAAATGTGTCACAAGTTAGTTGTAAAAAATAGACAGAAACAAAGTGTTCAACTGTAAGTTTTAGGAAAGCTAATATATATATATATAAGTAGGTTGTAGTTTGCTTGAAGCATTGTTGAAGAAAATTATAAGATAAAATTAAAAGCCAAGAACAATGCGAGATTTTTTTTTTTATATATAGAGTAAAATTAAATGCAAACAAAAGAAATAAATTTCCTTTTTTTTTGTTGTTTGTTTTTTCTTTTTCACACAAATTTTAACTCTAAACAACAGTAATTTTTTTTTTTCTGCTGTATTCAATGGTGTTGTAAATCTCAATATATTTCAGACTTATTAGTCCATTTTCAAGAGAAGACAGCGGAAGAGTGTTCAAAATTGGAAAAGTAGCCGCAGAGTTTGCCACGTGATACCGCGAAATATAGAACAAAAAATGACGTTAATTGAGTATTAGACAGTGTCGTTCAGTGTACCTGAATTTCATCGTTTACTGAACAGTGCAGAAGAGTCGATCTATTTCTACCCCAGACTTGGCTTGATCAAATCAAAGAAATCCTTGTACGCCCAGTAGACACGGTAACGCATTGTTTTTAAATAAAATAATAGTCCAAAAAGTTCATAAATACTTGCCAAATATTGAAATTTTACCCGCCATGTAAAAACATTAAAAAAAATTTTAGCCGTCATGTCAAAAAATTAAAAAAATTTTTACCCACCATGTCAAAAAATTAAAAAAAATTTTACCCGCCATGTAAAAACATTAAAAAAAATTTTAGCCGTCATGTCAAAAAATTAAAAAAATTTTTACCCACCATGTAAAAAAATTTAAAAAAATTTTACCCGCCATGTAAAAACATTAAAAAAACAAAAATTAATCCTTAAAACAAACACCATCATTTTTCAAGACTTTCTGCCACCGATCTGTAAGCTTTCAGATCTGGTCCAAATATCATTCAGCTGGCTTCAAATCAAAGGATACCTGACATGCTTCCTCAACTTCATCAAACGAGTCGAATCAGCAGCTCTTCAGAAAGTGTTGCATTGAGCAGAACAGGTCACAATCTGATGGAGCACTATCAGAAGTGTAAGCTGGATGTGGCAGAACCTCAACGCTGTCTAGCTCTTCAAACTTGTTTTTGGTCTTCCTGGTGGTAGGTAGCTTAGCATTGTCCTGTTGCATCAAGCGGGCTCTCGGTTGATCAGAGCTGGCTACTTTTGCTTCAACTTTTTGTAGACCCGCTCCACTTATAGTAAAGTTCGGCATTGACAGCACGACCATTCAGAACCAACTCAAAATGCACGATTCCTTCACCTTCGGTAGCACAAATCTCTTCTGCTGCTTTCCTGACTGAAAGACCTCGCTTCCAGCAATAATGAACCAAAACTCGCAGCTCAATTTTATCAATTGCCATCTGGAATGGAAAGATGAAAATCACTATAACAATATAAACGTAAAAAAAAAAAAAAAAAAAAAAAAAAAAAAAAAAAATTGCATAAAAATTAAAACTTTTGGAACAACCTAATACTATATATCATGAATCGCAAAATAACTACACAAATATTAATAACAAAGTGTTTAATTATAAGTTCTACGAAAGCTAAAATAAATTATTTTATTTAATCACTAGCATTTCAGCCCGGCGTTGCCCGGGTGTTTGGAGGTGTATGTTGAAAAAAAAACAGCGGTCAATTTCTTTAATTATAACCCCCTTAACAGTTATTGTTTTGGGCTCAAATCAAGTTATTAAGTTAGATCCATGTCCAAGGAACCTATATCTAAAATTTCAAGTGTTTAGACCCAAAATTGGCGGAGGAGTTTGGTAGAGTTCTCAAAGGTCAAATCGTTGATTTTCCCGAATCTCAGTACTCTGTATATCAAATTTCAAGTCTGTAAACTGAAAATTAACAGAGTTATTGCGTAGGAAACTGTACACACACAGACTCATTCACTATATATATATATATATATATATATATATATATATATAATAGATTAGTTCTACAAAAGCTAAAATAAATTATTATATTTAATCATAAGTATACATTACAGTATTTGTTGGTGATACCCATGTTTCATCAATCTGATCACGCTGGATTTAGGATAAGACACCACTGGTCAAGGGAGGCAGATTTGAAGGTTCCTCAGATTACAAAATGAGTGTATTTCAGCATCTAAGGCGACCGTCAGATAAGATGAGGTACAAAATTGGAGCAAATTTTAAAAAGTTTATCGGTTGTATAAGACGACTGCTAAATCACGAAACCATGTTTGCTTAGACTAGGCTAGAGATTGCAACACCCAGTATTTTATGAAATATTGGTTTTTAAAGATGATTTTTTTTTTTTTTTACTTTAAGGATCTTCTTCTACGCTAAAATATACGGTGTATGTGTCTGTGTTGCCCAGTCGAATTTTATCCCAAATCCCACATGACCATATCAACGAAAACTGGTATCCCTAACGGACACTCTAATGTATAGCTTTTAACTAAAATATACACATTCAAATATAAATCAAATCGAAAACTCTTAAGCTGTCAAGTCAGGGAAGGATACTCTTAGGAATATCACCCCAGATCACAATATGATACAAGTGTATTTTTACTTATTTATTGGTATGTGCAAATTTTGAAATCATATATATAATATATATATAATCACATTTATGAAGGTAAGATTTATTCTTTTACTATCCATAATTAAAAGTAAAAGTTGAAAAAAAAAATGTCAGCTGCCTGGTTTCACCCTCACTTAACACAAGCGATTGTTGTATCGCTAGATTTTTTTATAGGGAGAAACAAACAAACAAAAAAACAGAAACTATGTTTAAAATAAAAACGTTATGTTATATATACAACATCGTGCTTTTATTTTAAATATAGATAGTTTTCCTGTCCCATCATTACAAAAAAAATCCCTTGATTCAGCTCTTGTTGAGTGAGGGTGAAACCGATCGACTTGACTTTTTTTTTCACCTCTTACTTTCAATCATGATTATTAAAAGCATAAATCTTCCCTTCATAATTGCGATGATAAAATTTTGCATTCCTCAAAAAAAATCATGAAATTATATATAAACTGGTGGGGTGAGAGCAACTTTGCCCAGGCATAAATTATGCTTAAATATGATATTTTACTTGTATATGCATTGTCAGCTGCCTAGATTGCTCGATTCTTTTATGAAGAGCTGTACATTATTGTAGTGAGCGAGCTTCCCTTACAAAGGTGCTTAACTTACAAAGGTGGTGGTCATATAAAGTCACCCACAGAAAAACTGTTTTGTATTATCACAAATACTGCAAGGGATATATATTAGCAGTTCCACCCGGCTTTGCTCGGGGCCTATGTACTGTTCATAAGGTTATGTGCATATGTATATATTAAAAAGTGCGAATATGTAAAGTAATGCCTTTCTGTATAATAGCCTTCCTTAACTACCATAGAGAAAAGACAGACAGACATTTTCACTTTTAAAGATATATAGATAGGTACATAGATTGGATGCAATATATAGTAATGATTTAAAAAGTATTAAAGAAAAAGACTCATGCGCCACCACCGAGAATTGAAACCAAAACGTTCAATTCACCATTTATTTTGCCTCTGTCGTCAATAACTGGGCTATGAAAACATGTTTACTGCAAGGCTAAAAATTAAAACATGAACCAATAGCTACTACGTTATGCATTCGTAATGCCGGCGTTTGACCTTCACCTGGCAAATTTCATTTTTAAAAAAATTTTCACACTTTTGCACCGATTTTTCCAGGCTAAAACCCAAATATAAAGTTTTGAATGGATTCAAATACCTTATATATGAAGTTTCATGCCTGTAGACCAAAAACTCTGGGAGGAGTTTGGTAGACAAAATTTGTAAAAACAAAAATATATACGTATGCATAAATATATATGGAAACAATTTTGTGTTTACCATAAACTTTTTACGCAAATATTATGCAAGTATAAATCATGTAGAATGTCTGGTTGAATATAATTACACGTAATAGTTAACTAAAGATGATCATCCCATTAGAAAACCGAAGAAACTAATAAGGAATAAATTAAAATGAATGTTTAAAAGAATATGCAAATTAGCTAGATCTTTTGCTAGTGAATGCAATTTAACAATCCATATGTAAGAAAATTGTATTTTCTTTTTAAATAAATAGAAAAAGAGTGTTTTTAGTATGAATATCAATACACACAAAAGAAAAACGAATTTATAGGAGTATAGAAGATAGATAAACACTCAATACAGTGGAAAAGAAATGTTTACCTGATGTAATCAGAGGTAAGCTTCAGTTTAATATAAATATTAATATTTACATAGTAATGAATTAATCCCAACCAAATAAAAAAGCTCAATACGGACACAATAGAAAGTGCAGCTTATTATACGGGAAAATAAAAGAATTTAAAACTTACAATTAAATTTGTTATTCAACACAATACTCCAAAAACAATTTTCAAAGTCCTTATTCTGTGGAGTTTCAAAAAATGCCACTCTGATTTGCTAATTTCTTACTGTCCTCTGATGAGAAGAATAGTAAGAGTGGCATTCTTTGAAACTCTGCGGAATAAGGACTTTGAAAATTGTTTTTGGAGTATTCTGTCGAATAATAAATGTAAATTTTTAGTTACAGTTTTAAATTCTTTTATTTTCCCCTATATATATATATATATATATATATATATATATATATATATAATGACAATTGAAGACAACTCCTATTACATTGTTCAATATAAAATATGACTTATTTTTAGGTGATTATTTAAAAATCTTATATTGTTGTTACCACAGCACAAGAATTCTATGCCATGTTATCAGCAATATAAGACACACACACACACATATAACACTTTATATTTGGTTTGTATTTTCATTAAGAACTCTACTTTTATACAAGCAGTATTGTCTAAAGAGGTCTCTAGTTACTTATAACTGGTTGACTGAAACATGCTCATGAATATATAGCGACATATGAATGCTTACGTAAAACAAATAAAGAGTATATATTGCCTTACTTCGGTATTGAGCACTCTTATATGAACCTCGTTAAAATTCATTGGTTACTTCACCTCTGGAAAATATTAACCTGGAAGAATATATACAACACAAAAAAATTAACTTCTCGCAATTAGAATAAAATAGAAACAGAGAATTCAATACCCTTTCAGATAGAGCCTTATAATGACACCAAATAATTAAAAGGGGCTTATCTCTAGTATATCCTATTTAGCACCAAAAGACAATAGTATTAATTCCAATAGGCAAACAAGACAAATTAAAAAAAAAATGAAAAAAACATTTAAGAATAATGTTGGACTAAAAAAGAAAACAAAAAGATAACGTCACGTGCTGATATCATGCCAAATAAATTTGGACAAGTAAAGCATGCATGGTCCCCTGTGAGTGCACAGTGAACGAGGCATAAAAAATGACTAAGTTCAGCATTTATCCCCAAAAGTCTCTAGGGGACGTCAAATCCTGGTAAAAATGAACAAACGGTGCAGTTTTAGGCCTTAACATATGTAAATTTGAGTTCTGCACCATGCAAAAAAAAAAAGAAATGACTAACTCCATCATTTGCCACCCCCCATTTAGCCCCAAAATTCTCCAAAGCCTTAACATATTTAAATTTGAGTTCAGCACCATGCAAAACTGCTAAATAGACATACACAGAAAATTTTGGACAAATATGGTAAAATAGTCCCAAAAATAGAATGTTTTTATTAGCCCTAAAAGAGCCCCTGGGGCACACCCAAGAGTTATCGTAAAGTATAGGCAAACAAAATTATATAGAAATCAATTAGTTACAACTTTTCAGAAAGTTTTATAAAAATCCAAGACATCAATTTTTTTTTTTTTTTAATGAGAAATGTATAGAGAGATGTGTGCAGAAGGAGATTTTGATGTCATGGTCACATTGAAAGGATGGATAAGAATGTTTTGTGTTAGTAGATGTAAAACAGTTGAGGTAGCAGAATCAATTCATAGGGGAAAACATGGTATAAAAATGGAAAACATGGTATAAAAATGGAATCAAGAGAAACATGGATGAATAAAAATCTAGTTTGGAAATTAATTCCTAAAAGCCGTCCAACACATGCATGTATGTAGAACGGACGTTAAACTAAATAGGATGATAATACACTTATGACGATCAGGTTTACTATAAAACTGCAATGGAGTGTTAAAATAAGCACCTTTTAAATGTTTAGTGACCCAGAGGTAAAGGCTTAGCAAATGGAGTCAAAGGTGGCTTGGTTCGAATATCCTGACCGGTAGAAATTATCACCTCTTACACTGATGGTTGCGGAAACATGAAACACTAGTGTCTGTAGGTAAAAAAAGTAATTATATATATATATATATATATTAGACATTAAGCGGAGATAGATATATATAAATACCCGTTCACATACACTTTTTCATGGTAAAGCTAGAACCCAGAATTAGATAGAATCGAGCAATTGCATCGACAATGGACAACGCCAGACCCAAAGTGGGTTTCGATGTACTGCATCTCGTCAATGACGTGCTCCGACATAGGCGCGAACCCAGGTCGTCGCACTCATGAAGTGTGCAATACTGACGACCTAACCATATGGGCTACGGCGCAATCTTATTAGCTATGCCTCGATTTTTTAAATTCTTATATTTTTATCCAGTTCTACATTCTACGATGTGACAAGCAATGCGTCCTATACAACAAAGATAGTTACTGCTGGTATGCAGGCGGTAGATATCACATCTACGAACATTAACTGAAATTAACCGACTCCCCGGATATGATTTCGGAACAACCTATTTGTTGAGGGACATCACGTCTCTACGAAGGATGAACCACTTTTTTCTACATATATTAGATATTAAGAGGAGATATATATATATATATATATATATATATAAATACCCGTTCACATACACTTTTTCATGATACAGCTAGAACTCAGAATTAGATGGAATCGAGCAATTGCATCGACAACGGACAACGCCAGACCCATATATATATATATATATATATATATATATACAAACGGCGGGAGCGTAAAATATGCTTAAGAATGATATTTTAATTAGTCAAGATTTCGTATATATTATTATAGTCGTAATTTCAAAAGTAAAAAAAAAATTTAGGTGCCATCAGCTAGAATCGAAACCAAAACTGTAGCATTCAAAGCTGGTGATGTTACCACTGTACCAATGTGACATGCATATAAACCAATTAAAAATTAAAAATAAACTAAGATGAATGTATAAAATTTTTAACGATTTTTACAAAATTTTGACCCATTTTTGACTTCTTAGAAACAATTTTAATTGGCTAAAGACCCATTAAAAACGATCCATAAAAAATCCAATCATTTGAGGCTCTTAGCGCCGCTCTGCAACTTTTTGTTTCGGAGGAGATAGAGTTTGAAAATATGGAAACAGACCGAAAGACAAATCGACCGACAGACAGACACATAACCGTTTATATATTAGATATCTATGACACGCTAGTTCTTGTGAGATCATTAAAGTTAAGCACCGTTGAGCTTCGTCATTACCAGATGGGTGATCATTAAGGCTAGGAGAACAGAATATTCTTTTCTATTGTTTTGACTCGAGTATATATCTGTTGATATCTTGTATGTTTTTGCATAGAGTAATGTGGTTCTCAGTTGATTAATTGTGTCGGATATATACCCGATTGTCAAAAAACATGAAAAGAATATCCTGTTCTTCTAACCCTAGTTATCATTTAGGAATACTAGGCACTGTATGGCATCTCCCCTAACGGGGATACACATTCATCTAGAATCGCATGTGAATTTAATATTTCTCTGGAACTTTCTTCAGTGGAAGCTGGCTTAGCTCATCCAGAGCAAGTACAACACCAGGTAGGGTTATATATACAAATATATGTTTCATGGAAATTCTTTCAATCTCTAAAACTCTAAAGAAATACATAAAAACTTTTAATTTCAAGTCACTTTGTTGGAAAACTCCTTTTCTTGTAAGTCAATTAATTTATTGCAATCACTGCATTGAAACACTATTACAAGGATATATATATATATATATATATATATATATATATATATATATATATATATAAGCGAGATAAGACACTGATAGAATTCAGATGAAAATTCTGATAGATATTACTTAAAGTAATACTTTCAAGGAGATCCTAGCCAAAAAAGAAAAGCTCAATATTTAAGAATAGAGCAATATATAAGTTTCGTCATTAAATTTTAAATTCTGAAAAAAAAACAACATATAGAGACATATATTCGATTTAAGAATTTATTTCCTCTGATGAAATGAGCCATTGTTGAAAATCCATGGATTAAGGAAATTAAAATAACCCTTTCTATATATTCCTTTGTCAAACAATAAATTCTTAAATCGAATATACACCTCTATATGTTGTTTTTTCAGAATTTAAAATTGAACCACGAAACTTTATATATATATATTAGTGTTGAGACGATTAATTGGAATCGGGAATCAAAAAAAAAAATTGGAACTTTTTGAGGGTATCGGAATCGTAAAAATTTGTGCCTATTTTCCGATGTCCAAAACAATTCTTTCATTTATTTATTTGATTTTCTTTAAATACAAAATCTTCTACTGCTGATAATAATGATAAAATAATGAATATCTATTGATTTTAAACTATTGGAAAAACTAAAATCGATAGAGCATCCCTCACAAGGGTATCTTATCTTAATCTGTACATTTAACATGTATTTTCACGGTAATCGGGACAAAATAACAGCTTTATAATTAAATATTTAGAGATTTATAAAGAATAGGAATCAGGAATTTAATATGTAATCGGTAATTGTATCGGACCCGGAAAAAATATTGGAATCGTCCCATCACTAATATATATATATAGTAGAAATGGTAATTAATAAAAACCTGAAGAGTATATGCACGAAAAGAGACGGTATTGACATAATAATAATGTTGGCATTTGTTTCTGCATAATGAAACAGATCTATAAAAAAAATGTCCCAAAATTTTAACAAAGTTGGGGGAGCTGCTTGGCATGAAAAATAAATATTTGGATCTTGAAATGGAACTACATTAATGCTCAATACTGTTGTAGAGCAAATATGTGTTTTATTTTTTATTACTGTATCTTTGTTTTAAGTTACATTATTGTTTCAGCTACCCGGCCGTTTTTTTTTGGCCGTCTGTAGCTTCCTCAGACTTTTACAGAAATATATATATATATATATATATATATATATATATATATATATATATATATATATATATATATATATATATATATATATAAATGAATAATAGTGTAGTTCCATTTCAAGATCCAAATATTTATTTTTCATGCCAAGCAGCTCCTCCAACTTTGTTAAAATTTTGGGACATTTTTTTTATAGATCTGTTTCATTATGCAGAAATCGGGGAAAAAATAACAATTTTATAGTTTAATATTTAGAGATTTTAAAAGAATCAGAATCTGGAATTTAGTATGGAATCAGGAAAATATTGGAATCGTCCTATCACTAACATATATATATATATATATATATATATATATATATATATATATATACATACACACACACATATGCAGGTGACACATATACATGAAAGGGTTAATATACTAGGAAATAGATAAACACACACACACATATATACTAGTGATGGGATGTTTCCAACATTTCCCCCGATTCTAATACAATTATGGATTCCAATTCTTTCTAAAGGGAAAAGGTGGTTTACCTACTGTAAAATAAATTTAAGAATTATTATATAGAGATTAGAATCTTATCACCCATATTAATTGGTCAAAATGAATTAATCATAACAGCAATTAAATCAAAGATTTTGCCATAATATTTCGAAAAGACGAAGATTAAATTGTGTTTATTCAGATTAGCACTTGTAGTAATAAAAAAACAAGAATGAAGAAAATCTTATTTTGTTTCTACTTATCACGAAATGAACATTGCATATTCCAAAAATCACAAAATTTGATCAAGTGATTTTTTTTTTTTATTTATGTACAAAAACCAAATTTGCCGGGGTTTTTTTTTTTTACTGAGAAGTGACAGAGGAGTTCATGTTTTACTGGAGAACATAATAAGGGGAGGTAATCAGTGATTATTTTGATAGTTTCCACGTGCATTAGGTTTGTCTGCTCTTGTACTTGTCTTTGTCCACTGATTCGTTGAACGTTTTTTTTTCATCCTAAGAACGCTTTTTACACCCTCAGAATGTCCCCCCCCCTCAGAACGATTTTCCCTCCCCAGAACGTCCCCCACCCCTCAGAACGTTTTTTTTTTCACCCTCATCAAAACAGTAAAATTTGATACTTTGATATTCTTGAATAATAATAAATAAAAAAAAATACTTGATCAAATTACGTGATTTTTGGAAATTTTTCATCTCCATCCTATGACTGGTACGTACATCACACAGACATTTCTGTATTTTCTTTAATTTTAAATGCAGCCATAAAGTGCCATTCTGAATAAGCACTGATTAAATTCTTAATGTTGTCAAGTTTTAAAAAGATATATGCAGCTGTAAGTGGCATGATGGATATGAACACCAACTATGGAATTTCCGAGCCAAGTTTGCATCCCATCAGATGCTCGATATGCTATAAGTAGAAGTGGTGAAGTGAATATTAATGTAGGCTGACAATTTGGGCGTGCCAAGTTCGAATCCAGTCGGTTCCATCACTTTAATTTGACTATGGATGTAGGCAACCTTCATGTGATCCCCCTTGTAAGCACCTGCTTCCAGAAAGAATTGGGGAAAAACCAATGGAGAGAGCAGAATCAAGCCAGTCAAAAATTGTCGTACTTTACTAATATATATATATGTACAAACTTATTATTTAAAAATTTTTTTTTTTTTTTTTTTTTTTACATAGTCAACTTTTTGTCATGAGTTATTTATCGATTTATAGTGAAACACATGGCCATATTACTGTAAAAGGCATGAACTCTATTTTCCCCAGCTATAAATAAAATAATTTATCTTTAATGGATTATTTATAATAGATATGATTTTTCAGCATCAGGTGACACATATACACAAAAGGGTTGATATACTAGGAAATAGCTAAACACACACACACACACACACACACACACACACATATATATATATACATATATATATATACACTAATGATGGGATGTTTCCAACATTTCCCCCGATTCTAATACAATTACGGATTCCAATTCTTTCTAAAGGGAAAAGGTGGTTGGATTACCGTAAAAAAGCCATATAATATATGCATACATTTTTCAAAAACGTAAAAACAAACCTGTGGGCAGGGGTGGAGGAGGGTTAATCTATAGATTTTAGTTCTATCGGCAATTTAATATCAATAAATATTTCCCATTTTATCATTAAGTTCAAGGTTCTGATTTTTATGATTCCCAATTCCAATTAATTGTCTCAACACTAATATATATTAGTACTGGGACAATTAATTGGAACCAGAATTGGAAATCGAAAAAATCAGAAGCTTTGGGCGTATTGGAATCGGAAAAATTAGTGCCTATTTTCCGATGCCAAAAACGATTCTTTTAATTGTCTTTTTTTTATCTGCTTTTGTTTAAAACAGAATCTTTCACTGCTGGTAATAATGATAAAATAATAAATTTTTATTGGTTTTAAAATACCAATAAAACTATAACATATAGATCATCTTCCACAACTCTATTTTTACACTTGAGAGAATCTCTGCATATTTAACATGTTTTTACGGTAATCTAGAATAAATAAGAGCTCAACATTTAGAGATTTATAAAGAATCGGAATCGGTAAAAATATTGGAATCGTCCCATCACTAATATATATATCTATATATATATCTACATATATATATATATATATATATATATATATATATATATATAGTGAATGAATGACAAAAGTCTATATTCCAAAGTCTATAGTGTTGACCATCTTATAATTTATTTCTTTAATTCAGTTGACATTTACAATTCTTGACAGTATCTGTTTTGTAGCACAGAATCAATAACTTAATTATTATATCAATTAGTGAACTGAATTAAAGGAATAAATTATAAGATGGTCAACATCATTAGTTTTGGAATATAGACTTTTGTCATTCATTCACTATATTGCTCTGTAATTACATTGAGCTTCTTAAATAAGGATTGGTATATTATAAGGAAATAAAGTATATTTCCACAGAAATACATGCACACACATGCATATCATTGTCAACCAACAGGTGGGCAGATATATTACTTAATCTTAACTCTGGAAATTGGACAAGCTAGCGAACTTCTTACTTTTTTGGAAAAACTGCTGTGATTTTTTTTTATTCTGTTTCGTCTTCTTCAGTGACTTGAATCCTTTCACGTGTAATAACAGTCTGAAAAAAAGAAAAAAAAAGAATTAAAACAAAATTAGGTGTATAAAAATAACACTGAAAATAATGCCCAAACAAGAAAAAAAAAGAACAAAATAATGAACAAAAAAATATAACAATAACAAATACTGAGAACTGACAATGCATTGTTTTACACTAAAAATTAAAAAAAAATAAATAAAATAAAATAAAAAAATAAAAGCAGAAAACAACAAAAACAAAACTAAAGAAAAAAAAACAACAAAAATAACTAAAGCAAAAAAAAAAAAAAAAATGACAATGAACTCCCAACAAACTAAAAGAAAAGTGCTTTGTTTAATTTTATTTATCAAATTCTTTGGCCGGAGATAGTTGGCAAATTTTATCTTTTTTTTTTTTTAAATAAACATTTGGAAAAAAGAAAAACTGACATTTTTTTATGAACTGCTAAAAAAAAAAAAGAAAAAAAAAAACTTTTGCAAAATCATCAAAACTATGCTCAAAAAAGATTCTAAAAAGATGATATTTACAAAAAAAAAATCATTTATTCGTATCATTCATCTTTTTTATGTTCTGGTTTTTGCTTTGTCTTTGTTTTTATATATATATAAAAATAGAAAAAGAAAACAAAAAACGAAAAGACATTAACCAGCTAATTAAAAAAATGGCTAATGTTGCCCGTCTCTATCCAATAAAAAAGACGGACCAAGAAGAAAATATAAAAAATATATATTGATGCTGTTCATCCATACTTTATTGAAAAAAAAAAAAACTTTTCATTTTAAACTTGCTGTGCTAGCTTCATCTTTTTTTTTTTTTTTTTTTGTCTATCATTGTTTTTTTTTGTTTTTTTTTTTGGCACACTTATGAATGCCGTACCCGCCTCTGTAATTTTTTTTATTTTCGTCTTTTTTTTTTCAGCAGATTATTATCGAATGGCCACTACTCAGCCAGATTATCCAAAAAAAAAAAAGTAAATCAATATTTAACATTTTTAAGCGTGGTCTGTTTCTAATACAACGTTCTAGTGAATCGATCCCCCATTTTAGAGACAGCAACTTTTTCGGCCAAATTTCGCGAATTTAGCCTTTTTAAAGCCTTTTTGACAAGACCAAACTGCTAATAAAAGGCTAAATTCGTGAAATTTGGCCCAAAAAGTCGATGCTTCCAAAATGGGGGAAATCACTATATTAGTAATAGAGCTCCCCTTAAAAAATGTTAAATATTGCTTTTTTTTTTGCCGCGCTTTTTTGATAATCTAGTAGATTAGTGGCCATCCGATAATAATCCGCTGTAAAAAATATGAAAATAAAAAATTTACAAGATGGAGTACCGCTTCCATATGTATGCCTTCTTTATTTTAATATTAATGATCAAAAATGTTATTTTCGCATCTCGTCTTGACAAATTGCTCAGCTTTGATTGTCAAAATACAAAACAAACAAACAAAAATACAGGCATTTTATTAGTATAGATCAGGGTTTCCCAAAGTGGGCTCCACAAAGCCCTTGGGCTCCATGAGTAAGGGCTGAGGGGCTCCGGAAGCTCTTTCTTATATAGAAAAATTGGGTTTGTATTACTGTACACATAGATTCGAAAAAGTTGTCAAAAAAATAAATATATAACAAATAAATGTTATCAAAGGCAAGATAAGTTAATTTTCTACCTAATTGGATATTTTTTAATGTTTTTATTTAATGTAAAATGTTTATTCAGCTGAAAAAACATAGTGTTTACTGATGTATTGGAAAGTTAAAAATGACGACCAACTCTCTCTTTGATACAGTAAGTTTGGGAAAAGGAGTTAAAAATAAAAAATTAGACAAAATACTGTTAGAAACTCGCTCAATATATGTTACCGTGACATAGGCTGACATATATTCGGTGGGTTTTTAATAGTATTTTGTATAGTTCTTTATTTTTAACTCCTTTTCCCAAACTTACCGCGTCAAAGAGAGTGTCGGGCGCCATTTTTAACTTTTCAATACATCGGTAAACTGTATGTTTTTCGAGCTGAATAAACATGTTACATTAAATAAAAATACTAAAAACATATCCAGTTAGGTAGAAAAGTAACTTATCTTGCCTTTGGTAACATTTATTTGTTATATATTTACTGGAAAGAGATATGATACATAACTACAGGTGTAAAGTGTTTCAGGATGGTTCATGAAAAAGAAAATTAAAAAAAAAAATTAACGAAAAAATGCAACAATTTTTCATTAATCAAAACAAAAAATGGTTGCAAACATTATCATTAATTAAGTGTTGAAATTAATGGGGGGGTTTTTTCATATTTATTTTAGAAATTATCTTGTTAGTGCTCCGTGAAAAAAATCTTTTGCTCCGCTCAGGGGCTCCATGGTGTCCTGAAGTTTGGGAAACCCAGGTATAGACAACAAAACGAAAAGGTGTTAAAAAGAAAACAAATATACAGGGTGTCCGCAAAGTCTGGACACATACGTTAAGTAAATACCAAATGATTTCTTGTGTCACATCTTTTGTTGTGTTTCCTCCCACTGCAACAAGGCCGAAGGGGGAGCAAAACCAGCCTCCTCTAGTGAGCACTCAATTATATTTATAACTGATCAGAGAATTGCAAAGCTCATACGAGTATCTATTAATACTATGTGTCCAGATTCCGTGTACACCGTGCATAAAAAAATATGTTACCAAAGCAATACAAGTTGCTTAGTGTCACGGTGACATTTATTGGGTATGTTTCTACTAGTATTTTGTTGAATTTTGATTTTTAAGGTAGTATCGAGACTTCACCGATGACCACCATTTTGTTTTCATTTTAACGTAACACAACATGTTTTAAAGTAAATAAACGCTTTAAAATAAGTTAAACTACAAAAACTTATTCAGGTAGGTAGAAGAGTAATTTATCTTGCCTTTGGTAACGTGTATATATATATATATATATATATATATATATATATATATATATATATATATATAATCCAAGGTTATTATTTTCCAGCGGTAAAGTAACCAATTAAGTTTAATGAAGTTAATATAAGAGTACTCAATACTGAAATAGGGTAAGGTATACTTTCTTTTTGTTTTTACATATTACTGCTTATGTAACAACAAATAGAAAGTATTATATATATATATATATATATATATATATATATATATATATATACTAGCAGTTCAGTCTGGCTTTGCTTGAGCCTTATGTACTGTTCATAACTTTATGTGCATATATATATATATATATATATATATATATATATATATATATATATATACTAAAAAGTTTGAATCATGTCCAGGTAATCTGCATCTAAAATTTCAAGTGTTTAGACCCAAAAGTTGGCAGAGGAGTTCGGTAGAGTCTGCAAAGGTCAGCTTTTTAAACTCTGACCTCTTGGCAGCCAAATTTTCACCTAAAAACTGATTAAAAAGCTTGCTGCATGTCTGAATACCCTTTGTATAAAATTTCAAATGTTTAGACCCAAAATTTGCTGAATAGTTTGCTAGAGACTTCAAAGGTCAAATCTTTTGAATTTTGACCCTTTGACAGCCAAATTTTCGGTCAAAAACCGATTAAAATGCATGCCCTATGTCTGAATACACTATGTAAGATTTCAAATGTTTAGACCAAAAATTAGCTGAGTAATTTCGTAGAGACCACAAAGGTCAAATTTTTAAAAACTTTGACCCAAAGTTTGACCCCTTAACATTTATTATTTTGGGCTCAAATCAAAAATAAAAAGTTTGATCCATGTCCAAGTAACCTACATTTAAAATTTCAAGTGTTTAGACCCAAAATTGTCAGAAGAGTTTGGTAGAGTTTTCAAAGGTCAAATCATTGAACTTTGACCCCTTGACAGCCAAATTTCTGGCTGAACACCAACTAAAAAGATTTTCTCAAATCTCAATACTCCGTATGTCAAATTTCGAATCTGTAGACTGAAAATTGACAGAGTTATTTGGTAGGGAAATGTACACAGACATACACACACATACAATTTCACTATATATATATATATATATATATATATATATATATAAAGTGACATTGTCTGTCTGTTTGTTTGAGGTACTGTCTCTACCAAACTCCTCTGTCAATTTTTGTCATACACATTTGGTCCTGTGGAACAAATTGGATTTGGTCATTAGCCAGTAAAAATAGCTGCGGGGGGCAGGGGTCAAAATTGACAAGAAATGTTAACTTGGCAGGTGTAAGTCAACAAAGTGCTCTTGTATGCATGCACAAATATACATTCATATTTTAAAAGTCTGATCACTTTTAACTATTTCTTATCCACCTGCTCAAGTGGTAACAACTAAGGTTGGAGCCTTAAATGTTTTAGTTTTGATTCTGGTTGATGGAACCCAAGTCATTATTCTCTTTTGAAAATCGCTATTATATAAAATTACTACTCTATATTAGGTACAATATAATAATCAATACAGTATTGGTTCTATAATAATAAATATACAATCTACGTGACATATTTAAGCATATTTTACAACCAGGCCACAACTGCATATTGGGTACAATATAATAATAAGTAGAGAATTGGCTTTATAATAATAAATACGAAATTTATATAAATTAAAATATAGTTAAACGTATTTTAAGATTGTGCAACCCCAGGCGGCCTTCTAATTTGTTATATATTTGTTTTTGCTTGTTTTTTTTGTTTTTTTTTTACTGCATTCTCGTGTTGTTGTCTGTACGAATAAATGCCTAAAAATGCTTCTAACCAATACTGACTTACAAGCTTTGATAACAAAACAAAAACAAAACCTTGGTGCAAGAAAGTAAAGTTGGTCCATCTCAGACCATTATACATGTTCTTTATTGTTGCAGTCTAAATATTATTATTGAAAATATATATCTATTTTCTGTATCTCTTGCTCATTTTCGATAAGAGAATTCAACCCACATCCATTCCACGTTTTTAACTGATGACAAACCTGACCTTATTTTAAACACCCTATTCCAGATATGTTTATCGTTTTAAAGCTCATCTTTGGCTTTCATACTACATCTTCCCCTTTTATGCTTTACTTCAATACTGTCATGCCAACATTGTGGTGAGAATGTCTGACTTTGGTCATGCTCAGGGAATTAGGTATTTGGAATTAAATTTAAAACGAAAACTATTTTTCCTACAAGAGTGATACAGGAACAAATAACTTCAATTTAGAATCTGTTTTGCAGATCTGGGTTATTATCGTGCACTCAGTGTAACCCTTGTCAAAGTTTGCACTAGCTAACTTAATTGTCATTGACGTAAGGTCCCTAATATGTAACAAATATAAGGTGCCTTCAATAAATTTCCAGGCATTTAAAATTGTCGTAGACTCTTGAAAATTCAATGTTATTGCTATACATCTTATGAGATGACTGACCAATTTTTATGATTTCAGGTTCAAATGAATAGCTACAGCAGGAACTGGAATACACCTAGGAACAGGTCAACACTGAGCGGTTTCTCGAGTACTACCAGCGCTTCGATGTTAGCTGAATTTCCAGTTTTAGTGCGAATGTTCACAGTGCCTACCCCGCAACATGTCCGCGTCACTCTACTGAGGGTGGTTAATCTATTAGTGTTCTTCTTCCAAGTGCGGCAGAGGCTCGCACTCACTATGGTGCGAGAGCACCCAGTCAAAGAGTGCTGAGCACAATGTCTCATTGACATAGACCTGAATGGTTGGAAGCACCTTGTCTAATTTCTGTTTGGGGAAGAGGTGAACACTGGCACCTTGTCCCCGACCCCATTTCCCGAACAATCCCGGGCCATATGACCAGTCTTATTACATCGGTAGCAGCGAATAGCTGTCAGTCACCACCGGCAATTCCTCGCAATTGCACCTATAACACATGACTTCACCGCGCAGGCCCCTGGGATGGTCTATCCTCATTTAATGTGCACTGTGCAGCAGCGACTACTGGTTCTCCCATTTTATAAGTATTCTTCATCACGGTCCTGGCCTGGTCTACCAGGTCATTAAGGAACAATGAAGCTATGCTTGAGCTAGCCTGCAAGAGTTGCTTTGCTCCGGTTGGGATCCCTGCCAAAAATTTGCATGCCAAAGCCTGCTCCGGCAGCCCACCAAACAACACCGTCAATTTCATCAGCTCGGCCAAATAAACATCGACAGTTTCACTGGGATGCAAGGCTCTTGCCTCAAATTTCTCCCAAGCAGTTGTGAGGTCGATAGCGAACGCCTTGTATAATGCCGCCTTGATTCTTTCATAATCCTGTTTTTCCTCAGGACTAAGCTGTTGATATACTGCGAAAGCCCCGCTGGACAGACGTAGAGGAACCACATGTTCAATGTTCTTCACACTAGACAACAGGCCATGTAGTCCCACCTTCTCCACCCAGTCAAGTACCGGGGTCAAGCCGTTGAATTCTGGTATTAATTTAATGTTGAATTTATCTTCCATTATGCCAAAATAGCTTGACGTTAAATGGGCTAATAAACAGCAAAACAAAGTAAACCAAATACAATACGCAAAAGTCCAGCTAGAATTCGTCACTGACAACTTTCTCTCTCAACTTCCAGCATGTCTCTCCCCACTGCCTCTTCCAACAAACATTTTATCAGAAAACTGACCCCATTCATTTGCATACGTGTGCAGTAGAAGATGAGATCTCGTGAGATTCTACGAGACTACACCTTATAAATCCATGGCTGCCATCTTTAATTTCTCTTTCTCTCAGATTCCATCCGAAGGTAAGTTGTATGACCGCACGGCACACATACATGGGGGTGCTTTCCTCTTTGATTATTACATTCAACTCTATAGCTTTCTACTCGGATAGCTTCTCCCCTCAGACTTTTAGACTTTGGAATTCCCTCCCAGGCCCCTGCTTCCCTGACTGGACTGCCGTGCAGAAGTTCAAGTGTAATGTGAACAGACATCTTGCTCCTCAACTTCCTACGTAGTATCCTGGCAAATCTGGTCCCTATATAAAGTTAGTTTTGTGCATATAATATATTAAATTGTAATTCAATGAATTTCAAAAAACTCTCATTGAAATGAAATGAAGTGGTTGAGTTTCATATCAAAGAATTTTTATTATTCTAAGCAAGCCAAAGAATGTTTTAGAAAGTTTATCTCCTTAACCTATAGGGTTTCGATGTCTACCATCTCATCAGAGGAGTGAAAATATTAGCAAATAGTTATAAAGGTATGCACCCTATTTGCTAAAGTCAGTGAGACATGGAAAGTCAAAGTGAAAATAATACATTTATCAGAAGTCCTGTAGCAGGAGTATTTGTAGAAAAAGGATATGAATGTTTTTGTTGATCCAACTTGTTTGGTAAAATCCATATTATACGTTCTTTACATCCGTTTGGTAATAGTTTCCAAGTTATATCCTGGGTAATCCGCATAGCTGTGTACATATCCGAATCGGGCAAGTGCTTGTTTAAATTTGTTTTGGGTCCAGCTGATAATAATTTCAAAGTCTGGTGGAAGCCTTTTCATTAGAAGCTTAAACTTGGTATATATATATATATATATATATATATATATATATATATATATACCAAGTTTAAGGTATTCAAGAGGAAAGACTCGTGAATTAAAACGAGGTTATTAAGAGTGCTCAATAAAAAAGAGCAAAATATAACATTTTTATTTACATAGATAAATATTACATAGTCGCTACACTGAACATGCTAATGTTTCGGACAATTGGTTGGCAAGAACCAAAAGTCCTCGCCAGGCGACGTAATATAGCTTATGTGCCATTGAAGGCGACTGGTTCTCAAATGGAAGAAACGAAATATATTTTTTATAAAAATAAAACGTTAAATTTAAAAGGGAGAGAGGTGGTAGATTAAGTGACATTTTAGACTCCAAATATAGGAAGCGATAGAAAGGGAAAGAGAACGTTAAGACTTAACAGGATAAAAGGAGGAATAAAAAGGAAAAGAAAAGTAAAATGAAAAAAAAAAACAACGAAAAAAAAGAAAAAGAAAACGGAGAAAGAAAAAGAAAGGAACCGAGAAACAGAAGAATGGAAAAAGGGATTAGCGTGATTACATTGTCATAAGAAATGGGGGGGGGTGAACACATTTGACATCATCTATGAATAAGTCGCCTTCAATGGCACATAAGTTATATTATGTCGCCTAATGAGGACTTTTGGTTCTTGTCAACCAATTGTCTGAAACATTAGCATATTCAGTGTAGCGACTATGTAATATATATATATATATATATATATATATACTTTCTTTGTTTTACATACACATTACCATGTCGCTACATATTCATGAACATGTTTCAGTCAGCAATTTACTAGTAACTAGAGATATCTTCAAGAGATTCCTTATACAAAAGCTTAGTCCGGTTACGGACTAAGCTTTTGTATAAGCAATATTGCCAAAAGAGATCTCTAGTGACTAGTAACTGGCTGATCGAAATATGCTCATGAATGTATAGCGACATATTAATGCTTATGCAAAACAAATAAAAAGTATATCTTGCCCAACTTTGGTATTACGCACTCTTAGTATTAACCTCATTAAAACTTCATTGGTTATTTTACCTCTGGAAAATATTAACCTGGAATTATATATATATATATAACATATAAAATTATCTTGTCAGATTTAAAAAACCATACACAAATACATTTAAGTTGACAAATCAAATTTTGCTTCTGCCAATTTCCTTTTGTTATTGCTATACCATGTTATTAGCAATAAAATAACATACTTTATTACAACTTATCATTTAAAAGTCATTCATCCTGCCCAGCCACCTGCTAATGTGAAATATTTTTATATAATCACCTAAAAATAAAAAACATTAAAGGGAAATAACTCATATTTTAGATTGAAATATATAATAAACAGTGATAAGACGATTCCAAAAATTTCCTCCGATTCCAATACAAGTACCGATTCTGATTCTTTTAAAATTTCTAAAGATTTAGCAACAAGATATAGACGCTTGTTTTAGTTGTTTTACAGCAAAAATTCTTGAGCATTTTCTTATCGGAAACAACGATGGAAAATTGAATTTTGAACAACAAATCCATTGCCAAAGTCGCTGGAAAAATTTGTATATGTATGTATATGCTGATTTAATTCTCTACCTATATAAGAGCCAGGTACGTCCAAGAATGGAGTACTGTTGCCACATCTGGGCAGGAGCTGCTAGAAAGACCTTTTCCTGCCTTGACAGAGTTCAAAATAGACTTCGTAGCCTCGTAGGGGATGACCTTTTCTCTTCCTTGCAACATCTTTCTCACAGAAGAGACGTTGCGAGCCTGTCACTGCTTTATCGTTATTTTTATGGCAAGTGCTCATCTGAGCTCCAGTCCTCCTCACTAAACTTTCATTAAAAACACTCGTCTAGCTGAAAACACTATCAATAATTTCTCCCACTCTTTATCTGTGCCTAAATCAAAATGTAGATTTAGAACTGCACACCTGTGGAACTCTCTTCCGTTTGCCTGCTTTCCAGCTGACTACAATATGGTCATTTTCAAGTCCAACATAAACAAGTTCTTGATGAGCCGTTTCGCCTTAAGTTAACAAATTTACCAAATTTCCACTACTAACAATTACTATGATATTGTCTCATTGACTACTGTACACTTGTTAACTGTTATCCTCGAGTGGCATCTGGGTCTTGATAAGTGGTGACTTCTTTGAAAACAAAAAAAAAGAAAACAAGATAAAAATTGTTTTAGGCACAAATATTTCCGATTCTGATTCTTAAAAAAAGTTTTGATTTTTCTGATTTCCAATACCAATTAATCTTCCCAATGCTGATAATAAAAGTAGCATACCTTAAACAAATGAAAGCTTAAAACTAAAATAACTTCACCGCATCCAGGTCAACATCAGAGAGAGATATATCTTTTATATATATATATAAATGATGATGATTAGAACGTCTTGTCAAACGAGTGCCACTCCCTCAGTCAGTGAAAGTCCATGTGCCTGAAGATGACTTTTTAGTCCTGCCAGTGATTTGTACACCCTCAAGCAGACATGACATTGAAGACGGTCATTATTATACATACACACATACATATATACATACACATATATACACATACATACATACATATACATATATACACACACACATATATACATATACACAAACATATATGTATACATACATACACACACAAACATATATGTATACATACATACATACATACATACACACACAAACATATGTGTATACATACATACATATATATACACACACATAGATATACATATATATATACACATGTACATATATAAACATACATACATATATATTTACACATATATATACATACATACATACATACATATAATGATGGCAGATCAGTTATGCTTCCAACCTTTCAAGTCTACCCGCGTCACAACTTTTCCATCGCCACCTGACTACTTTTTTTCTTTGACAAATGTTTGAGGGAGTATCTATACAAAGATGTTATAACAGAGTTTTAGCTTTGTATGACAGATAAGTCTCTTGTTTCAAAATCTTGAGATCCAGCAACAAGCAAGAGCAAGATAGCCAGCAACAAGTCATACTGCAGACCAGCTTAATGCGGGTACTGGTCTCCCGCTTTATGGTTTTTTTAATTCAGAGATTTGCTTCTCCTAGAGGGGTTGTCTTCACCACAGCTTACAGGAGCCCTCTCCACCCCAGATACGCATGCAAACAAACACATACATACATTCACATGCACGCAAACATACATACACATGTACACACACATGCACATTCACACATAGACGCATGTACATACATATGCATATGTACACATACACGTACATGTCGAATATACATGAAGGAGCATTCATGACGACGATGATGATGATGGGTATGATCAAATGAATCTAACATGCATAAAAAAAAGATTGCAATCTAATACTCACAATTCATAGAAAAGACAGTCATTCATTGCGGTGCATGCGCAACTTTCAAATTGAAGACGCGTTCACAACGGCATAAATCCTCAATGATCATGACGACAACGATGATGGTGAGCGGCACGAATAAATGAATTTAAGATGAATAAAAAAGAAAAACGATCCAATACACACAATTTGTAGAAAAGACAGTCATTCATTGTGCAACTTTCAAATTGAAGACGTATTCACAACAGCACAAATCCTCAATGATCATACATACATACATACATACATTTAAACAGACAGGTGTAGTTTTTATTATAGATGTATATATATATATATATATATATATATATATATATATACACATATACACATACATTTTTTTTTACACAGTGGTCACCACTTATCAAGGCCCGGAAGCCACTCAGGGATAAGGGTTATACATATGTACATACACGTATGTACACAGATATATGCATACATGCACATATATACACACATATGCATACACATGTATGTACACATATATGTATATATATATATGCGATTCATGACTGCTTGTTTTACGTATTGCATGTGTTGGATTTGTTTTTATTTTTATTCATCGTTTGGATTCATTTAATTGTACCCATCATCACTATTGTCATGATCATTGAGGAATACTACCGCTTTAAACGCTTCTCTCAATTCAAAAATTAACAAATACACACACACACATCGGAGAGATACAGCTTATATTTATTTATTTATTCCAGGTTGAAAACATTAAAAAAATTAGAATCATTGAATTCCAACAATGGTCGTTGATAGTGCTCAATCAAAGAGCGCAAATTTATAATTTTTATTTTCTTTATGTAAATGTAGAACACTTTTAAACCATGCTGCATGTTGGGCAGGGTGGAATATTTCCTCCTCTAAAATTATAAAATGTTTTTCAACATTTTAAAATTAAAAATTTTTTCTTGCTTGATGAGATCAATAATGATCAAAATGGTTGGAACATCACATCAAGATATGACTATATTTACACAAAAAAAAATTTAAAAATTATATATATATGTGACATTGTCTGTGTGTGTCATAGAGTCGTATTTTCGGTTGAATGAGTCAATATCAGGAACTCAAAGAGAATTTCGACGAAACTTCAACACAAGAAATTCCTTTACTCCCAATGCAATAAAACCAGCCCTTAAAAACAATATAAAGAATGAAATTAAGGCCATAAGCCCTGAAACATAAAGTGATGTGCTGGACAATGCCCTGCAGAGAGCACAAGAGTGTGAAAATGAAAATAGTGGACATTTGAGTAACATCATTTTTCATAACTAAAATTAGACCTTGTGAAAAACATACCCTAGATTAATTTGTGTAAATAAAATTAGAATAAGTAGACTATGATATCTTACTATATCTCAAAATATCACGGAGATACTCATCTACCTACATATTAAAATCGGTAACCATGACTTAAATATTGAGGAAGTTAATCAAATTTAAAATCCATCAGCTTCTTATGGGACACGCTGTATATATATTTATTTTACTTGGAGGAACACCACTCATCAAGGCCTAGAGGCGACTTAAGGATAAATATCAGTCATGGTGGAACTTGGGTAGGACTGGATTATCTAAGGAATTTATTCACATTAAACTTGAAAATGACAATGTTATAGTCAGCCGGGAAGCAGATAAACAGTATTGCTTTCCAGAAACGAACAGTTCTAGGGAAGAAACCATGCTCATGGAATTTTTGTTTAGTTTTGGGCACAGGTAGAGCATGTCGGTTGTTTCAGCTGGACAAGTATTTGTTGTGAACGTTTTAAAGGGAAAGATAATATTGGACCTAAGTTGAACCTAACCCATCAGACATCGAAAGAGTACAGATAGACTTGCAACGTCTCTTCTATGAAAAAGAGAGACTAGGGAGGCAGAAAGGTCATTGCTCACTAAATTTCGGAGATGGTTTTGTACCCTGTCAAGATAGGAAAGATTTCTTTTAGGAGCTTCACCTCAGATGTGACAACAGTACTCCATCCTAGGCCGTATTTGAGTTTTGTACACTGAATTTTTTGACATCCGTACCAGGGTTCTACAAGGAGATACTCTTGCCTCTTTTCTTTTCATTGTTCATCTTGGCTTTCTACTTTGCACCTCTGTTGATATAAATAACACGCTAGGCTTCACCCTAAATGAATCCAGAAACAGACGTCATCAATCAGCACACATAAATGATACAGATTACGCAGACGATATTGCTTTGTTCGCGAACAACACTGCTGATGCGCAAACACTGTTACGTAAGCTGATAAAGTCTGCAAATGACATTAGTCTCCACATTAATGGGGATAAGAGAAAGTTTAAGACTTTCAATGTGAAAGGAGAGATCAGAGCTCTGGTTGAATTAACACTGAAAGAAGTCGCTGAGTTTACGTATCTGGGCAGCAACATAGCTTCCATAGAGAGAGATATCGAAATTCGCATCTCAAAAGCATGGGCCGCATTGGATGGGCTGCATTCAGTATGGACTTCAAGACAAACTAACAAACTGAAAAGGCAGTTCTTCAGGGCAGTGGTAGAGTCTATTCTTCTTTACGGTGCTACAACCTGGACACTCACCAAAAGATTGTAAAGAAAACTAGACGGCACATACACCCATATGCTACGAACAGTATTAAATATATCTTGGCAAAATCATCCCATGAAGCAGCAACTTTATGGCAACCTACCTGCCATATCTAATACCATCAGAGAAAGACGCCTACGATTTGCTGGTCATTGTCTGAGGAGCAAGCATGAATTGGTGAGTGATGTATTGCTATGGACTCCACGACACAGATGTGCAAGCAAAGGACGACCTAGATCCACGTACATCCAGCACATGATGCCAACTGTGAACCTGAAGATCTGAGGCAGCTGATGGAAGACAGAAAACTCTGGAGAGGAAGAGTCACATTGGTCCGGGCAAGGAGCCCGTCATGATGATGATAACAAGTAGTGGATTGTGCTAGGAGTGAGAAACAGAGTGTATCCACTCCTGAGTATATATGTGTGTATGTTTAGTTCTGAAATATGCGTGTGTGAAAATCGAAAATACCGTTTTCCCTATACTGGGTGGCCATTGAGAATATGCGGAGTACCTAAAGTTTTTGACCGCTGGCTATAGGCGACATAGTGTTGGACTTCTCAAGTAATTTACAACACAAAACAAAAGAGGAGATACTTAACCTTTAGGTTATGAAAAGAATATAAAAAGAATAAAAAAATAAAAATTGTCCCTCACCGAAGTTAAGATAAGCAGAGATAAAAGCCTGGGAGGAATGGATTGTTCAGAGACCTTACTTATCCTCCCCCATACCTAATCCCCACCCCTATTCGATGGAAATATTCTAATTTTTAAACGATAGAAGAAAATGTTTTTGTATCTTGAAATTTCAGTTTTCATGGGTAATTCTTGGCTTGAAGACGTAATCTCCCCAATAACGGGTAATTACAGAAACATGTATGCACATATGTTGCCATCAATGTTTGTATAAATAAATTTAATATATATATATATATATATATATATATATATATATATATATATACTAGCAAAGATACCCATGCTGCACATGGGACTTTGCTGTACATACCTGTGAAGCATACAGCAAAGTCCCGACCTTAACCTTTAGATGTGTATATTCTTGATGATAAGACGTAGTCTATCACCATGTTAAAGTTAGTCGAGTTACGCCTTTTCTTGGGGGGACCTAAAGTGGAGATAAATCAGTTGATCGTGATCGAGGTACACACATGCACACCTTTACCTCAGAGCCACAAAACAATTGACACGAGAATGAATGGAATTAAGAACTATAAAGTGAATTCTTACATTTACATTTTTTGGAAAAAACTTTTTGGATTGACCTTTTGTGATACCTAGAATGTCAATTTACAATATATATATATATATATATGTATATATATATATATATACTAGCAAAAGTACCCGTTGTTGACTGGGTTCAAAAACAGCCTACAGAAAATGGACTTTGATTTAGTGAAAGTATGATAGGTTATGAAAAGGAAGGGTTGTAAAGAGATAGCTTCGAATTTGGGGGTATCAAAACCAAAGCAAAATATGATGGTTGCACTTGCTAACACCACTGCATTTATATTTGCCCTCTATAGGCCCCACAACAGCGGAGTTACTATCTTTAAGAGCATATCTGAGAAAATAGACCACATACTGTCTTCACATCCCTCGGCTAACATCCACATCTGTGGTGACTTCAACGTCCATAACGTGGAATGGCTGACCCATTCAAATGAGACAGATGATGAGGGGAGGTTTTGTAATGATTTTGCCATTGCTTATGACCTCACTCAGATTGTTCGCGAACCCACCCGTGTGCCCGATACACCCGGTCAATATGCAAGCATCTTAGACCTTTTTCTCTCAACTTCCCCTGAGCTATGTTCATGTTCCATTCATTCTCCTCTAGGATCCTCCGACCACTCCATCGTATCAGTTAACATAAAAACGAAATGTAAGAAGCCCCCAGACGTACCCCTCCACCGTACTGTATACCGATACTCTATGGCTGACTGGGATAGCTTCCGTACATTCATATCTGATTTACCTCTGCACTCCATGTTTAAAAAGGAAGTGTCCTCTATAGTATCAGATCTGACCGAATGGTTAATTGTAGGCAAAGACCAATTCATACCATCCAAAAAATTCCAACAAAAACCTAACAGCCAGCCATGGTTCTCCCCAGAATGTGCTGCTGCTATCGCACACAGAAATCACTTTTTCCATAGCTACCAACGTAATAGATGCACTGAGACTAAAGCTGCTTTCAGGACTGCCAGCAACCACTGTAAAAGAGTAATAAAAACTGCAAGAGAGCTATATGCCCAGTCTGTTAAATCCAAGGTAGCTGATCAGCGGCTTGGTTCCCACCAGTTTTGGCAAATAGCAAATAGGATCCTGAACAGAAGTGTGCGTTCTATCCCAACAATTATCAATGGACCAGAGGTCATCTCGTCAGCGTCAGACAAGGCCAAACTATTTGCAAAGAACTTTGCAGCTAATTCTACCCTATGCGACGAAGGCCATCAACTCCCCATATTTCCTCCTATAACACAGAACAAGCTAGGTAACATACAAATATCCGTGCATGAGGTCGCCAAGCTAATCAAGAACCTAGATTCCAGTAAAGCAACTGGCCCTGATGGCATCCCAATTATAGTGTTAAAAAAGCTTCAACCAGAACTTGCTCCCATACTTACGAAACTATTTAAGCGCTGCCTTAAGGAGAAGTGCTTTCCGACTCCCTGGAAGACCTCATCAGTTTGCCCTGTATTTAAGAATTCATGTGATAAGTCATCTCCCTCTCAGTACAGACCAATAAGTCTCCTGTGTGTTATGAGTAAGTTGCTGGAATCCATATTAAATAGAGAAATAGTCAACCACCTCAGCAGGAATAACCTTCTTAGTGACACACAATATGGTTTCCGCTCTGCAAGATCTACCGCAGATGTGCTGACGGTTATATCTCATAGGATTAGCGAATCTCTCGACAAAGGCTTCATTTCTAGGGCAATTGCTCTTGACATATCAAAGGCCTTCGACAAGGTATGGCATAAGGGTCTACTTCACAAGATTTCCAGCTACGGTATAACTGGAAATGTTTTCTCAATCATTAAATCATTTCTCTCCGATAGGCTCATAAGAGTAGTGGTAGATGGACAAAAATCGGAGGCCTGCAATATAAATGCTGGAGTCCCTCAGGGGTCAATCCTCGGCCCAACTCTCTTCCTGATCTACATCAATGACCTCCCTAAACACATACTTAAATCATTCGTTGACATCTATGCTGATGACACGACCATCTACGGCAACACATCAAAGGCTGTAAACGACAAAGTTCTCTCTGATTCTCTCTCCTCTGATCTCGAGCGCGTGGTTCAGTGGGGGAAGACATGGCTGGTTACCTTTAATGCATCAAAAACCAAACTCCTATCCTTACATCATCAACGCTCTGATCCCCATCTGGCATCAATTGTGATGGGTGGCTCTCATCTGGGTGAGGCCCCGTGTTTTGACAAGCTTCTGGGTTTGTTCTTTACTCTTGATCTGAAATGGAACACGTACATCAAGTCTGTTGCCAAGGTCGCTGGAAAGATGGTGGGATCCTTCTACCGCTCCAGAAGATATCTCACTACTGGTGCAATTCTCTATCTATATAAAAGCCAAGTACGTCCAAGGATGGAATACTGTTACCATATCTGGGCAGGAGCTGCTAAAAACAGCCTATCCTGCCTTGACAGAGTACAAAATAGACTTCGTGGCTTAGTGGGGGATGCCCTTTTCTCTACCCTGCAACCTCTCTCCCACAGAAGAGACGTTGCGAGCCTATCCTTGTTTTATCGTTATTTCCATGGCAGGTGCTCGTCTGAACTCCAATCTCTGGTCCCCCCTCGCCAATCTTTCACGAAAAACACCCGTCTAGCTGAATCCACTGTGAAAAATTTCCCCCACTCTATATCTGTGCTTAAATCAAAATGCGGATTCCATGAACAAAGCTTGTTTCTTAGAACTTCACGCCTGTGGAACTCTGTTCCGTCTGCCTGCTTCCCTCCGGACTACAACTTGGATGTCTTCAAGTCCAATGTTAACAAATTCCTAATGAACCGCCCCCTTAAGTAAACACTTCATCAAATCTCCACACTAACGTAATGTACTTGCAATAACCCTTATCCCTGAGTGGCTTCCGGGCCTTAATAAGTGGTCATCACTGTGTAAAAAAAAAATAAAATAAAATAGATAGACCCCATAATTTATTATACCATACCTATTCACACTGAAATACTTATCACAATATTCTGTGGATCTATATTAAAAAACCTTGTTAAACTTTCCATTTTATGGAGGTCAGGCGCAAATGAACACCCTATAATTTTATTATATAATATTTCTTCAAACTGAAACATAATTATCAAAGTATACTTATGCAGATAGATATGTAAAGTCTTTATTAAAGTTTGTGCCTATTTCCATTCTATAAATTTTATTATACCATCCCTATTTAAGTTAAAACATACTTATCAAAGTATTATTATGTATATCTATATCAAAAACACTTGTAAACGTTTTTTTAAATTTCTTTTATTTCCATACTTTGTGGACCAGGCGCGTACGTAGACCCCAGAATTTTAATGAATCATCATTATGCCAGATCAAACATACCCATTCCTGTGTCTCGATACATCTATCATTATATGTGATCAGTTTTCTATAATAGTGAACCATATAGAAGCCTATTCGTGACCAGACACGCACACACACAGACATTCAGCTTTATATTATAGAAGATATATATAGGTACACACTTTTTATTATAGAGTTAAGGATTTTAATATAGCTGACTTGTTTTAGTATTGTGAGACATCATTATTCACAGGTAATTTTTTAAACCATTAAGCTGTCGAATTCAAAGTAATTTCTAGCTTTCTTTAAAGTTTAAAGGTAAGGGTCAGATAGTTTGTAGTTTATTTGTGTTTGTGAAAGCAAGAAAAAATAGTCATCTCTCTCACAAAAAAGAATGGAGAAATTAATAGCATGTTATTATAATAAAAAAAAAAATTTATACTTTTATAGAAATGATTTAATATAATTTTGTGGAGGCGGATTGTTTATTTGACCAAAACATAAGGACATATTTTGAAATAAAAAAAAACAAACTTTAAAAGAGAAATTATTGTTCTTTGATATGGCAGGAGGCGAGTTATGGCAAAAACTCAGGTTTCCTATTGCTGTAAAAGCTCAAATAATACATATTTTTTTTCTAATTTGTAATTCCACCCAAAAATAACTTTCTCAATGACGGTAATATCTTTTTTGCCAAGAAGGGGGTGGGCATTTTTGTTAGCAAGCGTTGTACTTGCTTCCATATTGGGGTCTTGAAGTGTTTACTTTTTTTGTTAGCTTGTTTGGAGTCCAAATAAATGGACGCTGATGGTGGAATTTCATTCAGGCTTGGTTTATCTTGAAGTGATTCTATCTCTTCTCTCTCTTTTTATTATTAGGATCGGTTCCTTTCATCAACATATGGCACAACTACACTGACACAGTGGTTCCCATATAATTTCAATGAAGAGAAATGAAAATACAATAACAAAAAATTAACCTACGGTAAGTTTCAAGAATAAATATATGTTTTTAAAAAATAATATGCAGAAATAAATGAAAGCATATATTCATATTATTTGAATTCATCAGACTACTGTTCTCATCTTAAGTGTGATTTTCACAAAGGTTCGGTCGATGTAACCTCCGACCTTCTTCAAGTGTATCTTGCAGACTCGTGGTGCAGTAGTTAGAGTACTTGGAAAAATCAATTGTTAAAGTCATATTCTCCTGAAGGTTGAAGATTAAATTCTCAGTGTGAGTAACCGAAAAATACAACTGCAAATTACTTAAGACTTCTATACAGTCATAGATGACAGAACAAGAACATGCTACCCGCTTTAATTAAATAGAAGGTACTGTTCAAAATTCTGTCCAAATTCCAGAGTTTGACAAGATACACCTGAAGAAGGTCGAAGGTTACATCGACCGAAACGTTGTGAAAAATGACACTCAAGATGAGAACAGTAGTCCAAAGAATCCAAATAATATGAATAACCAATCCTCATCTCAAAAATTCAGAAACGTGAAAGAATATATATTTTAAAAAATTTTGTAAGAAAAGTTCTTGAAGACATTTTTATTGTTTTTATACATTTTTTTTTTTTTTGTAAGAAATATCTTTTTGGTAATTTTTTTAATTTTCGTAAAAAATGTTACCGTTTAGAAAGTTATTGAGCAAAAAAAAAAAAAAGGTGATAGTAGGCAGACAGGCAGACTCGAACCTGTACCGCAAAGGGGGGAAAAGAACATGAAAAAAAAAAGTAACATCTTTGCCGTTGTGTCCATCGCCAAACCGGAAGTGGTGAAAGTTTAAATTAAGGCTAGGCAATCGAAAAAAGGGGATGACTTTCGAAAATATCGGCGAAAAAACTACCCCTCCTTGTAGAAAAGTGTCCAGTTGAGGATGAAGGAATTAATGTTTTTGGCCAATTTTTCGATATTTATCGACCAAAGGGTCGAGCTTCAAAATGATACCAACGTTGTGAAAATCTGTTGCCTCTGTCGAAAGTTTTAGGCATACATACATACATACATACATACATTATACCGGACAGGTGAAATTTATATTATAGATTATACTAGCAGGGGTACCCGGCGTTGCCCGGGTGTATGGAGGTGTAAAAGAAAAAAATGTAAACCCAACTAACAAACAAAGAAAAAAGTGTAAACCCAACTAACAAAAAAATATATTGATTTAGAAGTAAATGTAAATAATTTTACAAAGTCTGTGGATGTATATGTTTTATAATTTCATCGTTGGCGACTATGGCAGTCAGGCTTAGGTTGAGTTTGAATGGCTTGTCTATGAAGCAAAAGCATAATAATTCACTTGGCAATCATTAGCACTTGTCCTCAAGTTTTATCATCACACAAGCCGAAAGGCCGAACATATAAAATCAACAGTAGGTTCTTTGATATGACAGGAGTGCGTTTGAAATTAATGTTTCTGTTTAAAGCATAATTGCACCACGATACTTGACTTTTTTATTTGAATCTTAAATTCAAGCCCTTATTATCACTGCACAAGCAGTAAGGCCACGCATGCAAATTCAACAATAGGTTCTTTGATATGACAGGGATGCGTTCGAAATGAAGCATGATACATGACTTTTGCATTTTAAACTTTAATGCAAGCCATTATATAAAAATAATAATTTTATTAAATCAACAGTAGATTCTCTACAGTGCAATGTAGATTACAATACGTTATGGACTGAGTCACTGTGGGAAGGCATGTGAAGCTTCCTCCCGGTGCACAGACATTATCATGTTGACACACCGGTTTGTGTCAGATTACCGAAGTTAAGCAACGTTGAGCCTGCTCATTACTAAAATGGTTGACCAATTTGGTAATACCAGGCGCTGTATGTAGGAGGACATCGACACCTCCTTACAAGAGTTGCAAAAACCTAACATCATCATCTCCCCTAACGGGGATATATATACAACTGGGAACCACTTGTAAATTACATACTCCCTTCGGAGGAACATGAATAGGGTTAGTGCCGTTTCACACATACACAAACACAGGCAATCAATTGATTAGATTGAAAAATTGATGATTTCGAAGATTTCGATGACAATAAAGCTATAAGAGTGTGAAACACTTGTTGATCATCATTCACTCCCAGGCAACGTCTGGTGTCCCTGCTAGTTATTATTTTAGAAAACATTTTTTTTAATGAATTTAAATCAGAAAATTTGAAAACCTGAAAATGTTGAGAAATGATAAAATCATTTTTTATTTACTTTTTTTTTTTGGTGTTGTTAAATTCCGAATTTTCGTCATCTGCCTTTATCAAGGAGATGTCAGTCCAATTAAGTTTTTTTTCTTCTTCTTCATCATAATGATGTAATAAGTTCAGTTTCAATGCCCCTTGATAAGCGGTTACCTCTTAGTAACAAAAAAAAAAAATTAAATAAATATATAAACTATGGATTTCTGTTCTTTTCTATTTAACATGACTTTATGTACTTTCTGCAAAAAAAACCTTCTCAACCACTGATAGCCATGACTAATAATGTGCTACCTCTTTGCTCAAACTCCTCAACTCAATTATTCACAAGCAACATGAACTAGAACAAATACATTGAAGACATTGCCAAAATTGCTGCAAAGAAGATGCGCTCTCTCTACCGTGCTAGAAGATCCCTCACACCTGACAACATCCAAATCTCTACAAAGTCACCATTCGCCCATGCATGAAATATTGTCGCCACATCTGGGCTGATTCATCTATCACTAGTCTCTCACTCTCAGACAGGGTCCAAAAAGAGTCTCCAACCTAATAGAGCACACGCTATCAACCAAACTCCAACGCCTATTATTTTGTCGCAATGTTGCATCCCTGTGCCTGTTTTACAAGTATTTTAATGGAATGTGCTCTGATTAACTCGTAGCACTTACGCCTCCTCAATGTAAATGCTTCGTACTAATCCGACAAGCAACAAAATCCCACCTCTTCACAGTAGAAATCCTTAGATGCTGGAAAGCTTTCTACTCTAATAGCTTTTTTTCTCTCAAACTACTTGGACTTTGAAATTTACTCTTGGGGTCTCCTGCTTCCCAGACTGTACTAACATGCAGAAGTTCAAGTGTAATGTGAACAGACATCTTGCTGCTCAACTCCCTACATAGTCCCTTGTTAGACACAATTCCAAATATTAAACACTTACGTTCCAAGTAGCAATAAGCTTTATTTGAGGTGAATAAGAGTAAAACAACACAAACAAAAAAAATCAAAGAACGGTTATAACTTTGTATTCTCCACAAAATATAAAATTTCTTTGTTACAAATTTATGATATAAACCCTTGATTTTAATATTTACTGTTAGTCTTCACGCTGTCACATGAAAAAAAAAATTTAAAATGGTTGCTAAGATTAGGCTAAAACAGAGTAACTCAATATAACTAGTACCGGATTAGCAGCTTCTGAAGCCACACATTCAAGACAAAAAAAAGAAAAAGAAGTGTTTTTTTTTTAAAATATGTATTCTTGTTATTTAGAAAAGTGGTTCAGTCAACACTTTGTTCATATCTCATTCATAGCATAACTTCTCTAATGTGTTCCTACATGTTTTGACAATCGCCATGCAAAAAAAAAAAGCCGAATATGCAGAGTCCTCCTTCATGAGAGAAAAATTTACTTTCACCATGACTAATGTTTGTGCAAAATTAAAACAAAATCCAAGGCGTGGTTACTGAGAAAATTATGAACGGATAAATGATTATGGGGCAATTTTACCCCTATAATGGCCCCTAGGAGTGTAAGCAGAATTATCCCAGAAAATCCATTCTGGTAAACATTTACTTTCACCATGACTAATGTTTGTGCAAAATTTCAAGGAGTGGTCAGTGAGAAAAGTGCAAATGGACGAACGGGAGTGAATTACTAGATTACTAGGTCTAATCCTGCTTTGTCGGGGGGACCAAAAATAAATAGATAAATAAAGTGTTGACCTACTTTCAATTTTGAAGTCTGACTGATTAAGCAAAGTGGCTGACTATAGTCAAGGGCGACATGAAGGTTCCCTTTTCATTAGCTGCTACATCGAAGTGTAGGGATACGGCGCCACTCCATTCTCAGGATTACTCCACTTGCCCTCGATCCTCCTCTTAGAATGCTGAGTATTTAGCGAGGGAGGCATGAAGTATCATTTTCAAGTCTTTCACATGACTTGACTGAGGATTGAGCCCTGGTCTCCTGGCTCATTAGTGAACACTATTACTATTATAATAAAGAACATAATTGGGCAAAATCTTACATCATTTCAGATATGGTGGAAGAACGACGTAAACACCAAAAGTTGAAATTTTTAGCTTTTTGTCGCAAAACACGTAAAATATCAAGGAGAATCTAATCACAAAATGTTATTGCTGAATTCAAAGTATTCATGTGAAAATAAGTGTTTGAACAGTTGATATACGTCTGTTGAAATATGGATACTTAAGATCTTAGATTTTCTTTAAATTCTCTAATTATGTTCTATTTGTTTCGATTTTTCCAGACTTGCAAATCAACGAGTACTAACATCATTGTTGTTCATAAAAGTCGAAGATCTAAAAAAAATTTAAAGCTCTTTCAAATATGTCTGGAAGAAAAAGAACAAGAAAGGTTCACTAGTGGGAAAGAGTAACAGTAAAACGGAAGCGAAATAGTGGAGAAGAATTTGTCAGTAGTTCTTCAAAATGCATTGTAGGAAAGTACAGGCTTGGTGAAGCGTGTTCTTGCAAGAGATTTGTACTTTATGTTAGAACTAGCCTGGGTGCCCGGCGTTGCCCGGGTGTTGAGCAAAAAAAACTCAAAAAAAGTGGTAGTAGGCAGGCAGGTTTAAACATGTACCACGAAGGAGAAAAAGAACGCGAAAAAAAAAGTGACATCTTTTCTGTTGCATCCATCGCCAAACCGGAAGTGACGAAGGTTTAAATTAAGGCTAGTCAATCGAAAAGAGGGCATGACTTTTGAAAATATTGGCAAAACAAGCGACTCCTCCCTGTAGAAAAGTGTCCAGTTGAGGGTGAAGAAATTAATGTTTTTAGCCAATCTTTTGATATTTATTGTCTGAAGGGGTGAGCTTCAAAACGATACCGATCTCGTGAAAATCCGTCGAAAGTTTTAGGAAGACATACAAGCATACATACATACATTTAAACAGACACGTTAGATTCATATTATAGACTAGCGGGGGGTACCCGGTGTGGCCCGGGTGTTTGTAGGTGTGTGTGTTGGGGGGGGGTGATCAAAACAATCCTGTTTAAAAAAACCGTTGGCCAGGTGTTTAGAGGTGTAAAAGAAAAAAAAAGTTTTAGTAGGAAAGTAGGCTTGAACTTCGAACCTTTGATGTGAAGATGGAAACGAAATGGAAAAAACCCTTGGACCTAGCCATCTCGGCCACGAGAGAAGAGGAATGAAAAACCTCTTAATTTAACGTTTATAAAATGAAATTGACATGTGCGAGAAACTTAAGTCGCGTGATGTTTGACCTTGAAACATGACGTGGCTGCAAGCCAGTTTTCGCTTGTTTTATACTGAAAAGTGAAAGATACACGGGATGCTCTAAAAATCTGGAAAAAATAACGCGTGAAAATCAGGCAAATTAAATAGACAGGCGACCCCCATTCGTAACTCATATTATCATTTAGACGTGATATAAAAAGTTTTAAGAAGGAATGAGCCGACCAAAAAGTCCATCGAAAAAAGCCTTTTACAGACATACACAAAAAGCGAACACACACACACATACATACATACATACACACATTTTCGCTTTTATATATATATAGATGATATAAGATTGTCTTTGTATTTTGATAGTTAATTAATTTATTCTATTATGCGATTATTAAACGCCATTTAAAGGGCCAAAGCTGTATCATTATGCTCCAAACATTTAACCTCTTTTTTTGTGAAAAGTATCAAGTGACGCTTATGTCATTCTTATGCCGAATGCGTCATATATACTGCCAGTTCAATCTTTCCTGGCGTGTTTACCTGTGGTATTCAGACGACGGGGGGGGGCAATCATATTAAAACCGTTCCTTTTTCTCATATTTCTCAGTAGTTAGGCATACAATCAAGGATTCACTCCCAGGCATCACACGATCTCTGCACACCATTGTCTCTTGTCTACAGTAAACGGAGACTTCAGCTTTTTTAAATTTTTTTTTTTTATTCCATTTTCACCCCAAACAAGGCACAGTTACAACTTTGATGTAGGGGGCTACTATCAGGGACATAAGTTGCAGGGATACTATGTAGGGAGTTGAACAGCAAGATGTCTGTTCACATTACACTTGAACTTCTGCATGTCAGTACAGTTGAGAAAGCAGAATCCCGGAAGAGAGTTTCAAGGTCTAGCAGTTCTAGAGAATAAACAATTGGAATAGAAGGCTTTCTTACATCTAGGGATCTCTACTGTGTAGGGGTGGGATTTTGCTGCTTTTCAGCTTTGCCGGAGCATTCACCACTAAAATACTTGTAAAACAGGCATACTGACAGACTATTTCATTGATGAGACAAAGTTTAAAGTTTTGACGACAGTGTGGGACCTATCAGGTTGACGACTCTCTTTTGAACCTTGTCCAGATGCACCAGCCTAAATGTGACAACAATACTCCATATATGGGCGAATGGTGGCCTTATAGAAGTACAGGATACTTTCAGGTGTAAGTAACTTTCAAGAGAGCCCACCTTCCTCGCAGCGGCCCTGGCAATGCTCTCAATGTATCTGTTCCAACTCATGTTCCCTGTGCTTGTTTTTGATATCTACAGCATGATAGCCAATCCTAATGCGCTGCAGGAGCTAAGTATGGGCGAGTGTTAGATTAATATTGTGGTTGCATCTTCAAATGTTTAAGAAAAAAAAAAAATCTTGTTTCTGAACTTTTGTGATGAAGATTGATAATTGATAATTCTTATTATTTGGATTATAATTCTTTTAAAACGTGAAGTTTGAATTATTGAAACAGTAATTTTTTTCATATTATTTGGATTATTCGGACTACTGTTCTAATCTTGAGTGTTATTCACACAACTTCTTCAGGTGTACCTTTTCGAACTCTGGAATCTTTCTGTCAAACACTGGAATGCTACCCCAGTGGATTAAATAAAGAATTCCGTTTGAAATCACATACAAATTCCCAAGCTTTTGGAAATTAAAAGACGTTTCAATTATACCAGTCATCATAGGAGCAACTGGGCTTATGAAAAAGAACTTTAAAAAGTACATAGCAAGCATACCCGGTGAACCAAGTGCAAGTGAAATGCAAACGATTGCACTGAAAGGGACGGCTAGAATCCTGAAAAGATCTCTTGGTTGGACTCACTAAAATAGGGGTAAATGTCAGACATCTGGTTGAATGTCCCATCCCCTAGAAGAAAAAGTTTAAGAAAAATGAAAAAAAAAAGACAGAAAGATTTCTCTGAGTTTGACAAGGCACACCTGGAAAATATTGGAGATTACATCGCCCGAAACGTTGTGAAAAAAAAAACACTCAAGATGAGAATAATAGTCCAAATAATACAAAACAAATCCTGTTTGAAAGATTTAAATTTGACATTTTAAAAGTTGAAAGGGTATGGCATGAGGGTCTCCTCAGGAAAATTAGATCATACGGTATCACTGGAAGAATACTTAACATAATTAAATGCTTCTTAGATAAGAGAAAAATCCAGGTTGTCCTCGACGGTCGTATATCTAAACAATATGATATAAATGCGGGGGTGCCCCAGGGTTCTATCCTTGGACCTCTATTGTTCCTGATATTCATAAATGACCTCCCCGACAAAATTGCCTCTGAGATGGGTATATATGCTGATGACACTACACTCTACGGCAGGCACGACAAGAAGACGAATGAACACATTTCTAAAGAAATGGCAGAAACACTAGAGGAAGACCTCCAATCTGTGATGGAATGGGGACAAAAGTGGTTGGTCACGTTCAATGCCGCCAAGACTAAACTAGTTTCATTCAATAATTACAAGAAACCCTCTCTACCACCTATAGTAATGGCCAACGACTCTTTATCTGAGAGTACATCTTTCAAACTCCTTGGCCTAACGTTCACAGGAAACATGAGTTGGAACAATTACATTGAAGGCATTACCAGGGCCGCTGCAAGAAAGGTGGGCTCTCTCTACCGTGCTAGACAACTACTAACACCCGAAAGTATCCTGTACCTCTATAAGACCACCATTCATCCATGTATGGAGTATTGCTGTCACATCTGGGCTGGTGCATCTCTCGCTCCTTGACAAGGTTCAAAAGAGAGTCGCAAACCTGATAGGCCCTGAACTGGCATCTAAGCTTCAGCCTCTGTCCCATCGACGAAATGTTGCATTCCTCTGCCTTTTCTACAAGTATTTTAGTGGTGAATGCTCTGACGAACTGTAATCACTTGTGCCCCCACGACATGAGCACCCTCGACAAACCCGACAGGCTGCTAAATCCCACCCCCATACTGTAGAGATCCCTAGATGTAAAAGATCTTTTTACTCCAATAGTTTCTTCCCCAGAACCGCTAGACTCTAGAATTCTATTCCAGGTCCCTGCTTCCCCAACAGTACTGACGTGCAGAAGTTCAAGTGTAACGTGAACCGACATCTTGCGACCCAAATCCTTACATAGTACCCCAGTAGTTGTTGCCCCTGATAGTAGCCCCCTACACCAAAGTGGCAATGTGCCTTGTTTGGGGTGAAAATGTAATTTAAAAAATAAATAAATAAATAAAAAAAAGAGTTCCGGTCAAGAATTGGTTCAGTTTCCAGTGTTATTCAAAATCGATATTGCAAATTTTATAGATTCCTAAAAACGCCCTAGGTTTTAATTTGCAGTGTTCTATTGTTTGTTAAGAAAGTAATTTCTTCAAATGAAGGAATCATCCACATCTACAACTAGCTTACATTGACAAAGTTTAAAGATCTTTTTCAAAGTTGAAGAGAATCAAAAAGGAACCAGACTTATACTTACTTAGACCTAGGAACTCTACATCTTGCAACACATGAGGCAGTCAAAGTACACCATCGTTTTCGATCTGAAGCCAGGTTCACACCATCCCTCCAATTTCTGCGCATTACAATCAAATCTCGATTGTCTGCTTCCAGTTCTTTTTTGATGATTTGTTTTTTCATCAGGGGTCTATTGGGGCACTTGGTTGACAATTCTCTATGGAGCCAATCTTGGGGTATGTTTGAGCCAGACTAGACATTGTTTGCAGATTATTGACAATGAACGAGGAATCACTGTAAAACTAAACAGACTAAATCATTTAAAATTAATAATTGATTCAATGTTTTTGATGGTTGAATTGCATTTAGTTAAACATCTCTCGTGTCCATGCTCAGGACTTCTATGCAAGGGGCGCTATATTTCTGAATTCAGTGCCAACAAAAGAAGAAACTAGCTCCTCTCACTCAGGATTGAACACTGTCAAAACAGCAACAATACAAATAGGCAAGGAGCTGCTAAAAGCAGCCTATCCTGCCTTGACAGAGTACGAAATAGACTTCGTGGCTTAGTGGGGGATGCCCTTTTCTCTTCTCTGCAGCCTCTCTCCCATAGAAGGGACGTTGCGAGCGTGTCTTTGTTTTATCGTTATTTCCATGACAAGTGCTCGTCTGAGCTCCAATCTCTGGTCCCCCCTCGCCAATTTTTCACGAAAAACACCCGTCTAGCTGAAGCTACTGTCATTAATTTTCCCCACTCTTTATCTGTGCCTAAATCCAAACGTAGATTCCATGAGCAGAGCTTCATTCTTAAAAGTGCACGCCTGTGGAACTCTCTTCTGTTTGCCTGTTTCCCACCTGACTACAACTTGGATGTCTTCAAGTCCAACATAAACAAATTCCTGACAAATCGTTCTCTTGAATAAGACACCCTATCAAATATCCAATACTAACGATTACTACGATACTATATCATTGATTACTGTACACGCAATGACCCTTATCCCCGAGTGGCTTCTGGGCCATGATAAGTGGTGACCTTCATGTAAAAAAAGAAAAAAAAAGATACAATTAAAACTTATTTTCTTTATTCATATTACTCAGATCCTTTGCACTGCTATATATATATATATATATATATATATATATATATATATATATATATATATATATATATATATATATAAACGGAATTGAGACATTCTGTATGCAATCTAAACTCTGTTGGGTTGAGCACATAGTCAGGCTGAGTGATTACAGAATGCCTAAAGCCCTTTTGTACAATCAGCTTTAATCTGGAAAAAAAAAAATAAAATGCGCTGACCACCTCATGTTGAAATATAAGGATAAACTTAAGAGCAATCTTACAGCAACACGTCTTCCATCACACTGCTTCTGATAGAAAACTTTTTATGATTAACATGTCGGAATGCTTCTGATGGGATTTGAACATGACCAGGTACAAAAACTCAGGGAAACACTAGAAAGAAAGAAGGAATTGTCTGCCATACAACATTAAATCTATTTTTCGTGTATTGCTTGTGGCCAAATTTGCAAATTGTTGTTGGGACATAAGTCTCATGGAAAGCATAAATACCAAAACTGAATTTAGTTCTGAGGCGAAAGCGACGGGGAGGAGGCAGGGGAGGGGGTCATTATTATCTATACATCTATAAAAGTGAGAATGTGTGCGTGTATGTGCGAGGACACTTCTCAACCTATATACTCAACAATTATTTTTTATCTACAGACTTGAAATTTGGTATATAGAGTATTTTTTTTTGTACAAAGGAGTTACCACTTACCAAGGCCTGAAGGCCACTCGAGGATAAGGGTTAGTGATGGGACGATTCCAATACAATTACAGATTCTGAGTCGTTATAAATCACTATTCAGCTAGAGAGTTTTTACTTTTCCTGATTACCATAGAAACATCTGTAAAATGTGTATATATTTTCTCAAACATAAAAATACACTTATGAGGGTGGTGATCTATAGATTTTAGTTTAAAAATCAATAAATATTTATTATTTCATCATTATAATCAGCAACGGAAGATTTCCTTTTAAACAATATCAAATAAAAAAAATTACAATTGAAAGAATCGCTTTTGGTATTGGAAAATAGTCACAAATTTTTTCCAATTCTGATTCCCTAAAAACAAAAATAAATTCAAATTAATTGTCCCAATATTAATAAGGATTAATGAATGTAAGGTGATAGTATAGTAATCGCTAATCGTGTAAGTTGCATAGACTTTGATTATTTAAGGGGACAGTTGCACAAAAACTTGTTTACATTAGACTTGAAGGCTACCATCCTGTAGTCAGCCAGGAATCAAGCCAATGGAACAATGTTCCACAGGCAGGCAGTTCTAGGAAATAAGCTTTGTTCATGGAATCTGTTTAGACTTAGGCACAGATAAAGAGTGTGTGTGTGTGTGGGGGGGAAACTGTTAATGGTTATTGTAGCTAGTCAAGTGTTTTTTTGTGAAAGTTTGGCAAAGGGGAGATCACAGATTGGAGCTCAGACGAGCACTTGCCATGAAAATGATAAAGTAGAGACAGGTTTGCAACGTCTCTTCTGTGGGAAAGAGGATGCAGGAAAAAAAAAAAAAAAGTGCATCATGTAGGTTTTGAAGTCGGTTTTGAACTATCAAGTTAGGATATGGCATTCAAACATGTGGAAAACGGGATGCTAATGGGTCAAATTTGAAAAATTGGAACTTCGGGAGTCATCAGATTTTTGTCTGTTGTCAACTGTTTCATGACTACGCATGCACGGTCATGAAACATGACAGCTTCCTTATGTTAAGTATAAGTTGGTTTGAAAACAACTTGTAAAGATCATGTCAGGCTCATCTAATGGTTATCGTACTTGACTCACCATCCTAAGGTCTTGGTTTCGATCTCAGGTCAAATAGTCTTTTACTTATAAGAAGTGAACTGTTTAGAAAGAACATAATACTTGCATGCACATATCTCAGTTTCTTTCCGCTTTTTTTTTTTTTTTTACTTCATTTTTTTTTAAAAGGAATTCAACGTTAGGTTGAATACCTATGGTATATCTGTTTATAATAAATAAGAATTTTGCATTAATTAAAATATAATATTTATGAGTATTTTACGACCGGGCAACGCCCGGCAGCCTGCTAGTATATATATGTTTATGGGAAAAATATGCTTATTAAATTATATTCCACCGTTTACTTATACCAATCCTTTAATTTATGAAGCTCGATATATATTAAATATAACTACAGAGCATATACAAATAAATGAGAAAAAGTCTATATTCCAAATTCCAAGATGTTGTTCATAAAAATCAAAGATAGCGTATATATCATAGAACCCAATTGCAACTACTCTTTGAATTTTTACGAGTTTATGTAATGATGCCCATATTCTTTTTATTTTCATTTAAAGTTAATAAGTTCTTATTCTTCTGATGAGTTAAGGCGTAAAATATTCAAAAATTGACAAAATAGTGACATGATTGTTTCTGCGCTACGAAACAGGTACTGTCAAGAATTAAACATTTTAACAAGCTGAAAAAAAATAAACGGTAAGTTAAAAACATATTGGAATTTGGGATATAGAATTTTGTCATATATATATATATATATATATATATATATATATATATATATATATATAGGTTAATCATTTACTTGAAACGTTACTCAGATTGTATAGATCAATCATAATGGAGTAAAAAAAATTTTCCCATACAAAGTTTTTTATATAAAAATTATTTTTAATATAAACCTTTAAAAACTCCAAGCTCAATGAATGCCTTTTTATTGGGTTCCAGAGCATATATAATATAATATAATAAATATAACAATTCTCCAAGTTCCAAATATCAAGTTTTCTCAGTTACTCATTTATTACTTTTCAAAAGGTATCCATTACAATATTGTTTCGTATTGCAACTAACAAGTCTGCAAATTTATGTCTTTCCTGCATATTTAGTCATGTACACATGGTTAGCTTAAAAAAACCTTTTAAAAAACACCATTTTGAACAACGTACATAGTTCATGCAACCTACACAGTACCATTTTTTTTCTCATTACTAAGATTATGATCATACTGTATATAATTTATGTAAAAGAAATTTAATATAAAATCTTTATTTATGAGTACGTGACTAAAAATGCAGCAAAGACATAAATTTGCAAACTTGTTAGTCGCAATACGAAAGAATATTGTAATGGTTACTTGTTGAAAAGTAATAAATGACCAACTGAGAAAATTGCAATTGCAACTACTCTTTAGAGTTTTACAGGTTTATGTAATCATATCCATATTCGTTTTATTTATGCTATTTGAAAATTGGAGAATTATTATATTATACTATATATATATATATATATATATATATATATATATATATATATATATATGATGATTGCAACGTCTTGTCAGACGAGTTCCACTCCCTCAGACACTTAAAGTCCATGAGCCCAAAAATGACTTCCATCGCCACAGGACCATTTTAATAGACAAATGCGTGAGGGAGTATCCATACACAGATGGTGTTACAGAGTCTTAGCTTTGTACGACAGCTAAGTCTCTCTCTCTGTTCAAAATGTTGAGATCCAGCAACAAGCAAGAGCAAGATAGCCAGCAACAAGTTAAACTGCAGACCAGCTTCTCCCGCTTTATGGTTTTTTAAATTAGAGGTTTGCTTCTCCTAGAAAGGTTGCCTTCACCACGGCTTACGGGAGCCCTCTCCACCCCAACACACACATACATACACACAAACACACACGGTGCTAGTTGGCTATTGACCCAGAAAAAGGGTTCATTCGCCCTTTGGAAGGTCTTGTTTTTAATCCTTTAGGGAGACTAGCCACCCTCCTCACCAAACAAATCTGGTGGGGGAACCAGTTTAGTCGCCGGTGACCCGACCATGAGGCAGGTAGTACTGGGTTACATGGTACCAGCAGCATATGATATGACCTGATGACTCCCGAAGTTCCAGTTTTTCAAATTTGACCCATTAGCATCCCGTTTTCCACATGTTTGAATACTCTATATACCAAATTTCAAGTCTGTAGATAAAAAAATATATATATATATATATATATATAAATATATATATATATATATATATATATATATATATATATATATATACTAGCAAAAGTACCCGTCGTTGCTGGGTTCAAAAACAGCCTACAGAAAATGGACTCTGATTTATGAAAATATGATAGGTTATGAAAAGGAAGGGTTGTAAAGAGATAGTTTTATATTATTTGGATTAATTGAATCAAAATTCAATTAATTCAAATAATATAAAACACTGGGTTTATTCTACAATAGACAGATGTATGAAAAAGTTGTCAAAAACACACACACACACACGCACATATATAACAGATAAATGTTACCAAAGGCAAGATATCTATCAGGATAAGTTTTTAGTGCTTTTAATTCCTTTAAAACGTTTATCAGTTTTATAAAATGTAGTGTCTCGCATAACATGAGAACAAGAAAAAAAAATGGACGCTTTTTTTTTTTACTTTTACATCTTTGAAGTCTAGATAATGACATAAAAATAAAAAATAAAATGCTGGTAGAAGGCCACCCAATAAATGTTACCATAACATTTATTGGGTGGATTTCTACCCAAACTCTTTAGTTTGACTAATCCGGCTAATATAAAACAGTAATCCTCATCAAAACAAATTCAGAAACAAAACTTAAAAATTTTTTTTTTATTTCATGTGAAATTTTATGCTCAATGCTCATTCATGGTATATTATTTAATCTTTCTTGTCTCAGGGTGCTTCTTCTAAATCTAGAAACTGTTGCTTATAAGTTTTTTTTTTTTTTTCATGATGTAATTTAAAAAAAAATCTTTTGTCTTTTTCAAGTTTTTATTTTTTTTTTTTTTGATGTTCAAAAACGAATATATGTACTTTCTGAATAAATGTTAATTTTTTAAAATTTCGTTTACTTGTTTTTACAAGCCCCCCCCCACCCCACCCTTTGCACACACAACCTTGCTTTATCAAAATATGACACTGAATGTTATATCCAATTCTTTTATCAAATATCACTGGAGTCATCTTCTTTCTTCTTCAGTTATTGCAGACATCAATGATCATGGCTCTCCTGTAAGAAAAATAACGGACAAGCTTTTTCTTCTTTGGTCATCAGATCTGTTATTGGAAACATCGATGATCATAACTCTCCAGGCCTCTCTGCATCTCGTCAGTGTAGACAAACATTTTACAATTAGTAAATAAAAACGTTCTTCTTCTTCTTCTTCCGGTATTAGGTCTGTTATTGGAACCATCGATGATCATGGCTCTCCAGTCATCTCTGGATTCAGTCTTTCTGATGAGATCTATAGTCCGGTTTCCAGTGACATTGTTGAGATTGTCAGTGAACTTTGTGCGCTGTCTTCCTCTGCTCTTTTTTCCAGCAATTTTTCATAATATCAAGCTTTTTTCAAAGCCGTCTGCCTGTATGAAACCGCCGAATAACTTCAACTGTTTAACATAGATGGTATTGAATAGCGTATGTCAAGCACTTAAAATAAAATAAAAAATAGTGTAGCTAGAAACTTATTTATGTTAAAAAGAAGCCCTGGGAATAAGAATAATAGACATTCCCACTATATTTCGAAGTCAGTTTTGTATTCTATCAAACATGAGAATGTATTTTCAGATTAAAAAAAAACAAAAAAAAAACATATCTCTGCTGCTTCCAAATGACCTTCAGCCGCCTTCATTACTGTCCAACATTCACAACCATCAAGGAGAATTGACCAATGAAGTGGTGCACTCTTATTGTAACAGAGCATCGACGAAAAAAATCAGCAGCAGCCATAGGATAACTGACTAGTGAAAATATTAGCAAGTGTGCACTCACTGACGTCACAGGAAGAGGAAGAAAAGAAAAAAAAATAGACCACATGGTCAAGAGGAGAAGCAAAATGCGTTCTGGAGAAGATGGACGTGTGAACACAAAGGCTAGAAAATGCTGGCCATGGCTGGCGTGAGGTGATGGGGAGAGAGACTTTTAAAAAGCACATAAAATGCATTATTGTTGGAAGAACCACGAAGAATGTATTTCATTTGCACTTTTAAAAAAAATGCAGAGTCAGATTTTTATTTCCTTCCTTTTCTTTTGTTTGTTCCTTTGCGACAAAGTCTCAGGCAACATGCAGGTCCGAGGGTTGAAATGTAACAACACAGTTAAAGTGTGATGGTCATGCTATATATATATATATATATATATATATATATAATAATTTTAAAAATAATATATATGCTGCTCCCCATGTGGGGGTACCAAATTGGTTAAAGGGATTTAGATAAAAATGCACTTTCGTAAATAATTGAATTCATTCAAAACGTATCGCAAAAACAAAAAGAAACAATATCTATATATATATATATAACTACTTCATTTACTCACATAAAATTAATATACAAAAGTAAATTTATGCGTAAACTTTAAGTATTTACTTCAAAAGTGCTCAATACATAGGTAGAGCTAGTTAGTAATTTATAAAATATATATGGCGATTAAGTTACACTGAATATTCCGCGTTTCATCCACTCTAGGATTCTTCAGGCTTTACACTGAATATTTTGCGTTTCATCAGGCTTAAGCCTGAAGAATCCTAGAATGGATGAAACGCGGAATATTCAGTGTAGCTTAATCACCATATATATTTGATAAATAACTATATATATATATATATATATATATATATATTACTTAGGAGTCATCACTTATTAAGGCCTGAAGGCCACTCGAGGATAAGGGGGTTACTGAATGTAAGGTGGTAGTATAGTATATAAAATTTGATTATTTACATCTCTTGATACAATCCTCTACCTGTAGAAGAGTCAAATACGCCCCAAGATGGAGTACTATCGTCACATCTGGGAGGCATAGACGAGTACCATTTCTTGCCTTTACAAAGTTCAAAATCGACTTCAAAATCTAGTGAAGGATGTCTTATTCTCTACCGTTGAGTCTTTCTCACAGAAAAGTGTTATAGGGGACTTATCCATTCACTCGTAATGGGACATTTTAATCTTTACAAAATCCCGCTTCTAATACTGGGAAATAATTGAGAGTCAGACGTCGTAAGGTTTGACAACCAATCCAATAGAAACTAAACCATTTTGGTGGCCATTTTTGCTGTTAGATTGATACAAATGTTCTTGGTAACCCTAGGCAGTGCACGAAAGTGATAAGTCAGTGCAAGGGAGTCTGCACTTGTTGATTGTCGTCTGTGTTGTGGAGTGAATTGTGAAGATTGGTGGTACATTATGGTTGAAGTCAGTTGAGGAAGGTTTGCAAGTGAGTTTGCAGGGCAAAGTAAGTCTCTACTGATGTCAAAGTGCATTGATCAAAGTGATTGGGTCCCCTATGAGTAGACTGAACCAGTTGTTGAACTTATCAGTGTGCATGTTGCAGCTTAACTCGGCGTGAACTGGTACAACTTCCAAAGTTGTTGTTCGTGGATTTTTATGGTGCTTGATGAATCTTTGTGAGGGTTTAGTTGTTGTGTCTGTTGTCGGAGGGAGTGGACCTTGAAGTGTGTTGTTAATACTGGTTGAGCTTGACTTTTTACATCCAGTATGAAGTCGAGAGCTTAGTGTTGGTTCTGAGTTTGTAGAGATGTTCAATAGTTGTGGTTGGTCAAGTCTGGGAGGAATGCTATCTTCTTCGCCAGCTGTGGCCTGTGTTCAAGAATCATTGTCACCTTCTCTGCCAGCTGCTTGCCTCTGTCTAAGCATCATGTCAGGGTCACCACTCGTTGTGAAGGGCCGAAAAACAAGAAGATGTTAATTGATCATACAACTAATAAAATAGACACAAGGCAAAAAAGTAACAGCAATAGCAAAGAAATACTTATTGAAAACTGCTGGAGTTAGCTAGAGGCACTTTAGGAGTAAGCTGGAGTCTCTGGAAGCTGCAAGAGTGGGCTAGAGTCGCTGGAAACTGCAGGAGTGGGATAGAGTCACTGGAAACTGCAGGAGTGGGATAGAGTCGCTGGAAACTGCAGGAGTGGGATGGAGTCGCTGGAAATTGCAGGAGTGGGCTGGAGTCGCTGGAAATTGCAGGAGTGGGCTGGAGTCGCTGGAAATTGCAGGAGTGGGCTGGAGTCGCTGGAAATTGCAGGAGTGGGCTGGAGTCGCTGGAAATTGCAGGAGTGGGCTGGAGTCGCTGGAAATTGCAGGAGTGGGTTAGAGTCGCTGGAAATTGCAGGAGTGGGCTGGAGTCGTTGGAAGCTGCAGGAGAGGGCTAGAGTCACTGGAAGTTGCAGGAGTGGGCTAGAGTCACTGGAAGCTGCGGGAATGGGCTAGAGCCACTGGAAGATGCAGGAGTGAGCTAGAATTGCTAGAAGCTGAAAGAGTGGGCTAGAATCATTGGAATCTGCAGGAGTGGGCTAGAGTTGCTGGAAGCTGCAGGAGTAAATTAGGGGTGCTGGAGTTATTGGAAGTGAGCCAGGGTTGAAGCAGGTTCAGAAGCTGAAGTGGCAGGCTGTGAGAGGGAGTCCAGGAGGCAGGCAGCAATAGAGAGTGGAGTGTGCATCACATTCTGATAGTTTGTGAATCACATAATTAGGGTTGCTGCTCTTACCCCTGGTCTCCCTGGCGACTGGGTCCACTGACTTGATGAGCGTGAAGTTGAAACCGGAATGCTTCTAGCTCCCGAACTGAACTGAAAGATTTGCTATGAAAGCCGTTGACTTTATGAAGAGGTGTTCACGTTACAGGCTCCACAGCCAGTGATGGTGTCACTAAACAATGAATGACTACTATTAATTTTAAGCTGGATTTCTTAATAGCAAAAAATGTATATGGTGTTTATTGCCTATATTTATTTAAATCTCCATCTAGAAATAAAAAGTTTTTACATTGCGGTAGAGTTTTGTGTTTTTTTTTGTTGTTGAAGAAAAGGTTGTCGCTATTTTCCACACGTGTGGCCATGGCGTACTTCTGGGAGTACTATGTTTCAGTCAATAGTGTGTTTTTTGTTTACAAGCATGGGAGTAGTTGACACTCCGAGACAGTGTCAACTGTAAGTGATCTGTTAAGGTAAGAGTGTGGGGAGATATGGGAAAATAAAGGAAAAGTAGAAACACAAAAATAATCTAACAATTTCTTTTTTTATTATTAAAATGGATTGTGTATTTATTTTTTCTTTGTGGTTTATGGAGTTGCAGATGGAAACACATGAATTATTAAAAATAACAAATCAAAAGAAATAAAATGAAATAAATCATTTAAAAGAGAAATTCTTTCTTTTTCTAGCATGAAGATCAGTTTATCAAAATCGGAACAGAACCAAATCAAGACCTGCATGCACGGACGGTCTGATATCATTTGTTTTGACATGTATGAAGAAGTTAAGTATTGTTATTTTCACAATGTTTTGTTGATGTGATGTTCGATAATAAAGCTGGCCAATGCAGAGTTTTGTGTGGCTGGGATTTCAGGAAATACATTTGCTGACATAATGCTGTAAAATGACGTAAAACAAAAGAAATAATGAAAATTCTGATTTATGGAATGATAATAAAAACGGATTGTTTTGGGTCAAAAAGAGGAGAGAAATGCTGACTGGTGAACAGAGCAGTTATCCACATTACTTTGTTGTCACTACAACCTGCCACCTTGACTCTCTGTCTCTCCATAACCACAAGCTCAAATTGCCAAAATAAAGTGCAGTTTGTTTTTATATCAACAAAGGAATCGCTCGATTGTGATTGGAAACGAGTATACATTCACAAGTCTGAAAAACACATCAAGTGATTTTATACATACATTTCAAGATACCATATCGACTCCAACCTTCTTCTGATGTATTGTGTTGAACTCGGAAATTTTCCTGTTGAATACAGGAATCTGCACAGAATTAAAGGTGGAACGTTTTATTTAATCCATGAGGGTAGCACCAGCCAGCCATAAATGAGTAGAAATCCTATGTAATTGACAACTGTAATTTGAGTGCCACACACACACACACAGACACACACACACACACACACACACACACACACTGAGGAGCAACTGGGCTTATGAAAAAGAACTTTAAAAAGTACATAGCAAGCATACCCGGTGAACCAAGTACAAGTGAAATACAAACGATTGCACCGAAAGGGACGGCTAGAATCCTGAAAAGATCTCTTGGTTGGACTCACTAAAATAGGGGTAAATGTCAGACATCTGGTTGGATGTCCCACCCCCTAGAAGAAAAAGTTTAAGAAAAATGAAAAAAAAAAGAGAGAAGATTGAACCTTTGAAAGAAGTGATGAATTTAACAAAATAATTTATTCACTTCACTATGGATCCCTGCCACACTCAAAATACAATTTCAGATTACTTAGAAGTTTTACCCTGTCGTGGTTGATAAATTGAGAGTCTGACAGAAAGATTTCGAAGTTTGACAGAATACACCTGAATAAGGTCGGAGATTATATCAACTAAAATGTTGTGAAAATAGCACTCAAGATGAGAACAGTTGTCCGAACAATCTAAATAATATGAATTATTAATCCTTATCTAAAAATATTCAGAAACTCTTCTCCTTGTTAGGTAGTAGTCTGGGAGGTGTTCAAATTTCAGGATTAGTGCATCTGTTACAAGTATCCACAATGAGCAGTCTTGAAAAGATGAAACACGTATGTGGATGACTCATTATATATATATATATATATATATATATATAAAATTTATAATTTAGGAATTTAAAATTTGTGATTTGAAAAAATTAAATTTCAAATATAGAAATTTTATTGTATGCAAGACAAAGAATACAGTATAGTAAAATATATCTCCTTAACCCATGAGTTTTCGATGTTTATACATCTCCTCGGAGGAAAAATATTAAATATTATAAAAGGTTTGCACCTAATTTGCTAAAGGTAATAAACATAGAAAATTAAATTAAATGTTTCTAAAGTTTTTCAATCATTTTAGCTATATAGAATAAGGAAAATTGGATATTAATGCAGCAAAAAATAAAAAGACCGATAATCACTGGATTTGCACACCAGTAGGTTTATTGTATTTCATTATTCTGAATATATATATATATATATATATATATATATATATATATATATATATATATATATATATATGTCTCTCTCTCTCTCTCTCTCTATATATATATATATATATGACTGTCTGTCTCTCTCTCATATATATATATATATATATATATATATATATATATATATATATATATGTTAAAAATTTTAGACAGTCAAAAAGCATATTTTTTTTTATTTGAAATCAATTATGTATCTACCTTAAAAAAAATGAGTAAGATTTCAACCATGTAAGGTCCTTTTCAAGTTTTTTTTTTCTCATTAATCATTTTTCTCTCAGCGACATAAAAATCTCTCAAGAATGGAAGTTTGCCAAGGTGTTGATAATCTCACTTTCTTTTGAGATATCATTTGAAATTTGATATATTATTAAAAATTCAAGAAAGCCAAACACTGTGTATACTTTTTTTAAAATAAATTATGCATCTCAAAATCAAAACGATATCTCAAAAGTGTCAATATTATTTCATTAACCATGCCACGTTAACCAAGTGTGGCATAATAAATGATCAACACCTTGATGGACTTCCATCTTAGAAAGATTTTTATATATCCAATTGAAAAATGATTTAAAAAATTTAAAAAAAAAAAACGCTTGATAAAGATTTTATATGGTTGAAAGCCTACACATTCATTTAAAGAAGAAAAAAAAAATTATATCGCTTTTGGTTTTCTTAAATTTTTAATATCTATAAATTCAAAATGATATCTTTTAAGTGTCAATATTATTTCATCAAATATATATATATATATATATATATATATATATATATATATAAATATTAGTATAATTATTTTTTATATTTACAGAGACTAGTGTTTCATTCTTTCAAGAATCATCAGTGTAGAGAGTTACGATTACCGCCAGTCAAGAGATTCAAACTTGGCCACGAAGTCCTCACTGGTTTCTTTAGCCACATATAAAATATATTTAGAATGAACATTTATATACATTATCAATGTCATTCAAGAAGGCCAAGAGTGATCTTGTGATTTTAACACCACGATTTGTGCACAAATATAAATGTATATATATATATACACTTTCAATTTGTCTTTACATAAGCAGTAATGTGTTGCTACACAGACATAGGCATGTTTCAGCCTTCTAGCATTAAGTAACTAGATACCTCTTCAGGCAACAACGCTTATATCTAAAATTGAAATTCTTTTAAATACAAGCTACGCATGCGTGGTCCCCCTCTGGTGCTGCATGTGAGATGACGCCACAAAAAATAGTGAAGAAATGATAAATGTGACAAGTGTGGCCTTCAAATTTTCGCTAAGTTTCAGAAAAATCTCATGGATTGGGCAAGTTATAAGGTAAAAAGTGTCATTTTTTCCAATTTTGGGGCATTTGTGAAACCATTTGAACTTCTGGGAATGCCGAGTGAAAAATGGACAAACGGTGCAGTTTCACGCCTTAAGGTATGTATATTTGAATTCAGCACCATGGAAAACCACTGTATAGACATGCATATTAAGTCTTTGAGTAATATGAAAAAAGAATTAAAAAAAGGCATGTTTTTTTAGCCCTAAAAGTCACAGAGGGCAGCGAACAAGAATTTTTCCAGGGTCACTCATACTGAATTTATATTAAGAACAATGGTCTACACATTTTGGCCAAGTTTCAGGGAAATCTAATGAATAGATCAAACGCTATGAGACAAAAAGTGTCATTTTTGGCTATTTTGGGGCATTTTTTTACCTCTTTTTAGCCCCTGGATACACCGAATCTCAGTGTAAATGGATAACAGTGCAGTTTCAGGCCTTAACACATGTATATTTAAGACGCCTCTTTTTGTGGCTCATACTGTGAAAAACCACCATAAAGTCAGACATATACAGTTTTTGTTGAGAAATATGAAAAAAGAGCCACAAAAAGAGGCGTTTTTAGCACTATAAGTCCCCGGGGACACAAACCAGAATTTTGTCAATGGGCTCTATATTTTAGCCAAGTTTCAGAAAAATCTAATGGATGGATCAAAAGTTATGGAGCAAGACATGTCATTTTGGGTCATTTTGGACGTCTTTTGAGCCCCTGGGGACACAACAGGAATTTCTGCAAAAAGTTTTTTTTACTGTACACATCTATTTAATGAAATACAATTTGTGGTAAAATTTCAGGAAAAACTAATGGACGGTTATCTAGCAATCGTCCGGACTAACAGATGCATGGACTCATGAACACCACTGAAAACATAAGTCCTTTTCTGATAAATCGGGGGACCAATAAGCATTGTTGCCTGAAAATGTCTCTTAAATACTAGAAGACTGAAACATGTTCATGACTGTGTAGCAACACATTACTGCTTATGTAAAGACAAATTGAAAGTGTAACTTGCTCTACCCCGGTATTGAGCACTTTTGTATTAGCCTTGTTATATTTCACTGGTTACCTTACCTTTGAAAAATAGCAACCTCAAATTATGTATGTAAATATATATATATATATATATATATATATATATATATATATATATATATATAAATAATGCTTGTATTGCTGAAGTTTCCTAGATGTAAATCCACTGAAACTCTGGTGTTTATCAAAAAAGTGCTCAATAACAAACAGAACATTATTATATTATATTTTATTGGCTACATATGTGCATACATGTTTCTGCTATTATTTCTTTCAAAATGGAGCATCATCAAGCTGGATCCTTATCAACTGATGATGCTGCATCTTTAAAAGAAATTCCAGCAAAATCATGTACGCAAATATGTAGCCAATAATACTTGTATAAATAAACATTATATATATATATATATATATAAAGTGTAGGTTTATTTTTATTGTCACTGATTTTAAGTAACTTTTTCATTTTTAGCAACTTGTTTGCATTTAATGTAACTCTAAGAATACAGAAGAAAGTATATCAGCATTGTTTTTCTTTATAATGTTTGTTCAAGTTCATTTTCTCCAGATATAATCTGCATATTATGTCTTTGTTGTTGCATTACCGAAATAGTAATCCAAAGAAATAAATTTTTAAACCTATCAAGAGTAGATTAGCTGAAAATGCCCATCATTTTAACCATCTTAGAAGACTATGGCTTCCCTTAAAATTCTACATTTTGTATTTGTTATTACCCTTCAGGTACGATTTTTGAATGGAGATATTTTGTGTGACTGAAAAAATGATTTTGGGATACTCCTATCTTGAAAGGGTTAAAATTAGCAGTAATTCTCATACAGAGATTTTACATGACATCTAAACGAAACCATAGAATGTATAGACTCTTGGTTTTTTTTTTACATGAAAAACAAAAAAAAAAGATGGAAAGTATTTGGATTATTCAAACTACTATTCTCACTTTGTTTTTTTTTTTTTTTACAGTGCTTTGGTTGATATAACCACCAATCTTTATGGCCATCTTTTCAAACTTTAGAATTTTTATGTCTAACTCGGGAATGCCCGTGTCATACTTGGAAATGCCCGTGTCATACTTGGGAATGCCCATGTCATACTTGGGAATGCCTGTGTCATACTTGGAAATCTCCATGTCAGACTCAGGAATCTTCAAGATTATCTTTTTATTTCATTAACTGGGGTACATCGTTTTTGATCCATCAACCATGGCCAAGTAAATGTGTTAAGTGATTTAATTTATATTTTTAGCATCACCTATAGTGGAAAACGAACCTTCCACCACCAAAAAGCTGTCACTTAAAACTGAGTGTTACTCAACACCTTTAGCCTTTGTACCACAAGTACATGAAGAAGGCCAGAGGTTACATAAACTATATTATGGGAATAGCACTCAAAATGAGAACAATAATCCAAATAATACAAATTATCAACCCTCATCTCAAGAGATACACCTGAAGAAGGTCGGAGGTTACATCGGCCGAAATGTTGTGAAAAATAACATTCAAGATGAGAACAGTAGTCCGAATAATACAAATAATCAATCCTCATCTCAAAATTATGAAACATGGATATTATTCATTGTTATATATATGTTATATTCCATTGTTATTTGCTATCATCTAATATATAAAGTTATCTTGTCGGAAAAGCTAATCACTAGTCTCTGTAAATAAAATGCTTTCATTTTTTTCATCTTGGATAAGTTCCTTGACTTTTTCAATTAATGTGGCTTCAACTTTCTCATTGGCTGCCAACTCTAATAACTGAAATAGAAAAAAAGGAAACAAAAGAAATTTATTAAAATATAATATAAAAAAATATATATTATTATAAAATTAGCAATATTATAATTAGTCCTTGCGTGAAAGAGTAGGACACAAAATGTTTTAAATAATAATAATAGAATAACAATAACAAAGACTTTTAGCTGGCGAGGACTACTATTGACCGTAACCAGTTATAGAGTCCTTTTGAAATTTTCATCTCTATTTTTCTCGTTATGTACTGAATATTTGTTAATATATATAAATATGTTCCTTATTAAATTTAAAAAATTTTCTATTCTGAAAGAAGTTTAAAAAAATTTAATCTAAAAAAGTTATTTTAAAGTTTTTGTCAAATAGATTCAGATTTTCTCATTATTCAGACCTGTATTACAAAGAGGGGGTTGCAAAAAATGAGTTGTGGTGTGAAGAGAAATACAAACTGAAACAGAGAGAATATTCAGACCTGTAATAATACAAAGAGGGGGGGGGTTGCAAAAATGAGTTGTGGTGTGAGGAGAAATACAAACTGAAACAGAAAGAATATTTAGACCTGTAATAATACAAAGAGAGGGTTGCAAAAATAAGTTGTTGTGTGAGGAGAAATACAAACTGAAATAGAGAGAAGGAGAGTTTCAAAATATAATCTTAAAAAGATAAGATACAAGTTAGAAAAGCATTTCATCCAAGGCATGAAAATTGTGAAATAAAATGTTTTTACTATAGGCTTTAAAAATAAAGGTACAAAATTCAATTTGAAATTTATTTATCTTCAAAGTGCACTTTTATAAATTTTACAAAGTAAGGTATAAAAATTTAATTTAAATTGAATCAAAAAATTACCTTGGATTTATTTTATGTAATGTACATTTTGTTGCAATTTAAAAACATTATCTTTCATCTAGCAATTAATGATATAGATATAAAATTTTCAATGATTTTTTTAAAAAGTGCAACAGAATGTACATGTGTATGGCAGCAACTGTATGACCATCAACATATGCAAATGACCGAGCCATGTGCGAGGTGACGTCACAGTGGAGAAGAAGGAAAGAAAATGATTATAAAAAAGAAAAATGTGGCCTGAGAAGGACAGAGATAGACATGTTAAACACATAATGCAAGAGCAACAGGAAAAAATGTGTCCTAAACATAACCAGACAAAGACAGAGTGCCACATATTTGACACGGAAGAATCTTGTTAAGCACCTTGGAGTATGAGAAGATTGTTTTTTAGGAGACAAGATGCTATTCTGGAAGTACCTGTAAATAAATGTCTTTTGTTACAATTGATAAAAAAGGCGAGTAAAATTCTCTCTTTGTCTTTGTTTCCTTGTGACTGTCTGCATACAACGTGTGGGTCCAGAGTGTTGATATGTAACAATATCGTTGCACAACATTGGATATGTACCTTTCTTCCTCCACACGTAGCCGCCCAACAAAAAGAAGAGAGAAAAAAAACAAACTAAGTCTTTCATGAATATGTTGATTTATTAATTAAAGTCTCAGAATAAAGAAAAAAATAATTTTAATTATTTCATTAAAAAAAAATTATATAACCTTATTCGATTTTCTAAATTTTTAAATTAAACTTGTGAAATAATGTTTTCAAACATGTGAGCAATTTTCTCTGTATTTAATAATGTTATTATATGTTGGATATATATTAACTTTTTGGCCTCATTAGTAGGATGGAGAAGTTATTTATATTATTTATGTTGCCAGACTTTTATTATCTTCATCTTTACTCTTTATTTGCTTGTTTGTTTTTGTTTTTTTTTTTTTACAATGTTTCTACTGACATGCCTTCCAGCCATTTTCTCTCTATACATGAAAATAATCAATTCCTTGTATTTAACACTAGCATATACAATACCTAAGTAATCAACACAATTGAATACAAGAGAAACCATGACTGTGGATGAACAATATATCTGAAGAAGGCCAGAAGGTACATCAGTCATAAAAGAGTAGGAAATAAATAGAAACAGTAAAACAATCCAAATAAAAACAATGAAAATAATAACTTTACTTCAATAAGAAAACATATACAAATTGATACAAAAGGTTATAAAACTTGTTGATATTAATACTTTTCAGATTGAGAAACAAACTTACATCACATAAGAAATGTTGATTTAGAGTGAAAATATTCAGTTAATGTAACTTATAGAATATATGCAAAATAAGTGTAAAAATATACAGTTTATGGTGTTTATTAAAATAAATGTTGAATTTATGTGAAAACATACAGTTTATGTTGTTTATGAGAATAAATATTGAATTTGCGTGAAAATATACAATTTATTGTGTTTATCAGAATAAATGTTGAATTTGTGTGAAAATATACAGTTTATGCTGTCTATTAGAATAAATGTTTAATTTATTTGTGAAAATATACAATTTATGATGAATATGAATGAAATTTATGATGAATTGGAATATATGTTTAATTTATTTGTGAATATATACAGTTTAATGTGTTTATTAGAATAAATGTTTAATTTATTTGTGAAAATATACAGTTTATGCTGTTTATTAGAATAAATGTTTAATTTATTTGTGAAAATATATACAGTTTAAGGTGTTTATTAGAATAAATGTTCAATTTTTGTGAAAATGTACATTAATGTTGTTTCTGTAAATACATGCTGAATATGTGGAAATGATATTGCTTCTTAGAATACATGTTGAATGTGTTAAATTATTAAGTTTGTGTTGATAATCAGAATGCATGTTTAATAACATTTATTGGTTATAGTCAGCTAACATACTTCCTAACTTCTAGTATAGCACAAATAGCGCAAATCAGTTCACTTTTACTGTTCTTCAGCATTTCTGTTTTTAAGCGATTTATTGGAATAACATATAAGAAATAGGCCACATTGAAAAGTATACAATAAAAATTAACAAAATTAAGCAAATAAAAATAACACAGTTAGTTTTTATCTTTACTTTTAATTATAAAATTTTAAAAGTTTTTATTTTATTTGAAATTTTATCAGAAATATACTTATGAAATTATAAAAATAAAAGTGTTTTTTTTTTAATTTTAAAAATAAGTTTTTCTATTTGAAGTTTTTTATTTATTTTATTTTATAATAAATATTTATTAAATTATAAAAATAAAATTATTGAAATCAAAATAATAAAATTGCACACATCATAAAAAAAAATCCTATCCAATACATAATATTCCCCAAATAGTTTTTAAATATTTTAAAAAGTGGTTTAAGTAAATATTTTTCTAAGAAAGAGCACAAAAATGTTTTCAATAATTCTTCAGAAATAAATAAAAACTAATTTCAATAATTCTTAATTGAATTAATATTGAAAAAAACTTTTCAATTATTATTAAATAAGAAACAAAGATCAGAAAAATGTAATAAAACAAGTGAAGCATGCATGTCTGTCGAATGTTTTTGTGAGACATACAAACATACATACATTTAAACAGACAGGTGAGATTTATATTATAGATTTGACTGTAAGTAATGATTTAAAAAGTTTTTAAAAAATTACTTGTGCCCCACCACTGAGAATCGAAACCAAAACATTTAGCTTATGATTTACTTTTTCCTTTGATATTAATGCCTGAGCTATGAGGACATGTTTGCTGCAATGCTAAAAATTTAAACATATAACAATAACTATTACGTTACGCATGCATATTTTTAATGCTGTTGTTCGACTTTCGCCTGGCAAATTCCATTATTTTAATTTTCACATTTTGCACTGATTTTCCTCGGCTAAAACCCAAATATAAAGTTTTGCATGAGTTCTATTCGATATTAAGTTTAATGTCTGACAGAGAAGTTTGGTAGTCAAAATTTTTTTAAACAAATATATATACGCATACATAAATATATATAGAAAGAGGTTTGTGTTTACGATAACCTTTTTATGCAAATATTATGCAAGTATAAATCACGTAGAATATCTGCATAAATATAATTATACGTAATAGTTCACTAAAGATGATCATTCCATAAGAAAATGGAAAAAATAGAGAATTAATTAAAATTAACGTTTAAAAGAATATGAAAATTAGCTAGATCTTTTGCAGATGAATGCAATTCCACGACCCATATAACAAAGTAGTATTTCCTTTTTAAATAAATAGAAAAAAGAGTTTTTAATATGAATATAAATGCACACAAAAACAAGTGAAGCATGCATGGTCCCCCATGAGTGCACAGTGAACGGGGCATAAAAAAAATGACTAAGTTCAGCAATTGCCCCCCCCCCTTCCATTTAGCCTCAAAAAGTCTCCAAGGGAGTCAAATCCTGGTGAAAATGAAAAAAGTGGTGCAGTTTTACGCCTTAACATATGTAAATTTAAGTTCTGCACCATGCCAAAAAAAAAAATGACTAAGTTCATCATCCCCCCCTCTCCATTTAGTCCCCAAAGTCTTAACATATTTAAATTTGAGTTCAGCACCATGCAAAACTGTTAAATAGACATTACACAGAAAATTTTGGACAAATATGGTAAAATAGTCCCAAAAATGGAGTCTTTTTATTAGCCCTAAAAGAGCCCCTGGGGCACACTCAAGAGTTATTGTAAAGTATAGGCAAACAAAATTATATAGAAATCAATTAGTTACAACTTTTCAGAAAGTTTTATAAAAATCCAAGGCATCAATTTTTTTAATAAGCACGAAAGTGTCAATTTTAGCCATTTTAACGTGAAAGGCACCCCTAGGGAGACAACCGAAGTTTTCCCGGAAAATCCATTCTGTTACGTTTTTACTCATATCATGTTCAATGTTTGTGCAAAATTTAAAAAAATTCCAAGGCATACTTATTGAGAAAAGCGTGGACAGATGAATGGATGAGGATGAATTTACAGGTCCACCCTCCTTTTGTCGGGGGACCAAAAATAGTATGCACAGAATATAACCGTGAGAGAAAAAGGTGAAGGAACTGATTTGCTCTGTCACCGCTTCCAGTAGCACTACGCTAGAAGTTAGGAAGTACGTTAGCTAACTATAACCCATTTATTGATTGTGAATGATGTGTGAGTGCATATTGATAGGGAGGAAAATTTACTGAATTATGTGCTTGTAGACATGGCATTTGCTATGAAACTGAGTTCATGAGAATGTGTTTCACAAAGTCTGAGTCATAGGTATGTGTGTATATGTGTTGCAATATTTTGGACTTGTAATGGGGTATGATCCCACACAGTTGGACGATTCTATTTATAAACGATGCTGCTAGGAACTGACGAATCAAATTAATTCATGTTCTGCTACCAACCAATCAGAAACCAGAATTGCTTCATAAATATTAAACCTTTTCTGGAGCAATTTCACATGTTTTTTTTTTCTGTCTCGACACGGTAAGAATATTTTGCTCTGTGGAACTGTCTACTGCAAACAAGTCACCTCTCAGGACTTGTATGTAACAACGAACTATCGGAAACTGTTCTGTCTACTGCAAACCAGTTACCTCTCAAGACTTGTTTAAAACAATGAACCATCTGAAACTAAACATGGCTTACACTTCTAGAATATGTATGTCTGTGTAAAAAAACATGTGCTTGTGTCTAAGTGCACACTTGTCAGTGAAATGCTTATCTAAGCAACCCTAGACCAAAGTCTAGGGTGTGCCACTGTCAAGGCCAAAAAAAAAAATTAAAAAATAATAACCAATTACCAATGCTGCTTAGCGTCAAAGATATCTCATGTCTGAAATCTGAAATCGTCCTCAAGTGGCAGGTCTGTAATTGTATTGACAAAGGGAAGTAATGCTACAAATTGACCATCTGCTATAACCATGGTTAAATTAACTTTGGTGTGGAAATTGTATGCTTTAATGTCTTCAGCCATTTCTAGTTTGTTGAATATTTGTTTGTTTGGTTTTTTGGCTTGTCAACTCCTTATGCGTGATTTAATGCTGTATTATGGTGGATAAAAGTTAAATGTTAGTAATCTTTCAGAGGAATCTTTCAACTATATAACTTTTGTTACTCTTAGAAATTAAAAAAAATATTTTGGTCAATCTTGTTGAACATTTACTTTTAGATTATTTCCTTGGTAGTGTCTCAGTCAGATGAGTTTTCTTAATAAATTGCAACTGGAAACATTCAAGCTTACAAGAAAAGACGACATGATTCCATTTCCATTTGATGAAAATTGGTTTTCTTTTTTTTATTGCAGACCATCTACTAGGTGGCCAGTTGTGTACAAATCCCAAGAGCGATAGGAGCTTTCTATCATATCTGAAAGTGACACAATGTTCAATGAGCAAGATCGGAGATGCGCCATTGTACAACTCATACTCTCTACCAATCCAAGTTATGACAAAAGGACCATTGTCAGTACCCTTAAAATGCAAATCTGGATAACAGGGGCGTGCATAGGGTGATGAAAAAGTTTCTGGCCATGGTTATGGTCTTTGGTGTGGTTTCAAGCTAGGGCCACAGCATGCCACCTTACATTTTCAAAGTTGGCTTGAAAATCAACACCAACCTGTACTAAAGAATATGGTGATCCCTTAATGCAATCAGGTGGCCACTGGCAGACCCTGAGTGTGGTAGCAGGACTCAGCATCGGCCCACAAATCCAAAGAGCTTGGCTTCAAAAGGAGTGCGACAACTTTGTAACCTTCTCCAACTAGCTCCCTCCTCCCCTGACCTGAAGCTGCTGGACTACTTTGTTTGGTCATACGTCAAAAACATCACCAACATGACCTCCCATAACACAGCAAGCCAGCCCTATTGCCGCCATCCACTGAGTATTCGCCAAGCTCCTGCTGGTGCTTGTGGAAAAAGCATGCTCCCAGTTCTGAACTCATATTGAGGAGGCAGTGATTGAGGCTGAAGGCGGCTACATTGAATAGATGTCAGCTCTACTAAATAAGCAAATTACCTCAATTGATTTTTTTCATTAAATGTTTTAAAATAAAGCTGTAGTGTTGTTTTCTTTAGGGTGACAAATTTATTGTTCCGCTCTGTATGTATATCCTCAGCTGGAGAAGCAGCAAATATTTTGAGTGAATACAAATGTTTCGGACAATTTATAAGAAGGTAAAAAAAAAAAAAAAAACTTTAAGAGGAATAAATTTTTCGACTTACTTTTTGCACAAGATTCTTTAGGGTTGTTGTCTGAAGATCACAGGTACTTGATCGAATATTTCCAGAAGCAGAAAGCGTCTCCATCATTTTCTCCAGATGACACTGCATTAATTTGGGACCATCTTTATGCTCTAAAAACTTGTATACAAATAGGCGAGACTTTAAAAGTCATGAAATTTAATAAAAGTCATTAAAAAATCAAATTATAAAAAATTATTTAAAAGTCATAAAATTTAATAAAAGTCATGAAATTTAATAAATGTCATTAAAAAAAATAATTTAAATGTTATGAAATTTTATAAAAGTCATTAAAATGTCACAAAATTTAATAAATATCATTTAAATGTCATGAAAAAAAATCAGAAAATTTTTATTAAGTCATTTAAAAGTCATGGAATTTAATATGAATGTTAAAAGGTGAAAAACACTAAATTGTTTTTTTTTTTTTTACTAGGTAGAATTAAAATTCTCACAATATTTGCTTAATTTGCCAATTCTAAATGATTTTTGCCAAAGTTAAGGTGACAAACCACACATAACTGTAAGATCGCAAGTTCACCTTATTATCTCCAACTGCTTAGCAGCAAATTTATGTATATCACTAGGAGTTTGGCTTTGGAAATGAACAGTTTTACGTCCACCTGATAATCTTTTTGTTAGAACACAGTATAATATCTTTTCTGATATTATACTTCATATTTACTGCTTTCGTTGAATGAAAAACAAGATACTTCTAGTATGAGACTACTTTTACATATGGTAATAATGTTTATATGTTTCTTGTTGGATTTTTTTAGTAATGGAAAAAGCAACTAGGTTAAGATTATGATAAGGGTTAGGCATAATTTAAGGTTAGGATTAAAAAAAGTTTGCTTTTTTAGGTGCAACAATATCCACATTCTGCACTTTGTATTCATGCATCACTACGAATATTGGTCAGTTACTGTCTTTTGTTTGCACAGCTTGCAAGCATGATTACATGTTGTGCAATATATATATATATATATATATATATATATATATATATATATACTAGCATTTCAGCCTGGCGTTGCCCGGGTGTTTGGAGGTGTATGTTGAGCAAAAAACAAAAAACAAAAACCGGTCAATTTTTAAAACTTTGACCCCTATTATGACCCCTTAACATTTATTGTTTTGGGCTCAAATCAAGTTATTAAGTTAGATCCATGTCCAAGAAACCGATATCTAAAACTTCAAGTGTTTAGACCCAAAATTGTTGGAGGAGTTTGGTAGGGTTCTCAAAGGTCAAATCGTTGAACTTTGACCCCTTAACAGCCAAATTTCTGTCCGAAAACCGATCACAAAGATTTTTACAAATCTCAGTACCCTGTATATCAAATTTCAAGCCTGTAGACTTTAAACTGACATAGTTATTGCTTAGGGAAATGTACACACACAGAGACGCGTTTACTTTTATACATACATATATATATATATATATATATATTGAAAAGGAAGAAGATCGACTAAAAGGGGGAGAAAGAGAAAAGAAAGGGGGAACGGTGAAGAAACTTGAAGAAGGTTGGAGGTTACATCGGCCGAAACGTTGTTAAAATAACACTCAAGATGAGAACAGTAGTCAGAATCATCCAAATAATACGAATTATCAATCCTCATGTTAAAAGATACACCTGAAGAAGGTTGGAGGTTACATCTACCGAAACATGGTGAAAATAACACTCAAGATGGGGACAGTAGTCCAAATAATCCAAATAATAAAATAATACAAATAATACGCATACATTTTAGTTGAATTTTTAGTTTTTTTTGGTGGCATACTATGTAAAATTTCTTTCAAGTCCAATAATCTTTAATCAATTTAAAATAACAATGTTCATTTCCGGCATTACAAGTAATTTTTCTTTTTTCCTGATTCTTTTTATTAGAATAGAATTCTGTTAACAATCATAGCATTACTTCTTTTTTGTGTTTTGACATTTTGCTTTAAGATTATTCTGTAATTTAGAAACCACTGGGGTTTTTTGTTTTTCTGGTTTGTAGTGTTTGTACTGTAATTCTATTCTAACCATTTTTAGATGATATTTTTGGACAAATGTTTTTTGCACATCATCAGCGTTATTGAACCATGAAGGTTTTCAGACATGAAATGTTTTGTAAAATTGCTTACTTTTCGTTTCTTGTTTATAAAATCAGATAAGATGCGTCTTTTCGCTACTTATCAAGGGTGAAAATTACTCGAGGATAAGAGTTAATGAGATGCACAGACTGTCAGTTGAATGATGAATATTCCGGGAGGATATATGCATACATATATACAGATATATCTATACACACATATATACACACATAGATATACATACGCACACACGTATATATACATACATATATATATATATATATACACACATACATAGATATACATACACACATGTATATATAGGCATACATATATACACACATATGCATACATACATACACACACATGCATACATATATATACATATACAGACACATACACACACATGCATATATATAGACATACATATATACAGACACATACATACACACACATGCATATATATAGACACACACACATATACATACATATATACATATACATATATACATACACATACATACATATGCACATACATACATATGCACATACACACACACACAGACACATACGCACACACAAACACATACATATATATAAATTTGTATGTTATTACAAGCATGCTTCGAGTGAATTATTTTCAGGGTTATAGATGGTATAAATAGCTTAAAAACGATATTGTTGTAAAATTGTTATATTTTGATATTTCGAGCAGTCCTCTACTCTTTGTGACAAAATGTAGCGAAATGAATTAGAATGAAAAACGGTGAGAATACTAGAAATGTTTATTTTGCGGCAGCCTTCATTCCTTGCGATAACGTTCATGATAGTTCACGCGAAATCTCACAACACTTTAACAAAGAAAATCGTAGTCTTTATGAAATGTTATAAAACTTCGATCCAAACGGTATCAACCTAAAAAAAAAACAACTGATTTCAATCTATATATATAATAACACTAAGTATAAAGACAACGTTCTTCTTTGTCAAACCGTCACGAGATTTCGTGTGAACTATCATGGCAAGGAATGAATGCTGCTCAAAGATACAATTTCTAGTATTATCAACGTTTTTTCATTTCGCTACATTTTGTTAGGAGGACCGCTGGAAATATCAAAATGAAACATAACAAATTAACAAGAACAACATTTTTATGCTACTTACACCACCTAAAATACTAAAATTTCATAGGAGTACAGACTGTATGATTTTGTAAACATAAATCCAAATAAATATTAGTATCAATATTTCTAAGACAATCCCAAGCAGATGAAGAAAGCTCAAAACGCCTAAAAAACTTAAAAAAAAAAAAAATACAATTGTTTGTTTCCTTTGTCGTAAAATAAATTTTGTTGTAATTCTACAGAATTTAATTCCAAATTTCAATACACACACGCATATATATATAAAAAAAAGTACATAGCAAGCATACCCGGTGAACCAAGTGCAAGTGAAATACAAACGATTGCACTGAAAGGGACGGCTAGAATCCTGAAAAGATCTCTTGGTTGGACTCACTAAAATAGGGGTAAATGTCAGACATCTGGTTGGATGTCCCATCCCCTAGAAGAAAAAGTTTAAGAAAAATGAAAAAAAAAGAAGAGAAATAAAAAGCAGCAAAGCAGGTTCCTTCAGTCTTAGACAGACTATGGATACCCATGAAGGGTTGCTTGCGCTTGAAATTTTTGTGGCAGGAGGTGCGCAATCTCCAACCACACCTCTCCTGAGATAACACTGTTAAATACCAGTGGCAAGTGAAGTACAGGACGACTGGAAACAAATGTCGAGATAGGCGGAGAGCACATACAGCGCCTAGAATTCCCAAATGGTCACCCATTTGATACTAACCAGGGTCAATGTTGCTTAACTTCGTGATCTGAGGAGAACTGGTGTGTCAACGCTATTATGCCATATATATATATATATATATATATATATATATATATATATATATAGTAAGTAGTAAGTTATTAAAATATATATGGCAATTAAGCTCCACAGAATATTCCGCATTTCATTCTTGTGAGAATTCATCAGCCTGATGAATTCTCACAAAAATGAAATGCGGAATATTCTGTGTAGCTTAACTGCCATATATATTTACATAACTTACTACCTAGTTCTATCTATGTATTCAGCACTTGAAGTAAATACTGAAAATGTATGCATAAAATTATATCTTCGTATATTAATTTATGTGATTAAATGAAGTAGTCATATATATATATATGATGATAAGCATAATGGAAATAGGATTCCGACGAAATAGAGAAATAAAAAGGAACAAACCGAGTTGTGTGTTCATGAACGTTTCGTCTTTATGTCGAGACTTCTGGATGAATTAATCATTCATCCAGAGGAAGTCTCGATATACATAACTCGGTTTGTCCCTTTTTATTTCTCTCTCTCTCTCTCTCTCTCTCTATATATATATATATATATATATATATATATAATTTAATTAATATCCAAAATATTTGATGAACAGAAAATACCAGTCCCTACTTACGATGTCCCATGCAGGTAGAGTTAGACACAAGGCTGATTTTTAATGTGGGCAAATCCAAATTCACCCCAAAAGAACTATTTTAGATTATAATAAGAAATAAAGATTGCCTTAGTCTAAAAAAAAAACATTCTTTCACTGGATGAGGACAGAAAAGATGGAGGTGCAGTATCAGAACAGATACTACACCATTCTCATAATCAAAAGGTCCAGGAAACCCAAACTCAAGTAAATCAGCTAGTATAAATATATAAATATGGATAGAATTGATAATTACATAAAAAGTAGAAGTAAAAAATACCTTAATAATCAGTTGTAAGAAAGAATCTGGAAGGGCAGAGATGCTCTTTGCTTGCATTAATGTTTCAATCAACACATGATTCCAAGGCTGGAGCAGGATTTTTTGCTCTGCAAGAAAAACGTTTCAATTGTCATTTTTTTTAAAAACATTGAATATCTATAATATAAAGCTCTGTGTGTGTGTGTGTGTGTGTGTGTGTGTGTGTGGTCATGAATAGGCTCCTATATGGTTGACTATTTTAAAAAACTGATTACATATAATGATAGAAGATGTATCGAGACACAGGAATGGGTATGTTTGATCTGGCAGAACGGTGATTCATTAAAATTGTGGGGTCTGCATTCGCGCCTGGTCCCAAAATTATGGAAATAAAAAATTTAAAAATAAAAAAAAACGTTTACAAGTGTTTTTGATATAGATGTACATAAGAATACTTTGATAAGTATGTTTCAACTTAAATAGGGATGGTATAATAAAATTGTGGGGTCTGCGTTCGCGCCTGGCCTCCATAGAATGGAAATAGGCATAAACTTTAATAAAGACTTTTCATATCTATCTGCGTAAGTATACTTTGATAATTATGTTTCAGTTTGAAGAAATATGGTATAATAAAATTATGGAGTGTTCGTTTGCGCCTGACCTCCATAGAATGGAAATATGTCACAAAGTTAAAAAAAATTAATATTGAATAAAGTTCAATTTTATAAAAAATAATATTGAATAAAGTTAATTTTTAAGAAATAAATATTGAATAAAATCCAATTTTTAAAAAATTAATATTTAATAAAATTCAATTAAAAAAAAAATTAATATTGAATAAAGTTCATTTTTAAAAATAATTAATCTATATATATAAAAGGCAAAACGCACGTGAGAGTTTTTGTATATCCAACAAAGGCTTTTTTCACTGGGGTTCCGGGGGGTGAGGGGAGGGTTTACTATCGTTTAGAAGTGTTTATATACCCCCTAATATAATAATATCTAGGATTTGCGAACGCGCGTCGCATCTAGATTTATTTATGTGGACTTTTACATGATTTTTGCTATTTCGGCCCGGATCGTGTTGATTCGGCTTTTTTGTATAAAAGCGAAACTAATGTGAAACTAAGGCATGATTCTCGGCCTACGGGCCACGTCCAAAAAGCAAATGAACGTTTGGTCAATGTCAATTTTCACCATCATATCAGACAATTGTTTTCATTTGAACATTCCCCTAATAAAGGGAGAGCTGGTTTCCCCCAACACGTTGGGCAAATAAAACCAGACAAAGTTGTGTAAAAAAAAAACAAACTCAAAAGAACTATCCCGCAGTTAAAATTAAGTGCTGAATTTCATTACCTTTGACCTAATTAGATTCGCCGTGCACCTACCATTGATAAACGTTAAATTGAAATTAATTTCAGTTACTTTGCTTTCGTGGGCGAGCGGGTAACTTACAAAGTTTTTCGCCTCATCATTTCAGGTTCGATCCTACCTACCTACCAAAACTATTTATTTTATTTTATTTTTTTTTATTTTACTTTTTCTTCTTTTTACATCAAGTAAGCTGGGGGTTTTTTTCCCGATTTTTTAAAAGAAGTTTAACATAGGATTTGGATCTAACCCCCTCTCCAACACACACACACACACACACACCTACAAAAACTTTTTTTTTCACTGTTTTTTGCTTTGTTTTTGTTCGTTTTTTTAATATTTATTTTCGAACCTTTCCTACCAAAACTTTTTCTTTTTTGATCTACCCCCCACCCCCAACACACACACCTACAAACACCCGGGCAAAGCCAGGTACCTCCGCTAGTCTCTTATATAAATCTCAAACATCTGTTTATGGGTATGTATGTACGTTTCACTATAACTTTTGACACACGCAACTACCACTGACAAAATTAATATCATTTGAAAGCTCAATCTCTCGGCCAAATAATATCCAAAAATTGGCCAAAAACATTCATTCTTTCACCATCAACGGGGCCGTTTTTTACAAGGAGGGGTAAGTTTTTTGTCAACATTTTTGCAAGTCATTCAAGTCTCGCGTGAACGACACAAGATAAAACAGGTTATTTTAAATGCATGTGACGTCACGACCATGGTGGGCGCGTTAATAAGATCGTTTGCTTTTTTTACCACCTTTTCCTCTTGCGTGTTACAGGTTCAAGTCTGCCTATTACTCCTAGTTTCTTTTTTGCACTCACACGGGTACTCGTTGCTAAAGTACAATTTAAAAAAAATTAATATTGAATAAAGTACATTTTTTTAAAAAATTAATCTAGAAATATAAAAGCGAAAATGTATGTATGTGTGTATGTATGTATGTGTGTTCGCTTTTTCTGTATGTCTACAAAAAGCTTTTTTCAGAGAAGCGGTCGCTCGCCTAACAACTTTTTAAAACTTTTTATATCACATGTAAATCGTAATATCTCAGAGTTGTCAATGGAGCTCGCCTGTCTATTTAATTTGCTCGACTTCGGGAAGATAAATATTCAACAGTTTTCGCTCGCCGCATGTGGATTAAGCCTTTTCCTATAATTAATTCTGGTGGCATTTTTCCGGTTTCTCCTACCTCCACGTTCCGCAGTAAATGAAATGCTACTCCGCAGTCAACAGTTGACCTCATTAAGTTATTAAAACGTGCACCTGCCAAATCTAAGTAATTAAATAAATTCAAACGTGTTTCCATTGGTATGTCGCGGTGGTGCAATGGTTAACGTCGCATGCTTTTTTTCACACTTTAATTTACAATTTTGCCTCAAGGGTTCCAGTTCGATCCTCATACTTACCTACCAAAACATTTTTTTTTATTTTAACCCCCCCCCCGGAGTTTTCATTTACCCAAAACCACACACACCTCCAAACACCCGGGCAACGCCGAGTACCCCTTGCTAGTACTGAATAAAGTACAATGTTTTCAAAATTAATCTATATATATAAAATTAATCTATATATATAAAAGCAAAAATGTGTGTGTGTTTGTATGTCTCGCAAAACTTTCGACACAAGCCATGGATTTTTGCCAGATAGGTATCATTTTCAAACTGGAACCTTCGCCCGACAAATATCGAAAAATTGGCCCAAAACATTAATTCCTTAACCCTAAACTAGCCATTTTTGTACAGGCAGGGGTAGCCAAAAACCGTCCTCTCATGACAAGATGGCTCTATGCATGCGTATATGACGTCAGAACATGAATTAGTTGAAATATTAAAAAAAAAACGACCTAATTTCGTCAACGTCCTCTTAGCTCAGTTCATTAGAGCACGGTATCATTATCTAAAGGTTGTGAGTTCGAATCGTGGTGTGAGATGTTTTTTTTTTCGATTTTTAAAGGTTTAATATTGAAACAGGGTTATTTAAGCCATTTTTCATGTTCTATGTTTTTTTTTGTTTTTATTTTTCGGATTTTTTTAAATAAGTTTTAACGTTCGTTTTTCTGGGGTTATTTTTTTCCATCACATTCGCGTTTTCTTTTTTGTTTTTGTTTTTCCGATTTTAAGAAATTTTAACATCGTCCATTTGCCTTACGTTAGTTTTTTTTTTTTTCTCGATTTTTTTAAGTTTTAACATTTTTTTTTAATAATATTTAAACAGGGTGATTACTTTGCTTATTCTTTTGTTTTGATTTACCCCCCCCCCCCTTTGCCCAAGCACACACACCTCTAAACACCCGGGCAACGCCGAATACCCCCCCGCTAGTATTGAATCAAGTACAATTTTAAAAAAAAATTAATATTGTTCAGTTTTTAAAAAATTAATATTGAATAAATTTCAATTTCTGTATGAATCACAGTGTTATTTTCTTGTCTTCTTTTAAATATAATTTAAAAATTTTTCTAAAACTTTAAAAGAAAAAAGCTATCATTCACTATCAATGTCTAACATTTTTAGTATGTCTCAATTGTGACAAAGTGTATGGCGTCATTTTCAACCGAAGTGGTCTGCTTACTGGCGATCGTAGCTCAACCCTTTCCTGATCTTCATAAGTAATCTTCCAAATGATATTATTAAATGATGACCCATCAGCAAAAACAAAAAAACAAAAAACAACATAGATCCTTATTTGAGCTGTCCTCAAACAAGGACACAGAATTAATATGGATTAATGTATAGTTCACACTGACATATTCTGGGTCATTTGAGCCATCCATAACTATAAACGTGTGAATTTCGCTCATAAATGTCCATAGGTATCAATGAGAATGTTTGGATTTTCCTTCTCTATGGAAACACAAAGACTTCATAATAGACACAACAAGAAAACAGGATAATAATCGGTTTTATACAAGCAATAAAAGAGTTAGGTTGGTCTCTTTTATGGCATATCAACCTTTCATAGGTTATTGAATGTCGAAATATAATACTTATTGCAAACAATTGTTGTGCAAGAAGAAATGGAAGTAAAGAAGTCAGAAATCTGAACAGGTAAAATATATTTACAGTTAAAGTGCCTGCTAAATCATAAAACTTGAATCGTCGTTATATATATATATATACTAGCAAAAGTACCCGTCGTTGACTGGGTTCAAAAACAGCCTACAGAAAATGGACTCTGATTTATGAAATTATGATAGGTTATGAAAAGGAAGGGTTGTAAAGAGATAGTTTCGAATTTGGGGGTATCAAAACCAAAGTAAAATATGATGAAAGTAAAAATAAAATAGATAAACCCCATAATTTATTATACCATATCTGTTCACACTGAAACACTTATCACAATATTCTGTGGATCTATATTAAAAAACCTTGTTAAACTTTGTGACATATTTCCATTCTATGGAGGTCAGGTACAAACGAACACCCCATAATTTTATTATACCATATTTCTTCAAACTGAAACATAATTATCAAAGTATACTTATGCAGATAGAGATGAAAAATCTTTATTAAAGTTTGTGTTTATTCCCATTCTATGGAGGCCAGGCGCGAATGCAGACCCCACAATTTTATTATACTATCCCTATTTAAGTTAAAACATACTTATCAAAGTATTATTATGTACATCTATATCAAAAACACTTGTAAACGTTTTTTTTTAATTTTTAAATTTTTTATTTCCATAATTTGTGGACCAGGCGCGTACGCAGACCCCACAATTTTAATGAAACATCATTATGCCAGATCAAACATACCCATTCCTGTGTCTCGATACATCTTCTATCATTATATGTGATCAGTTTTCTATAATAGTCAACCATATAGGAGCCTATTCGTGACCAGAGACACACACACACACGTTCAGCTTTATATTAAAGAAGATATATATATATATATATAATTGTTTTTATATCAAAATATATCTCTACAATTATATAAATGCAACTTTGTATGTGTGTGTGAGAGAGTTCGTTCCTTATAGACTCCAAAATGGCTGAAATGATTTTCTTTAAAATTTCCAGAACACTAGTATATAAGTCTGGGAGTGATCTTAGTTAAGTTTTGTCTCGGAATACTCCCGATAATTACTGATAATCAAAACCGCTATTCTAATTTATCTATCATCGGTAAAGCCATTTTTTTCCATGTTGTTGCTTAGCAACAATGATAGAAAAACGGGCCGTGAAAATTCTACCGTGGCTAAGTTGAAAGCATGTTTTCTTTTTTTTGCATGCTCTTTACATATCAAAGAACCTACTGTTGATTTTATATGCCTGATATTACTGCTTGTGCAGCCAAAATTTAAGGTTAAAATAAAATGTTAAGTATCATCGTGCAATTATACTCTAAACAGAAACATTAATTTCAAATACGCCCTTGTCATATCAAAGAACCAACTGTTGATTTTATGTGTCGGGCCTATCAGCTTGTGTGGTAACAAAATTTCTCAAATCATCTGTTCCTTCTTTATCGGATTATTTGGATTATTCATACTTATCAAAGACATTCCAATACAAAACCTATAAACACTGCCAGGCACATAAAGTACCTTCATATGAAATTTCATAAAAATCGGCCCAGGCGTTTTCGAGTCCATAGGTAACTCTCTCTTTCACACACACAGAAAGTTACTTTTATATAATAGTAGTGTTATACACTTACACACGTTTACAGATATGTATATATATGCACATATACATGCACACTTACACATGTATGTGTGTGTGTGTATATATATATATATATATATATATATATATATATTGTTTTTAAAATATAATTGTCTACGATTCATCAGAATGGCTGAATCTAATGAGATTCGAAATGGGGACACCATGATAAGAAGCCTAAACCTATGGGCTATCTCGCACGACTGCTGGATGTATTGCATTTTATGTAAATGTTGTTTGTTTTTGCTTGTGATACTTTCCGAATAAATTCAATTATTTATACGAAAGTTCATTTTTATCCATGCATATATCATCATCATCATCGGCGGTCACTCGTGTCCGAGTAAGTCTGTCTTCCGTTGTGGCTTCTGTGGGTCCTCAGGTGAGCATAGAACCCAATCCTAGACCCAATTTTTCTTGTGCAATTTGGGTAGATAAAGGTAGTGGTGGTGGGGTGGGGTTGGGTATGTCTGGTTGATAATCTGTCCTTTCTGTGCTCGCGTTTATCCTCAGCAGCTTGATTTAGGTCACTCCTATAAAGCACAGCACCTTCATGGACAGCGCTCCTCCATGCCAACCTGCTCCCAGCCACGTCCTCCCATGTCTCAAGGTCCATGTGAAACCGCTTTAGATTTACTTTGATGTTGTCCTTATACCTCATCTTTTGGCCACCCTGGGCATACTTTTCCTCAACAAGCTGAGTAGAAAATCTGTTTTGGGAGGCGGAGATCCGGCATTCGGACAACATGACCAGTCCATCTGAGCTGGCGTTGAGCAACAGTAGTGGTGATAGTAGGAATCTCAGCCTCACTCAGGACGCTGGTGTTGGTGCGTCGGTCCTTCCAACTGATTCTGAGGATTTTTCGGAGGTATCTTTTGGTGGTACCTCTCCAAGGTTTTTACGTGCCTCCTGTAAAAACAGCTATGCATATATATACATATATACACATACCAACACAAATGCATATAATATATACACATGCATACACATATATATGCACACATATATGAATATTTTATCCTTTTATTATCATATATATATATATATATATATAGACTACTTCATTTAATCACATGAATTAATATACAAAAGTATAATTTTATACGTAAAGTTTAAGTATTTACTTCAACAGTGCTCAATACATAGGTAGAGCTAGGTAGTAAGTTATAAAAATATATATGGCAATTAAGCTACACAGAATATTCTGCGTTTCATCCATGCTAGGATTCGTCAGGCTTGTTAGATTTTTCACGGCCCACTTTTCTATCATTGTTGCTAAGCGACGACATGGAAAAATGGCTTTATATGATAGATAAATTAAAATAGCGGTTTTTATAATTTACTACTACTATATATATATATATATATATATATATATATATATATATTGAAGTTTAAATATTCCTTTTCTCTGCAAACACAAAACTTAATCATAGACACAAAAAGAAAACAGGATAATAATTAGTTTTATACAAGCAATTAAAGACTGGGTTGGTCCGTTTTATGTCATATAAACCTTTCATAGGTTATTTAATATCGAAAGGCAATACATATTGCAGGCAATTGTGTATGTGATTAATGTTGTCCAACTAGACCCAGAAAAAGAAATGAAAAAAAAAAATCTTAATAGGTATATATATATATATATATACATACACAGTTTATTACTGATAAGATGTTTCATGATAAAGCAGTGGAGCAGATCCTCATCACATTTGATTTAATGTCTGCCCAATGTTAGACTATTTTTAAAAATTGCACTTCCCAACTAACTTATTTCTGACCAGGTCTTTTTTTTTCAATATCTTAACTAGTAGTTCAGCCCAGCTTTTCTCAGGCCCTATGTACTGTTTATAACTATATGTGCATATATATATATATATATATATATATATATATATATATATAAAAAACTTTGACTCATGTCCAGGTAACCTACATCTACAATTTTAAGTGCTTAGAATAAAAATTGGCGAAGGAATTTGGTAGAGTCTGCAAAGGTCAACTCTTTCAACTTTAACCTCTTGGCAGCAAAATTTTCGGCCAAAGGATAATTAAAAAGCTTGCTGCATGTCTGAATACCCTTTATATAAAATTTCAAATGTTTAGACCCAAAATTTGCTGAATAGTCTGCTAGAGATCGCAAAGGTAAAATCTTTTGAACTTTGACCCCTTGGTAGCCAAATTTTCGGCAAAAAAACGATTAAAAAGCTTGTTCTAAGTCTGAATACACTTTATGTAAAATTTCAAATGTTTAGACCAAAAATTGAGGAGTTTGGTAGAGTTTTCAAAGGTCAAATCGTTGAACTTTGATCCCGACAGCCAAATTTCTAGCCAAAAACTGATTAAAAAGATTTTCCCAAATCTCAATACCCTTTATGTCAAATCTTGAGTCTGCAGACTGAAAATTGACAGAGTAATTTGATAGGGAAATGTACACACAGAGACAATTTCACTTTTACAGATATATAGATTTTCTCTCAAATCCTTCCTTATAACTTCCAATGTTTCCAACTGAGCAAACTATCTCGATTCTTTGACATCTACTAACACAAAAGCACTCATTTATTCATCCAATCTGATCAAACCAACAAAATCTCTTCTGCATACATCTCCCTATACTGTACAGATTTTCTTCTCAGGTCACTAGACATACACTTCTATGATTCACATAACACATCTGTTGTATCATTCTCATATCATTTCTCTAAATACAATGTACGTTCTTGTTATAATGTATGTTCGCTTTTTGTGTATGTCCGAGAAAGGCTTCTTCCCGAGAAGCGATCGGTCGACTCACTTCTTCTTAAAACTTTTTATATCATGTCTAAATGATAATATCTATGAGTTAACAAGAGTCGCCTGTCTATTTAATTTGCTCGACTTTGAAAAGATAAATATTCAACATTTTTCGCTCGCCGCATGTGGATTAGGCTTTTTCGTATAATAAAAGCAGAACAAATTCTGACGGTATTTTTCTGGTCGGTCGCGATCGCCAGAAATGTCCAAAAGCAATCAGCTTTGATCAATGTGAAGTTTCTCCTTATATCAGAACATTTGCTATTCAATTTGGACAATCCCCTTTTTATGGGGAGCTGGTTCCCCCCCTCCCAACATCTTGGGGAAACAAAAAAAAATAAATACATAAAAAAGCGTTCCCGCAGTAAATAAAATACTACCTCACAGTCAAAGTTGACCTCAGTAAGTCATTAAAACGGGCATCTGCCCATTCTAAATACTTAAATAATTCAAACGTGTTTCTGTGAGTATTTCATGGTGGCTCAGTGATTAACGTCGCACGTTTTTTCACACTTTAATTTCCAACTTTGTCTCAAGGGTTTGGGTTCGATCCTTCATACTGACCTACCAAAACTTTTTTTACCCCCCCCCCCCGACACAAACACCCGGGTGACAACACACACTTCCAAACACCCAGGCAATGCCGGCTACCCCCAGCTAGTCAATATATATAAAAGGCAAAATGTGTTGTTAGTGTGTATATTTTTTGTATATATTTATATATATATATATATGGCAAAGGCTTTTTTACAAGGGTGTTCAGTGGGGTCACTCATTTTTTAAACTTTTTATATACTGTCTAAATTATAATATCCATGAGTTACGAAGGGAGGTCGTGTCTATCTTTAATTTGTCCAACTTTTACACGCTATTTTCGAAATTTTTTTCAATCAGTATAAAAAAAATGAAACTGAATTTCAGCTCGCTGGTACTCTTGGTAGGGGCATCCAGAAAAGCGATAAGGTTTGATCAATGCGGGGTAAACCACTTATATCAGACGATTGCTATTCATTGGGACACTAGGGAGCTGGGGAAACAAACAGCCAAAGTTGGGGAAAGAAAACCAAAAAAACTGCCTCACAGCAAAATTGAACTCATTATCACTAAATTCGCGTACCTGTCAATTAAGTTTTTATTGTTAAATTAAAACACTCTCTGTTACTCTGCCATGATGGGCGAGCGGGTAACATGTCAGGATTTTTTTCCACCTTCGCCTCAAGGTTCCAGATTTGATCCTACCTACCTAACAAAACTTTTTTTTTCTTTTACCACACGGGCGACGCCGGGCAATTCGTTGTTTTCTTTTTTTTTGTTTTTCCAATTTTTTAAAGAAGTTTAACAATGTTTTTTTTTTGTTTTGATCTCCCCCCCCCCAGCACAAACACATCTCCAAACACCCAGGCAATGCCGGGCACCCCCGCTAATCTACAATATAAATCTCAATCGTCAGTTTGTGTGAATGTATGTATGTATGTTTGTATATCGGCCAAAAATTTTCAACAGACGCGATGGATCCTGACGAGCTCAGTATCGTTTTGAAACTCAAGGAGGGGGTCGGTTTTTTGCGTTGCCATTTTTGCAAGTCATCGTTCCCTTTTCAATTGACTAAACTTAATTTCAACGTTCGGAATTCCGGTTGAGCGATGGAGACATCAGCTAAGACATATTTTTTTAATCTTTTTTTCTCCTTTGCGTTACCGGTTCGAGCCTGCCTGCCTACTACCACTTTTATTTTATACTGTTGTTTTGATTCTTTCTTTTACTCGACACACCCGGGTAACGCGGGGTACCCCCGCTAGTATAAAAGGAACTTTGTCTCTCTGTGCCGCTGTGTGAATTCGTTCCCTATGGACTCGAAAATGGCTGGGTCGATTTTTATCAAATTTCACACAAAGGTACTTTATGTGCCTGGCAGTGTTCTTAGGTTTTGTATTGGAATGTCTTTGATAATCAATAACAGAAATAATCCGATTAAATAAGGAACAGGCGATTTTGACCAAAATTAGCACCTTATGTAGTATAATATCACAAGTGTATTCGAGAAGTTTTATCACTACACAAGCCGAAAAGCCAGATATATAAAATCAACAGTAGGTTCTTTTATATGATAGAGGCGAGTTCAAAATGAATGTTCCTGTTTAAAGCACAACTGAACTATTATACTTGACGTGTAGCATCTGTTCTGATGTTACATTTAGTCAATTTGGTTCTTGATCAGAGAAGAAGTTTTTCTAGACTGGGGCAATTTTTATTCTTGTTTCAATCCAAGGTTCTCTTTTTGGGGGCAGCTGGAATTTCCACACATTAAAAATAAAAACAACTTGCCACTAACTATGCCCTCGTGAGGAGGTAAATAAACAGCATTCTCAGAGTTTTAATAGATTAATTTTCCACACCAGTCTGCAAGGGGTGAGTGATTGCCATGACAAACAACACAACCTGAGAGCCCCTCTTTGAAACTCTTTGGCATAACATTCACAAGAAACATGAACTGGAACAAATACATTAAGGATATTGCTAAGGCTGCTGCAAAGAAGGTGCCCCCCCATACTGTGCTAGAAAATTACTCATATCAAAGAGCATTCTCTATCTTTACAAAGCTACGATTTGTCCATGCATGGAGTATTGTTGCTATGTCTGGGTTGATGCATCTACCAATAGTCTTTCACTATTAGACAGAGTCAAAATAAAAAAAGAGTTTGTAATCTAATAGGTCTTGCACTATTGACCAAGCTCCATCCTCTGTCTCATCGCTGCAATGTCGCATCCTTGTGACTATTTTACAAGTACTTTAATGGAATGTGTTCTAACAAACTCATAGTATTTGTGCCTACTTGACGTACATACCCTTGACTAAGCCGACAAACAGCAAAATCTCACCCCTTTACTGTTGAGGTCACTAGATGCAGGAAAGCCTTTTATTGTAATATTTTTTTTCTTGAACTGGTAGACTTTGGAATTCCTTCCCTATTTCTTACTTTCTTGACTGTACTATCCTGCAGAAGTTTAAATGTAATGTGAACAGATGTAACGTTAGGTGGCGTTACACTTTACTTTAGTAATTTGTGAAAATAAAACCGGAAAAGAAATAAATAAAAATCCAGGTCGACATTTTTTTTTTTTTTTTTAACAAACATTTATTACCGTTACTTTCCCGTCTCGACACCAACTTAAAAAGTCTCTAATTTCTAATCAACTACATGCCAGCCATAGACAGCCGTTTCTTATACATCCATTATTTTCGACCGCACTCTTTTTTTCTTTCATCATTTTACAAGTCCATCTCCTTGGGCGCCGACTTTGTTTCTCTCTGACCACATAATGTCCTTTTTTTTCCTTTTTTTCTTTTCATGCCAGCTCATGCACACTTTCTAATTTGCATACGCGTTCAAACGCTGCTCCTGCTGCTAATACAATTGCTTGCCGTCCATCCTTTGGCTGCTGCTGCTATTTTCCCATGCACTCTATTACGCAGACATCTCACTGCTCAACTCGGCACAGTCCTCTGTTAGATCCCAAATAGTAGCCCCTTAGATTCAAAGTGGGCAATATGGCTTGTTCGGGATGAAAAAGAGTTAAAAAAGAAGAAAAAAAAGAAAAACCTTAAAAATAACATTACTTATCTGACACGACAGACTCCAACAATACCCCATGAAGCCAATCACGTAATTTGTGAACATTTACGAATGCTATATTTAATAAAATTAAGATTGCTAATCATAGGCCTCAAGGAAAGCATGAAAAACTCTCTGCAGGAACAAGACCCCAAGCTGGCATTTTGGCAAGCGAATATAAGAATCATATTTGCATTCATTTTTTTTAGATACAAGATTAATACAAGTTATCACTTCATGTTCACCGCATGCATTATAACACTCATTAAATATTTTTAGGAAAAACAGAAAAATGAAATAATTTACCTAATGTTTTAGTTTTTTAATTCATACTGTGAAGGAACACGTATAGGGCTCAGCAAAACTTTGGCAATTGAGATATAAATTATTAAAAACACAAGTTCTAGTTATTAATTATTTTTTATGTAGAGGTCTGTATGCTTTATTTATACTTCTCTCTCTCTCTCTCTTTTCCTTTCTAGATATATCAGTTCTTTTTTCTTTCTAGATATATCAGTTCTTTTTTCTTTCTAGATATATCAGTTCTTTTTTTTCAAGATATATCAGTTCTTTTTTCTTTCTAGATATATCAATTCTTTTTTTTTCTAGATATATCAGTTCTTTTTATTTTTCTGGATATATCAGTTCTTTTTTCTTTCTGGATATATCAGTTCTTTTTCTTTCTGGATATATCAGTTCTTTTTCTTTCTGGATGTATCAGTTCTTTTTTCTTTCTAGATATATCAGTTCTCTTTTTTTCTAGTAATATCAGTTCTCTTTTTTTCTAGTAATATCAGTTCTCTTTTTTTCTAGAAATATCAGTTATTTTTTTTCTAGATATATCAGTTCTTTTTTCTTTCTAGATATATCAGTTCTTTTTATTTTTCTGGATATATCAGTTCTTTTTTCTTTCTGGATATATTTCTTTTTTCTTTCTAGATATATCAGTTCTTTTTTCTTTCTAGATATATCAGTTCTTTTTTTCTTTCTAGATATATCAGTTCTTTTTTCTTTCTAGATATATTAGTTCTTTTTCTTTCTAGATATATCAGTTCTTTTTTCTTTCTAGATATATCAGTTCTTTTTTTTTTCTAGATATATCAGTTCTTTTTTCTTTCTAGATATATCAGTTCTTTTTTCTTTCTAGATATATCAGTTATTTTTTCTTTCTAGATATATCAGTTCTTTTTTCTTTCTAGATATATCAGTTCTTTTTTCTTTCTAGATATATTAGTTCTTTTTTCTTTCTAGATATATCAGTTCTTTTTTCTTTCTAGATATATCAGTTCTTTTTTCTTTCTAGATATATCAGTTCTTTTTTTCTAGATATATCAGTTCTTTTTTTTCTAGATATATCAGTTCTTCCCCCCTCTCTATTTTTCGTTTCCTAGTTTTTTTTTTTTCTCACCCCTCTCGCTATTTCTCTATATATATATTTGTTGTTGTTAGTATAGCATTCACCTTAAGCTGATTGAACCGGCTTCCTCCAAAAGAGAAAGTTTCAAGGGAAAATTAAATTCTCAGGCGATCCCCAGTCGCCATGTAATATTTGGTGCATTTTGATCAAGAAGCCAATATCTTCAGACAATCTAATCTGGTAGCACGAGATGCCCTAACAGGTATGACCTCTCTGGGCTAAAGTGAACCTGGGAGCAATGGTAACTAAGAGTCTACTCCACATTCCCCACAGCCCTTAAATGAGGCCTCACGACTGGATGTCTTTTAAAGTCATACCCAGGATTTAGAAATATATATATATATGTATGTATGTATATACTTTTTGCCTGTGAAAAACGGGCAAAAATTACAGTCTGTTAACTAAGCATGAGTGCTTTATACCAAATTGATTGTTTAATATGGCTTAATTTGGATTAATTTTTATATTAAATACTAATTCCTATTAATCTCTTACTGTGCATTCAATGAATACCATAATACTTAGTTCGTTGCACCTTATCCTAACAAATTTCCATGCAAAATTTCAGCCAGATCATGAAGTAGTTTACAAGGTGAACGTACAGACATTTTATATATATATATATATATATATATTTCTGTAAGGTCTGACGAGGCTGTTAGATCGTAAACACAGTCCAACATCCGAAACATATGTAACCAAACAGATAAAACGGTAATAAAAAAAAAATAAAACACATATTTGCTCTGCAATAGTATTGAGCACTCTCTCCAGGTTTTTACTAATTACCAGTTTTACCAAATATATATATATATATATATATATATATATATATATATATATAAAACATTTTTAGTAAAACGAGGAGAGTTAATGTACTGAAAAAACGTTGGTGCGCTGGTTAAGCCTGAAGTTTTTCTCATCTTATTTTTTAGTTACTTTGAGAGAAGGTTTTACTTTGTAAAAATACGTAGCCACATACAAACACATGAGAAATATAATATAACACATACAATGCATAATAATCAGTTAATTAGTTTAGGAGTGAATCCGGTCCATCCAAATATATAAGCATATACACATACAAATAATTGATAATGATCGGTTAATTAGTTTAGACAAGAACCATGTTCATACAAATGTATAAACATATGCACATACAAAATATTCATAATGATCGGTTAATTAGTTTAGACGAGAACCATGTTCATACAAATGTATAAACATATGCACATACAAAATATTCATAATGATCGGTTAATTAGTTTAGGAGATTTTTATGCATCTAAAAATGCATAACATCTTGGCTTTATGGCTAAGATAAAAGTGTAGTATTTGTTTTCCACAGCATCAGCACCATTTGACGCCGGAAGTTTCATGTAATTATCTCCCTTTAAAATTTAATCTATCTATACTCCTATAAATTCGTTTTTCTTTTGTGTGTATTGATATTCATATTAAAAACCCTCTTTTCTATTTATTTAAAAAGTAAATACAATTTTCTTATATATGGGTTGTGGAATCGCATTCACTAGCAGAAGATCTAGCTAATTTGCATATTCTTTTAAACATTCATTTTAATTAATTACCTATTAGTTTTTTCGGTTTTCTTATGGGATGATCATCTTTAGTTAACTATTACATGTAAGATATTCTACATGATTTATACGTGCATAATATTCGCGTAAAAAGTTTACAGTAAACACAAAATTGTTTCCATATATATTTATGTATACGTATATATTTTTTAATCTATCTATATATCTATAAAAGTGAACGTGTGTGTGTACATTTTCCAACGCAATAACTGTCAATTTTAAGTCTACAGACTCGAAATTTGATATACACGGTACTGAGATTTTGGAAAATCTTTGTAATCCGTTTTCGGCCAGAAATTTGGCTGTTAAGCGGTCAAAGTTCAACGATTTGACCTTTGAGAACTCTATCAAACTCCTCTGACAATTTTGGGTCTAAACACTTGAAATTTTAGATATAGGTTCGGTGGACATGGATCGAACTTAATAACTTGATTTGAGCCCAAATCAATAAATGTTAAGGGGGCATAATAGGGGTCAAAGTTAAAAAATTGACCGCTTTTTTTTTTTTTTTGCTCAACATACACCTCCAAACACCTGGGCTGAAATGCCAGTACTAAATAAATCTAATATTTAAAATTTAATACTAATATAAATCTCACCTGTCTGTTTAAATAGATGCATGTATGTAATACAATAGTATTCATCAATACAAGTTAAAATGTGTATTACACGAAAAGATTGTTCGGCGTTGCTCAAGTGTAAAAAAAAAAGTTTAAATATAATATTTTAATTCATGAAAATTTCGCATTTATTGTTATAGAGCTAATACTATATTGCTTAGCATATTGTAAACAATATATATAATTGTGATTGCATAGCGTTAAAAAAAAATACATAACTTAGGTGATATTAGCTAGAATCAAAACCAAAACATATAGCATTCGTTCGTATAGTATTTATCATAGCAGAAGGGAGTAATTGATGATTTTTTACTTTTGTTTCGTTTCATTTTATGTTATTTTGGAGTACACCTATTCTCTGTTGGATTATCCATAAAGAATTTAGTTGTTTTATGCATTAACTTCCGTATCTTTTCTTTTTCGTACACTTACCTCATTTTTTTCATACTTAATTTCTCTTATTTAAATCCTATAAACATATATTTCCTCTCAGGGTTTTATGTTTTGAAAGAATTTACTTTTTAATTTTGTTAAGGATTCTCTAAAGCTTTAGAAAAAAATTTCTAAACTTTTAAATTTTATTAAAAAAAAAAATCTTTCTAAAACAAAAATTTAAAAATTTCTTTTAATTAATTTATTTTTATACTTTATTTTTTTTATTATTGTTTCTTTCTTGCACCTCCCTCTTTTATCCCCATCATATTACCCCTCCCCCCACACACAACCCCCAATTTTTTTGAATGATTTTAAAGTAGGTGATTTTTGCCCTTATATTAGTATAATGCCGGCTTTTTTCCTGTTCTGACAAGAACCATTTAGCTTCGAAATGCCATGAACTAAAGCGGTTTTCCCCTATTTTCTCTTTCTGTAATCCTTTTGACTAGATAATGTAATAAAATTGCTATGTAACTTTACACCTTATCCTTTAAACTTATTCTTTCTCTCTCTCTATATATATATATATGTGTGTATTATGTAGAGAGAGAGAGAGAGAGAGAGAGAGAGAGAGAGAGAGAGAGAGAGAGAGAGAGAGAGATCACCAAAAGAATAAAATAAACAAAAATTATGATTGCGGACTAATTCTTTCCTTTGGTCATTAGGGTGCAACCAGCTAATATATATTGTCTAAAGCCAGAAACACAATATTTAGACAAGACTATAAAGGATATATACCTAAAAAAATATTTTTCATATAAATGGAGTTTCCCAAAAGAAGCTGAATTGATCACATATAAGGTGGAACAACAAAAGAAGCAAATCAGTAGAAAAGGTCATCATGAATCGTTAACATCACCAAGGAGCGGATATTTATCATAGAGTAGTATTTTTGGTTGAATTCAAATTTCAAACCCATCTGCTTCCTGTGTATATATCTTCTATATATATATATATATAAAAGCGAAAATGTGTGTGTGTGCATTTTTTCTGTATGTCCGGCAAAGGCTTTTTTCCGGCTGCTTCTCGGCTTGCTCGCTCATTCTTATAACTTTTTGTATGCTACCGACATTATAATACCTAACACTTACGGAATGACGCCGTAAATTTATTTTATTTAGGCCACTTTTATCTTACAACAAAATTGGTGGTGTGAATTTGTTTTTCTCTGCTCCTGCTGCTGCTATGACATGATATTTAACCTTGAAAACCACCTTCGTTTTTAAATACTTATTTTCTAAAGTTCCTGGCTTTGTGGCGTAATACTATGTTGTCAGATTATTAACCTCAAGGCTTCGGGTCCGAGCCTACCTCCTTCTCAAAAGTTTTTTCGCTATTTTTGTTTGTTTGTTTTTGTTTGTTTTCATAATATTTAAATAGGGTTATTACTTTTAGTTTCTATCTACCCCCCCCCCACCTCCAACTGAAACAGGGTTATTTATGCCATTTTTCACGTTCATTGGGTTTTTTTTTTCCAGCTTTTTTTAAAAGAAGTTTTAACATCGTGTGTTTTGCATCACGTTCGTTTTTTTTGGGGGTTTTTTTTCCATCACGTTCGCGTTTTCTTTTTTAGTTTTTGTTTTTCCGATTTTAAGAAATTTTAACATCGTTCGGTTGCATCACATTCGTTTACTGTTTTTTTAATAATATTTAAACAGAGTTATTACTTCGCTTATTCTTTTGTTTGGATTACCCCCCCCCCTCCAACACACACACATACCTCTAAACAGTCGGGCAACGCCAGGTACCCTCGCTAGTATATATTTAAAAATTAGTTTTCTAAAAATTTTATATCTCTTACCAATCATCTTTTTTTTTTTCAACGCAAAAACTTTGGCATTTTAACAAATCTCTTTTTCACATCAATAGTGGATATTTCTCCAGAAAAAATAACAGAAAGTTCTCAAAGTGAGAATTGCATACCCCATTCAAAACCATTGCATAGCAGCAAAATCCCACCCGTTCACTCTTGAGGCGACTAGATATTGGAAAGTCTTCTACTCTAATACTTTCTCCCCTCTGACTCTGAGATGTTGCAACTCCCTCCGTTTTGCTACAGAACTCCTCATAGTCCCCTGTTACGATCAAGTGGCAATACGCCTTGTTTCGGTAATAATAAAAAAAACAATCCCTTCTCTCTGTCTCTTTCATTTTATATATCTATCTATATAATTATAAAACTCAAATGACCTTGTAACGGGTGTTGTAACCCAACATCCGGTTTATGACTTCCAGTTGTGCATGCGTACATAAACAAATAATCAACACAACAATAAAACATATTGCTTTACTATGTACATTTTCAGCGTCCAATTATTTTTTTTCCGCGTTTAAATTATCCAAATAAACAATTGTTAATACTTTCTCCATTTTTTTTACATCGTTCATTTCCGTATTACATTTAAGTTATTTTAATGCAATTTTCTTACAAATAAATCTACTTTAACCCGTTGTCAACCATAAGAGCATTTTACAACAGCAATTTACCCACCGCCTTCATTTTCTAAAAAAAATTTATTCTCCATTTTTTAATACACCTTTCTTAAAAATCATTCATACATTTTCTTCTACACTATCAACATAAATAAATAACCCCGAAAATGTTTTTTTTTTTTAATTTGCGTTACAAATAAATAATCAATATGACAATAAAATGTATTGTTTTACTGTGTACGTTTTCAGCGTCCCAATTCTTTTTTTTTCACGTTTAAATTAATAGATATATCAAAATTTAAATTCAACTTTAATTATTATGTTATCTATTCAGTGCACATTTACCTATAAATATGGTAAACCACTTATAATTCAATAGCTGTAAGTTTTTTTTTTTCGAAATAAACAATTATAAACAGAACGATACATAGAAATCTATCTATATTCTTCTTTCATTTTAATATACTTTTATAGAAATGTTTCTGTTATGTCATAAAAAAACTATTTTCTTTATGTCTTAAGTGTCATGCTCATACATTAATTCCATAGCTAATATAACATACTGACCCAACGGGTCACGGGTAGTCTAGTATATATATAAAAGTGAAATTGTGTGCGTGTGTGTGTCTGTGTGTACATTTTCCTACCAAAGTACTCTATCAATTGACTAGGTTCAAAAACAGCCTACAGAAAATGGACTCTGATTTATGAAATTATGATAGGTTATGAAAAGAGATAGCTTCAAATTTGGGGGTATCAAAACCAAAGCAAAATATGATGAAAGTAAAAATAAAATAGATAAACTCCATAATTTATTATACCATGCCTGTTCACACTGAAACACTTATCACAATATTCTGTGGATCTATATTAAAAAACCTTGTTAAACTTTGTGACATATTTCCATTCTATGGAGGTCATGCGCGAACGAACACCCCATAATTTTATTATACCATTTTTCTTCAAACTGAAACATAATTATCAAAGTATACTTATGCAGATAGATATGTAAAGTCTTTATTAAACTCTGTGCCTATTTCCATGCTATGGAGGCCAGGCACAAACGCAGACCCCACAATTTTATTATACCATCCCTATTTAAGTTAAAACATACTTATCAAAGTATTCTTATGTACATCTATATAAAAAACACTTGTAAACTTTTTTTTTTAATTTTTAATTTTTTTATTTCCATACTTTAGAGGTCAGGCGCGAACGCAGACCCCACAATTTAAATTAACCACCATTCTGCCAGATCAAACATACCCATTTCTGTGTCTGGATACATCTTCTATTATTATATGTGATCAGTTTTCTATATTAGTCAACCATATAGGAGCCTATTCGTGACCACACACACATAGATGCAGCTTTATATTATAGATATAAATGAGATAAGTCACAGATTAGAGATCGTGAATTATCCTGTCAGATATTACATTGAGGCAATACTTTCAGGACGATCATAGCCAAAAAGATAAAGCTCAATATATAAAAATAGAGCAATATATAAGATTAAAATTAAATTCTGTAAATCAAAATATATGCAAATATATTTAAGTTAAGAATTTATTGTTTGAAACAAGGAATATATGAAGAAAAATTCTATTTATCTCCTTAATCCATGGATTTTCAATAATGGCTCATAACATCAGAGGAAATGAAATGCAATATGCAAAATGTTCAGCTATGAAAAAACAAATATTTTGCTTTTCAGCACATATATTGAAAATGTTATTTAAAAGTTATTTAGATGGTGCTTAAACAATGAATTCTGAACTTAAATATATTTGTATATATTTTAATCTACAGAATTTAACTTTAATCATTAAACTTCATATATATATATATATATATATATATATATATATATATATATATATATATATATATACACACACATTTATGCATATACATGCACATATTTGTATTCAGGGTATACCTAGGTTTCAACAGACAATGTAACAAAACCCTGCAACCTCTCTCCTACAGAAGAGACATTGCGAGTTATTGTTTTTTTTTTGTTATTTCCATAGCAAGTGCTCGTCTGAGCTCCAATCTCTGGTCCCCATCGCCAATCTTTCATGAAAACACCCATCCAGCTGAAACCACTGTCAATAATTTTCCCCCCTCCTTATCTGTGCCTAAATCAAAACATAGATTCCATGAACAAAGCTTCTTTATTAGAAGTGCACACCTGTGGAACTCTCTTTCGTTTGCTTGCTTCCCACCTGACTACAACTTGGATATCTTCAAGTCCAACAGAAACAAATTCCTGATAAACCGCCCCTTTAAATAAGACACTTTATCAAATCTCCATTACTAACGATTACTATGATAGTATTCCATTGATTACTGTACACACAATAACCCTTATCCACGAGCGGCTTTCGGGCTTTGATAAGTGGTGATTACCAAGTAAAAAAAAATGTGAAGAGAGTGTAAAGAGAAATCTATTTAAATCTTGGCTGAAGCGAACATATATGTAATCATACACTTCTACAGATTCTTAGTGAAAGTCATGCAATAACATCGACAGAAGTCAAACACGGTGCAATCAACACCTGAAACTACAACAGCGCACCACCTGATGATTGCAACGTCTTGTTAGATGAGTGCCACTCCCTCAGACACTTAAAGTCCATGAGCCCAAAAATGACTTCCATCACCAAAGGACCATTTTAATAGACAAATGCCTGAGGGAGTATCTATACACAGATGATGTTACAGAGTCTTAGCTTTATACAACAGCGAAGTCTCTCTCTCGGTTCAAAATGTTGAGATCCAGCAACAAGCAAGACCAAGATAGTCAGCAATAAGTTAAACTGCAGACCAGCTTAATGTGGGTACTGGTCTCCTGCTTTATGTTTTTTTAAATCAGAGATTTGCCTCTCCATCCCAACACACACACACATACACACAAACACACACGGTGCTAGTTGGCCGTTGACCCTGAAAAAGGGTTCATTCGCCCTTTAGAAGGTCTTGTTTTTAATCCTTCAGGGAGACTAGCCACCCTCCTCACCAAACAAATCTGGTGGGGGAACCAGTTTAGTCGCTGGTGACCCAACCATGAGCAGGTAGTACCGAGTTACATGGTACCAGTAGCATATAACATGACCTGATATACAAATTTACGTACATACGCCTATATGCACACACACATTCACACACACACACACATATATATTATATATGCATACACAAACAGATATGGAAGAGATATGTATATTTTCACCAATATAATATCAGAAGAAACGCGTTATTTGAAACTTTTCACTCTATTAATAATCAGATTCTCCAGAGCAGAAGTTAACCGTATGACATTTTTATGTTTCATTACATTCGAAATCAATTACAAATTTAACTTTTACATGTTTATTTTTTGCCTACATATCTGTCCTTATTCACATTTAGCCCAATGTAACGTCTAAACTTCTTTAAGTGCATCCTTTAAAACTCAAGAATCTCTACAGAATTTGCACTCAACTGTTATCGTCTCATCAGTCATGCCCGTGTAATCTTCTATATATATAAAAGGCAAAATGTGTGTGGTCATTTTATGTATGTCTTGCAAAGGCTTTTTTCACACACGCTCTCGGGGAGGGGGGAGGTACTATCGCTTAGAATTATTTATATACCCCCTAGATAATAATATCTAGGATTTGGGTCGCCTCAAGATTTATTTACACTGATTTTTACAAAATTATTGCTATTTCAGCCCGTCTTGTGTTTGTTCAGCTTTTTTGTATAAAAAGCGAAATTAATTCAAAGCTAAGGGAGGGTTTCCGGCATCCGCACCGGGAATGTCCAGAAGAAATCAGCTTTGATCAATGTGAGGCCAAACTCCTTATATCAGACAATTGCTATTCAATCTGGACAATGGGGAGCTGGTTTCCTCCTCTCCAACATCTTGGGGAATTGGGTAAACAAACCCAAATGCTGCCCCGCAGCAAAAGTTAACTTTGTGACTTCTATTTGACCTCATTAATGAGGTCAAATAGAAGTCACAGAGTTAAATAAATGAATTCAAACATGTTTCTGTTAGTATTTGCAGTGGCCCAATGGTTAACGTCACACTTTTTTTTTCACACTTTAATTTCCAACTTTGCCTCAAGGGTTCGGGTTCGATCGTCATACTTACCTATCAAAACTTTTTCTTATTTTAATCCCCCCCCCTCCGGAGTTTTGATTTACCCAAAACCACACACACCTACAAACACCCGGGCAATGCCGGGTACCCCCCACTAGTCTATATATATAAAAGCCAAAATGTGTGTATGTATGTTTGCATGTGTGTTTGTATGCCTCGCAAAAACTTTCGACACGGGTCACGGATTTTCACGAGATTGGTATCATTTTTAAGGTCGATCCTTCGCCCGACAAATATCGAAAAATTGGCCAAAAACATTAATTCCTTCACCCTAAAATTATCAGTTTTCTACAGGGAGGGGTCAGCAAAAACTGTCCTCTCATGATATGTTTGCTTCTACGTATGCGCAAATGACGTCGGAACATGATTTAGTCTAAATATTAAAAAAAAACAATCTAATTTTGTCAACATCGTCTTAGCTCAGTTCATTAGAGCACGGTCTCATTATCTAAAGGTTTTGGGTTCAAATCGTGGTGTGAGATGTCTTCTTTTTTTTTTTTCGAATTTTAAAAGTTTAATATTGAATCAGGGTTATTTAAGCCATTTTTCACGTTCTATGATTTTTAGGTTTTTATTTTTCAGCTTTTTTAAAGAAGTTTTAACGTTTGTTTTTCTGTTTTTTTTCCATCAGATTCGCGTTTTCTTTTGTTTTTCCGATTTTTACATTTACCATCGTTCCTTTGTCTTACATTAGTTTTTTTTTGGTGTTTTTTTTTCGATTTTTTTATATAAAATATTTAATAATTTAATATTTAAAAATATTTACTTCGCTTATTCTTATGTTTTGATTAAGACCCCCCCCCCTGCTCGAGCACACACACCTCTAAACACCCGGGCAACGCCGGGTACCACCCCCCGCTAGTCTCTACTAGCGGGGGCGGGGGGAGGGTACCCGGCGTATATAAAAGCGAAAATGTATGTATGTGTATATGTTTGTGTGTCTGCTAAAAACTTTCGACAGACACAACGAAAATTGACAAACTCGGTATCATATCGAAGCCATATCCTTCGCTCGAAAAATATCGAACAATTGGCCAAAAACGTTCATTTTTTCACCCTGAAATTAACAATTTTCGACAGGGGCTTCAGCAAAAACGGTCTTCTTGTGACGACGAGCAGTTCTACACATGCGTCAGATGACGTCATGACCCGATTTACTTTAAATAGTTGAAAAACTGAACAAATTTCATGTACGTCGCGTTAGGTCAGTTGATTAGCATGTTGGCTCATTATCTAAACGTTTCTTCTGGAAGTTTTTCCCGGCGCAATGCCGATAATACGTCCGTTTGAATTTAGTTTCACTTTATTTATACTAAAAAGCCCAATCAACACGCGAGAAGCCAAAATAGTAATAATTTTGTAAAAATCGATGTAAATAAATCTAGATGCTACATGCATTCTCAAATCCTACATATTATTATCTACGGCCTATATAAACAGTTCTAAACAATAGTAACCCCCCCCCCGGGAGCGTGTGCGAGAAAAGCCTTTGCGAGACATACATGAAATGGTCACACACATTTTGCCTTTTATATATACAGATTATATCAATTTTTGTATTTATTCCACCTGTAACTCATCAGAAAAGAAAAGAAACTCATCAACTTTAAAAGAAAATACAGAAATACGGGCATGATTACAAAATCCGAAAATCGGAAGTGAAGTTGCAATTGTGTTTCCTTTAAGTTACACCATATTTGAAGATATATATATATATATATATATATATATATTTTCCGTAACCACAACCAAGGTAAATGTTTCTCACATGTTTTTCCCGTTAGAGATCCCACCCCCTCTTTTTTCTTTCTATTCAAAAAATGCTACATTGCCAAAAGTGTATGTATTCATAAAGTCTGAAGAAATGCTGGTTTTTGAAAATTTTCAAACGATATAATGCTTGAAACTGTCGAACTGGACATTGAAACAATTATAGCGTAAAATGAAATACACTTTACGTTGCCATCAAACCTTGTTTTGAATTCTCGATGTTGCACACATAGTATATTAATGCTCAATTATGAAATGTGATAATTTTGTAGCTTAATCCATAAGTCAACCTTTTTTGGCTTAAAACCTATTGGTATATGAAAATTTACTGAATTACACGAACTCAGTATATTACATATAAGTCTATATATATATATCATAATGAAGTCGTATTCTTGTCTGTTCGTTCACAATTTGGTTAATATATACAAAAGGTACACGGTTTCACAAACAGATTTTAATACTGAAAACGGACTCTTATATACTTTTTATTTCAACATGATTTCTACATAAACTATTCATTCAAAGGAATCAAGATTCAAGAGATTATCTGATTTGCATATTACATTAAGAAAATCTGTTTTAACAATTAACTCTAAATTTTTAATGGAAACAATTAGACATGTAATTGTTTTAAGTATTCTATTTAAACATCGATTATATAAATCTCACTTGCCTGTTTAAATGTATGTATGTATGTTTGTATGTCTGCCTAAAACTTTCGACAGAAGCGACAGATTTTCACGAGATTGGTATCATTCTGAAGGTCGGCCTCTCTGATGACAAATATCGAAAAATTGGCTAAAAACATTAATTCCTTTCCCCTAAACTGGGCTCTTTTCTACAAGGACAGGTCGATTTTTTTGCTGACATTTTTGCAAGTCATTCAAACCTCACGTCAACGACGTCGCATAAAAGACATTATTTCGATCGCCTGTGACGTCACAACGAGTGCATCAATAAGACTTTTTTTTTTTCAGCTCTTTTTCCTCTTGCGCGTTATGGGTTCGAGCCTATTTACTACTCCTTATTTTTTTTTTTGCTCAACACACACCCACAAACCCCTGGGCAACGCCAGGCACCCAGGCTAGTATCATATAAAGTTTATTTATTTATTTTTAATAATTAATATAATCAAGTTCATCTGCATTTAAAAACGGAAGTTTTAAATTAACTAATGAGTTATTTCCCTTTAAGCTATTAAATTTTATTTCCCTGTTTGAATTTCATAGAGGAAAATGACTGTTTTATGTTTCCAAAAATTTAAAATATTTTCAATTTTCAGGAAAATCGTAAAAACTTAAGACTTTTGACGTATCTTAAATAATATGTGACTAAACCCTCCGCTCGGCAATATGTTTGTACTTGGCATCTCTGGGTATGTACAGCTAGTATATATATAAAACTGCATAATAAAGTTCTTCCACAAGCCCCATCAAAAACTGGCAAGTTCCCCTTCCACATCTGCGAACAATTATGCAAGAATGAAGTTTAGGAGCCATGTACATGCACATGACGCTTGACATGAAGCTGAAAAGATGAAAAGCTTCACTCAAGAAGTGGCAATCATCATATATACATACATACATACATACATACATACATACATATATATATGTTTATTTAGAAATGGAGAAAATTATACTTACCGAGACCAGAGTTAGTTCCCTTTAAGTAATCAAATAATTTCAAGACACAGTGAACAGCAGCGTCTTGTATCATGGATCCATCCTGCCATAGAGAAAACACTATTTCTTAAATCGCATCAATGGTATAATTCATTAATAGTTTTAAGTTGGTTCATTTTTTTTTTTTTTTTTCATTTAAAGTATACTTGTTATTTTTTAAATGTTGAATCAAATTGTCAAATATAATCTTATGGGTAATCATTTCTATTCCTAGAATGCATTGCTCTGGGAATAAAAGAATATATATTACTCTCAGAATACCAAAATGAATTGCTCTTAGAATACCAGAAGGCATTTGTCTAAGAATAACAGAATGTGTTGCTCTCAGAAAACCAGAATGCATTGATCTCAGAAAACCAGAATGCATTGCTCTCAGAAAACCAGAATGCATTGCTCTCAGAAAACCAGAATACATTGCTCTCAGAAAACCAGAATACATTGCTCTCAGAATATTAGAATACATTGCTCTCAGATTATCAGAATACACTTCTCTTAGAATATCAGAATATATTGCTCTTAGAATACCAGAATAAATTGCTATCAGAATGCCAGAATAAACTGCTCACAGAATATCAGAATAAATTGCTCTCAGAATACTAGAATAAATTGCTCTCAGAATACCAGAATGCATTTCTCTCAGAAGACCAGAATAAACTGCTCACAGAATATCAGAATAAATTGCTCTCAGAATACCATAATAGATAACTCTCAGAATACATGGTTATTAGAAGGAAATTTCACGTTGAAAACTCTTAGAAAGAAACATTGCTGAGAAAGAGAAACATTACTCTCAGAAAACATTACTCTTTGGCATGAGGAATCTTTTTTGCTCTCAATGTGATTGACCTCGAGCCACCATCTTCTAACATCTGTTTGACATGTTTGGTATATACGGTCCAAATTTTGCAGGCATACATGATAAAAAGCATCAATATACAAACATGATGAGTATAACTGTGAAATTTCCATGTATCCTGACCATTTTCATAAATGCTTTGTAGCAAATATAAATTGTATTTTCATTAGAAAACTTTTAGAAGAGACTGTTACAGAGAAAGAGATGCTTTACTCTCAGAAAAGACCACTTCAAGAAAAACATTACTCTTTGGCATTACTTGTGAGAAGTTAGCTCAAAAGGAGTACAAGAGACGGCATGACAGTATTACAAGAAAGGTCCATTGGGATAGAGTTCTTTGCTCTCAATGTGATCGATCTTGAGCCACCACCTTCTGATATCTTTTTTGGGAGAAAAATAAAAAGGAGAAATAAGGTTTTGATATTTTTGGAGAAGCAGATCAAATAATATGGTTCCTATTTACAACGCCTCCCCACGGGACAGAGTTAGACACCAGGGTCGTTTTTTAACGTGGAGAAAAGGAACAAAAATAAAAATTGTCTCAGTCGTGAAGGATTTCTCCTCCACTGACAGAGAACAAGAAATTGAAGTGCAGCATCTGAAGAACAGATGGTATTTATTTGCTCCCCCACCGAGCAAATTAGGCACAAGGCCGATTTTTAATGTGAGGAGTGAAGGGGAAATGGGGACCAACTCCCCGGGGAGTAGGGGAGCTGGATAGTGACAATTGGTATGAAGGGTTGCCCCTACATTGACCAAGGTCTTATATGTGGGGTCGCCCCCACATCTGGTCTTTGCTTGCAGTATCTGCCGGAACAGATGGTGTTTATTTGCTCCCCCACCGAGCAAATTAGGCACAAGGCCGATTTTTAATGTGAGGAGTGAAGGGAGGGGGAAGGGAAAAAGGGGACCAGCTCCCGAGAGGTGGGAAATGGGAGCTGGTTAATGGTCAGGCATGTGGGGTTGCCCCCACATCTGGTCTTTGCTAGTCACAGCTAGTCATAGCTTGCAGCATCTGCCGGAACAGATGCTACACTTTGATCTTGGCCCGAAGGCCAAGTGAATATGGTTGGGGATGAATTTATGAATACTAGGGCATGATGTGACTTATTGTTTGATCAGATTGGGCCTCTATGACCTCCCCTCTAGCCAAAGAGCATAAGTGAATAAATGCCTAGTCATCAGCATCCCAGCTCACAGGTCAACAGGGGATGTCGTTTTGGGGAAAGGTGAGGATTACTCCTCAGTATGGGGTTGAAGTTTGCTAATTGGTGACCCGATCAACAGTGCAATACAACAACAAGAGGCAGATGAACTTAACTTAATGATCATTACAGCATGTTTTTATATTGCGTTTCAGCTGAACAGAAATACACTTTTTCGTCTTTTCTTTTTTGATTATAAATTTGCAAACGATATTTTTGATTAGAAAAGAAAGTGGCAGCTGTTCTCACAGATTTAATCATTATTATGAAGATTCAGAACGAGAAAGTTAGGAAAGACATCTGAGTAGAAAACTTAATTTATGTTATTATCGCTAAGTCCGATATAATGATTCTGAATTTTGAATACAAGCATTATTTTGATTATTCAAATCACGCCTCTCATCTTTCGTGTTATGTTCATGTTTTGGTGGATGTAACCTTCTTCAGGTGTATCTTGTCAGACTCGAGAATTTTGCACAGAAGAACCATTTATTTAATCCACGAGATAGCATGCTCTCATTCCGTCAGCCATGATCGGATAGAAATATTAATAGTTTTTAATTGTATTCTGAGTAACGATCATACTGAGGATTAATCCTTCAACCTCCGGAAGAGTGTCAATTATGTCTGAATTTTACCAAATATTTTACGTAGACAATTCTAGCCAAGATGCAGTGGTTGGTTGGTTGGTTGGTTGTTTTACGGCATATCAACCCTTTTTGGGTTATTTAATGCCGAATCCAAAGATTTTGAAGAAAAATATTTTTAATAGAATATATTTTTTGTTTTCACGTCGGTTTCTATTTAACCCATAGTTGGGACCCTAACAGGTACTACCACTCCGGGTCAGAGTGGACCTGAGAGCAATGGTAATTAAAGGGTGGCTCCACACTCCCCAAAGCCCACAAGCTGGGGCCTCACCATTGGATATAGTTTAAGGTCATATCCAGGACCCCCATTGAGGGACTTTTACCCTCTGCAGGGGGGCAGTCGGCATATTCTAATGCCCCACCGACAGGGCCAAAGATGCAGTGGTATAGCAAATAGTGGGGGAGGACCTCTCCACCTCGGGTGGCTTGTGCCAGAGGACGGCATAGTGAGATGGTGAAAAGAGAAAAATATGGTGCTTCTACATCATCAGAATGAAATTTTGTAGTTGATAAATAGATTTTTCAGATAAAAAACAATGACTTCTACTGATGTTTTTTGCCAATTCTAAGAAATTACAATGTTAGCTTCCAAATTATGCAGTCGAATCACTTGAATATTACTGAATTAAAAAAAACAAAACAACATCAGGTTAGCAATAGCAGGTAAAAAATTGCAGCCATCTTGTTTTCATAAAATAAACCTAAACAGAAAATTACCTCCCTTTTAAATCTCCTGTGTCTTACATAAGCAAGTACGATCGTTTTCATCAAATTTTATTTTCTTTAAGAAATAATTTTCTACCTCATCAATTTTTGTAATTATTGGATATAATCATTGTAAAAATATAAGGAATATGTAGATACCATTGTTTTCATGCGAAATTCAGTTTTACGATTTCCGAAATTTCGTTCTGATAGTGTAGAAGCCCTGAAAAAATTAAAATAATAAAAAAACTAAAAAAAAATCTGAAACTTTATACCAAAATGAGTTTTTATGGTCGTAATATATTTTTCTACAGTGATATGTAGACTACAATGTATTATTGACTAAGTCACTATGGGGAGGCATGTGAAGCTTCCTCCTGGGGTGGGTCCTAGTCTAGAGCATGCAATCAATCAATTTGATTGAAAAATCGGTGATTTCACTGATTTCGATGACAATAAAAGTATTGGAAGTGTGAAACATTCATTGATCCCAGTGGCATAGCAAGAAGGTGAGAGGTGTGGTCCGCCCCGGACGGTACATGTTAGGAGGCGGCATTTTGAGGGGGTAAAAATAGAAAAAATTAAAATCAAAAAAAGCTAAAAAAACAAAATCTGAAACTTCATACCAAAATGAGTTTTTAAGATCGTAATATGTTTTTTTCTGTTTTATGTGTGTAGTATTGTTTTTAAGTGGATTTTTCAACAGTAGCATCAGTTTTATGTTCAATGAAAATAAATATTTTAAGCTAGTAATAATCCTGTTTTATATAAAATGATAATAATCCTGTTTTATATAAAATGATAATAATCTTGTTTTATATAAAATGATAATAATCTTGTTTTATATAAAATGATAATAATCCTGTTTTATATAAAATGATAATAATCTTGTTTTATATAAAATGATAATAATCCTGTTTTATATAAAACTAGCAATCGGTGCCCGGCGTTGCCCAGGTGTTTTGAGGTTAATGCTGAGAAAAAAAAAACGGTCAATTTTTTAAAACTTTGACCCCTATTATGACCTTTTAACATTTATTGTTTAGGGATCAAGTAAAGTTAATAAGTTAGATCCATGTCCAAGGAATCTATATCTAAAATATCACGTGTTTACTGTTTAGACCCAAAATTGTAGGAGGAGTTTGGTAGAGTTCTCAAAGGTCAAATCGTTGAATATATTAAATATTATTTTTTAAAGCAGTTTGGCCTTCAAAATTTCTGTTTGGCCTTTTTCTTCACCGATGAAATCTGGAGACGCAACGGGAATTTTCGGCAAAAAAATGTTGTTACTATGCACATCTATGTAATGAAATACAATTTGTGGCAAAATTTCAGGAAAAACTAATGGATGGTTATCTCGCAATAGTCCGGACAATTCGCTAAATTATCTCGTCAAAACCTTAAATCTCGAATTTTTGTGCATTTCTTTTTTTTTGGAGGGGGGGCTAATTTGGCATAATAGTGTCCATTTAATAGTATTATCTTGAAAAAATAAAAAAATAAGGAAAATTACCAAAAAAAACAAACAAGAACAACAAAAGTGTGCCGTATTTTTAAAAGTTTTATTGCGTTGTTTTTATTTGCTTTTTTTATTTCATCGGTGAAGAAAATGGCCAAACAGAAATTTTGAAGGCCAAACTGCTTTAAAAAATGGCCAAATTCGCGAAATTTGGCCTCGCTATAAAAAAAAAACTTTATCCCATGACGAGTACGTACAATATATTTTTTTTTTAAATATTTCCATTTTTTAATGTCAATGGAAAACTGCACACGTACCCAAACCCGAAATGTAAAAACCACGAGTGAACGCGGGTTTTTTTTTTTTTTTTTAGTTTAGTTTCATAATGACGGCCGTGATGTCGGAGGTTCGATTGTTAGATTGTAAGTTAGTTTCGTATCTTTGTAATTTGTAAATCGCAAGTTAGGAAAAAATTAAACCCTTCCAAGATGGACAATAAATAAAGCCATAATATTTTATGGTATCGTTAAAAGCCTACGAACCATAGTTTTTTAGGAGATGTGATTATTGGATTAACCAATCAGAAATCGTCTGTGGCACACACATCTCTGTTTTTATAGATATATAGAAGATAGATAGAAGATATAGATATAGATATAGATGATAATAATCCTGTTTTATATAAAATGATAATTTTCTTGAAAAGTTTCGCGGAATGATAAATAACAGTTTTTTTTTACACAAATTGAAAATAAATTTATTTAAAAATTCTTAAAACTGATTTTTTATTAAAAGGGTTGAAAGTTTACTATATTTGCTTGCGCTGCCAGTTAATTTAATTTAACATTTTTTTTTTTTAATAATTTGAATGTTTTTGCTTAGAAAGATCTTTGGTTTGCTTTGTTTTCGTATTCAGTCTTTGTTTGTGTGTTCAGTTTGCATAGCCAGTAAAATTAATTTTTTTTTTTTAGGCGTTGACGTATACATTATTGTAATAAGATGAAAGTCTGGGACAAATAACAGCAGTCTAAAATTAGATACTTGATTGTAATTTTTTTTTTTTTTTACATCGGAGTAACCACTTATCAAGGCCTAGAGCCCACTGGAGGATAAGGGTTAAAGAGTGTACAATAATGAATGAGATAATATCGTAGTAACCGTTAGTAGTGTAAATTTGGTAAATTGGATTACTTAAGGAGAATGGCTCATCAAGAACTTGTTTACATTGGACTTAAAGACGACCATATTGTAATCAACTGGAAAGCAGGCAAACAGAAGAGAGTTCTACAGGTGTGCAGTTCTAAGAAAGAAGCTTTGTTCATGGAATCTACGTTTGGGTTTAAGCACTGATAAAAGAGTGGAGGAAATTATTGATAGTGTTTTCAGAAAGACGAGTGTTTCTTGTGGAAGTTTGGCGAGAGAGGATCATAGATTGGAGCTCAGGCAAACACTTGCCATGGAAATAACGATAAAGCAATGAAAATACATATTTTGAGGACAGTTTGAAATTTTGAAGGATAATGGATTATCAACGGCCAGTAGAGGGGGAGCAACGGTACTGGGGGGGAGTGATTTCTTATGATCGCCCGGGGGGGGGGGAATAGTTGTTACGCCATTGCCAAGATGAGAATAGTAGTCTGAAAAATCGATATAATACAAATTATCAACCATCATCACAAAAATTCTTAAACAAATCTTCTGATGATGCATGTTATTTTTATTTTATTTTTTTTTTTTTTTACAAAAGACTGATATCAATAATGTTTAATTTATGTTTTTATTTCCCTGTGCTTCAACAGGTTTTTTTTTTTTTTTGTTTTCTAAAAATCCAACACTGTAAATGAAATTAAATATTGACAGCTGAAATCCCAATTGATATCTCTTCAGCTGCAAAATGACGATTGTCAACGAGACAGTAATCATCTTTAATGAGACGCAGAGAATACACATGGTATTCTCTCTCTTCATTAATAATTCTTAAAAGAAAAAAAAAACAGCATCAAAAATGAAAATAAAACACAACTGAGCGGAAAGTTATTGAAGGCATATTTAATCAATGTTTCTTAAAATATTTTCAATGTGTTAAAAAATGTTTGGACACCCATCAGACCATTACATATGATATGCTGTTGGGACCTTAGGGAGGCTTATTACCACCCAAATTCCAGTGAAGACAAATGGTCACTGCCAACAAGAAATCAATGGTAAGCAGCTGTTGTGATACTGCAAATTCGGTTGCAAAGATTATCGAGAGAGATGGAGAGTACTGGAAATCTGGGAAGACTTGTTGTCACTCAGACTCCAAAGAACACCACAAGTTGTTCTCAAAGAGAAATCTTTGATGATGGCCTGTGTGACTACTCCGAGTAAGAAAATAGTAATAATAATAATGCAGCATAATTACGTTGATACATTAGTTTCCATTAGATCACCGAAGTTAAGCAACATTGAGCCTGGTCAGTACTAAAATGAGTGACCATTTGAGAATTCCAGGTGCTGTATGTGCTCTCCACTTATCTCGGCATTGTTTCCAGTCTCCTTGCTACTGGACTCAAGCAGTGCCAATTCAGCACAGGTGTGGTTGGAAATTGCACACCCCTTGCCTAATAATTACATGCACAGCTACCCTTATAGAGGGTATCCATTATCTTTCAAGACTAAACGGAGGCTACCAATAATAATAATAACTAGCAGGACCTGAGGAAATTACACTGGACGTTTTCATATGTAATTCATAAAAATTGTAACCCAATATTTTATTTGTAAATGTGACATGTCGTGGTGATTATTTTTAAGAAAAGTAACGTTTGAACTGAAAGCTTAAACCGCCATATGATTTTAATTTTTTGGTTGGTTAGTGAGATTACTTTTATCCAATGAGAATGTGGTATGCGTTTTCCTCATCCAATCAGAATCTGGGTAGAGTTTGACTTATTAGCGACATCAGTTTTCTTTTTTATTTGAGCATTGAATATTGGAATATTCCATTTTCAATCTAAGGGATGGTCAGAATGATAACGGTAAAAGCAATATATAGATGATAATAATAAGTCACTCAGACTCCAGGTAACATCATAGGTTGTTCTCAAAGAGAAATCTTTGATGATGGCCTGTGTGACTATTCCTCATAAGTAAAAAAAAAAAAGGAATATATAATAATCATCAGTTTAATATCCGTTTTAGATGCTGGCATGTGTTGAATAACTTTTAATAACTGGCTTCTAAAATAAACTATTTCTGACCAGGTCTTTATTATCCCTCTTTCTCTCAAATCTATCCCTTTCACTTCCTCACATGTTTTCCTTGGCCTTCCCCTGCTAACACTGCAACCGCGACTGTCCTATATCTATAACGTTGCAGTTACAAACAAACAAAGGAAAGAAATAAATAAAAATTCAGGTCGGCATTTTTTTTTATTACAAAAGTTTTTATTAACTTTACTCTCCTGTCTTGACATCACTTAAAAAGTCTCTCGTTGCCACATGTCCATCTAGCCTAGCGCGGCATTTCTCCTTCCTCCGACCGCATGCTGGGCACAGCTGGCCCATTCTTATGCTCGACTTTACACGTCCATTTTCTTCGATGTGCACTTTGCTTTTACCGACCACGTGGTGCATTTTCTCCTTTTTTTCTTTTTCATCTCATGTACACTTCCTAGTTTTCATATGCGCATTTTTGGCTACTGCTGCTGCTACTAATCTCTTCGCAAGCCAGCCATCCTTTGCTGCTGCTGCTATTTTCCCACGCGCTCACATGCACTGTTACACATCTACTAGCCCGAACACTCTCATCCATTCTTTCACCATCATCATCATCATCATCATCATATTCAATTTATCATCTGTTTTACACGCTAGCTTTCAGAAAGTGACTTTAAAACTAACCTATTTCTTGCCAGGTCTTTATTGCTCTTTGGTTCAAATCTATTCTTATAACGACCTTTCATATTTTCTTGGTCTTTCTTTGCCAACTGACCTTGCTTTCTCAACTGGTCTACATTTACTAATTTCATAACTCACATCCATTCTTTCAATGTGATCAATCCAGCAGAGTCTTCTGTTCTGCACACATCTCTCTATATGTCGCAATTCTGAAATGGTGTTTTCTTTGATCCATCATGCTTAAGTCTTATTTGGACTGTCATGCTTAAACATGAAATGGTGTTTTCTTTGATCTGAAATGCTTAAAGCTGAAATAGTATTCCCTTTGGTCTGTCATGCAAGTCTAAAATTGTATTTTCTTTGGTCTATCATGCAAATCTAAAATAGTATTCTCTTTGGTCTGTCATGCAAGTCTAAAATGGTATTCTCTTTGGTCTGTCATGCAAGTCTAAAATGATATTTTCTTTAGTCTGTCATGCAAGTCTAAAATGGTATTTTCTTTGGTCTGTCATACAAGTCTAAAATAGTATTCTCTTTAGTCTGCTATGCTTAAGTCTGAAATGTCTTTCGCCAGTCTTGCTTAAGTCTGAAATGGCATTTTCTAAATAGTTTGTCAGCATATTTTTCTTTGGTCTGTCATAATAAAGTTTGATGTTGCATTTTTAGACTATAAAATGTTCTTTCTGCATTAAAACTGATCCATCACACTTGTTTTTGAGATCGCATCTCCATAACTAACCCCGAAGATTAAATAGCTGATTCTTATTCCCTCGTTTATTTGGGGAGGTTGGAGGCAACCTTAAACACACATGAGCATCTGTTGCTACTGATCCAAAAGAAATATTTTCAGAACATACCTTAACAACTGTTAGTATTCAACAAACATTCTCAAATAACAATTTGCACTTAATCTTCTTAGGGAAGGCATGAATCTACTTTTCCTTTAAAGTCCCCAAGTGTTCACTGTCAATTTTCCCAGAAAGAAGAGCACTGGATATTTTCAAAATACATCTAACTAGCTGTACTTACGTGGTGTTGCACTGGACTTTAGTGAAATCATTTTACTTTAAAATTTTCATTTGTTTATTTTTAAACTTATGATAGATAACTGCTATTATATTCTTCAATTTAAAATGAGTTATTTCCCTTTATTGACTTATTGTAGGTGATTATTTACAAACGTTTTATATTAGAAGTTGTCTGAGCCAAACTAAGTAATTCTTGAAATAAATTATCATAGTGCTAATAACATTGCATGACAATAACAAATGAAAAAATTGGCTAATCAGAAGCAAAAATCTATAAAACTTCTTATATTGAATATTTTTGAGTATTTACACAGTTCTTTTGTATATTTTTATAAATTTATGTAACTGGACGTCTTCAATTTAAGCCCACGTAAAGAGGGTGAGAAGGAAATTAGTGTCACAGATTAGAAAGGCTGGATTGTTGATTTCGGCCTTCTGGTCAAGATCAAAGTGTAGTATCTGTTCTTCAGATGCTGCACTTCCATTTCTTGTTCTCTTTCGGTGGAGGATCAGTCCTTCACGACTGAGACAATTTTTTATTTTTTGTACCTTTTCTCCACGGTAAAAAACGACCCTGGTGTCTAACTCTGTCCCGTGGGGAGGCATAGTAAATAGGTACACTGAAGTAATTCTCTACATTTCATTTCCTGTTTTTATGTAGTGAACAAATCCTACCCCACCCCCCAACTTAAGTGACAGACGATCGCCTTTCTCTTGCATAACTGTTACACTAATTGTGATAAAAGTCCATCCATGCTTCTGTTCAGTCTTGAAAGACAAAGGATACCCCTTAGGGGCAGTAACACGCGTAATTGTGAGGCAAGGGTTGCGCAATCCCAACCACACCTCTCCTGAATCAAGACTGTTTGAGTCTAGTGGCAAGAAGACCAGGATGACTGGAAACAATGCCGAGATAAGCGGAGAGTACATACAGCACCTGAAAGTCCCAAATGGTCACCCATTTAGTACTGGCCAGGTTCAACATTGCTTAACTTTGGTGATCTAGTGGGAACCAGTGTGTCAACGTGATTATGCCGTGTGATAAAAGTAGGCTCATTTTGAATGATGCATTGAAAACAATGATAGTTGAAAGATTTGAATCCAATGCCTAGCCAAATTTCATTTATTAATACCATATCATGTTATTGGCAATAAATAATATTAATTAATAATCTATATATTAATACATTTGTCCGACGCCCCGTGTCATACAAAACATCATCACAAACATTAATTAATGAGAAACGAATTATCTCCCTTTAAACTCGCTTTTTATCATTAAAACAATTTCCTCTCCATAAATTTTTAAACAACAAAAAATATAGCTGTTTGGCTCCGATTTCAAATTAGTTACTTTATTTCATAATTAAAAAAAAAAAATCATGTTGGAAGGAGACTAATTTTATTATCATAGATCTTCTTTTTTTAAATTCAAAACAATGTGCAAGTTAATTGATATCTGTTCCTTTCTGATTTATATTAAAAATTATTCAGAAAACAAAAGCAAAACAATGTTTATTGAAAAATGTAATTTTTTAAAAATTAATTCTTGTAGCCTTAAAAGGTTAAAAACAATTAACTAAAATTTGTTTTAAATTTGTTGTTATCTGTTTTATCTTAATTTTTAATTTAATTTTGTTTATAATGTGGTCATAAAATTTTCAACTATCGTGGAATTTCCCCGGATTCTGCTAATATTAATTAATAATATTAATAAATGACCAACATACTTCACTAAAATTTATCAAAAAAAAAAAAAAAATTCTGCTTTGGTAGTTTATTCATACAGCAATATTCTAAAATTTCAATCTTAGCTTAGATACTTCTTACCTAATAAAAAGCTCCGACTCGAACATAGAATTATTTACAAAAAAGTATTTGAACATAATAGATCCCAGACAACACCGTGTTTGTACAGTTAGTAAGTTATAAACCTAATTAGTGATTCCTAAACAGTACTTAGCAGTAACATGATTTAAGACTTAAGTGTTTATATAGTTTGCAGTTCAGTAGCTACTAGCAGGCCACCCGGCATTGACCGCTTGTAAAACATGCATATATATTATATTTAAATTCATGCAGATTTCGTATTTATAATTATAGAGCCAATTCTTTATTGATTATTATTCAATATATAGTAATGATTTCAAAAGTTATTAAAAACATATGAATTGGGTACCATCTGCTAGAATCAAAACCAGAATGTTTAGTGCTTCAGCGTTTGTCATTATTTATCTCTCCAGCGTCGTTACTATTTGAGCTACAGACAGATGGATATAAAAGATTAAAAATTATGTGACTTTGAACTATGAATGTTTAATTTTGCGCATGTGCAAAAGTAACAGCAGGAGTAATGTTTTATTTGACTTACCCTGCCTTTAGCAGCTATTTTTGCCTGCTAAAAACCAAATCAAAAGTGTGCTACAGGTCCAAATACCCTATATATCAAATTTGAATTCTGTAGACCAAATATTTAGACCGGAATTTAGTAGAGACTTTTTGCACACACATCTAATAGGTCACTTTTATATATATACTAGAAGCATTACCCGGCCTTGCTTGAGGGTTGCTTTGATGCCTTTTTTATGCTTATTTTAATCTGTATCTTTGGTAATTCCAATATTTTCTTTTTGGTTATACTGACACCTTACTGATCAACATAGCCCCCACACACTGGATGCAATGTGCCAGCAACAATCCAATTTCTCTGGTTTGTCCCTTTAGCATTTATTCATCCAACTCAAAACCAACTAGTTTGGCGAGGTTTTAGGGGCCATGATTTCTTGAACCGTATGCGAAAGAAACCACAGGATCAACATCGACTATCTATTCGTTGTAAAAATTTATGTGATTGTTGCTGTATAGTTCTGCAATTAGTCAACTGTGTTGAAAAATTGCTTATCTTATGTTGCCGGGCATACTACTTGTGCTTGGTTGTTGGGGCCTATGTTTTGCTAATCTGATATATAAGAAACCTCTGAATCACATTTGAACTAAATATGCGTGTAGACGGTTTTGCAATTTCTTCAGGGTCAGTTCAATGGACGGTCAAAAACAGAAACATAATTAACTTTTGCACTGCTAAAAAAATGTAAATTTTAAAATCTTATAAAATTTTTTGCAGTTAATGAAAAAAAAAACAACAAATTTTTATGTGGAATTTGAACCTACAGACCACGTCATGTAAGAACAAAAAAAAAACATGCTTTCAACTTACCCACAGTAGAATTTTCACAGTCTGTTGTTCTATGATTGTTGCTAAGCAACGACATGGAAAAAATAGTTTTACTGATGATAGATAAATTAAAATAGAGGTTTCGATTATCGGTAATTATTGGGAGTATTCTGAGACAAAACTTAACTAAGATCACTCCCAGACTTATACACTAAAGTTCTGTAAATTTTAAAGAAAATCTGTTCAGCCATTTCGGAGTCTATAAGGAAGAAACTCACTCACACACACAGAGGAAAGTTACATTTATATAATTGTAGAGATATGTATTTATGTGCTAAGACGTTTCCATCTTAAATCCTATGCAATTATGCAGAATATAAAAACTATGCATTAATAGAATTTAGTGTAATAATGAAATGAAACCAATCACCTAATTAGAAACCATAAAAATAAATAATTAAGATTAACAATCGTTTTTCAAAAGAATTTGCAATTTAGTTAACTTTTATCTAGTTGCTTGCATATCTATGACTGAGTATATTAAGAAGTTTGTTTTAATTTTTAAATAGAATAAGTAGGCTTTTAATATCAATGTCAGAGTGAGAAAAAAAAAACTTTGTAAATATATAGATGATTGAGAGTTGTAATGGAGCTGATATAAATAAATATCCCCGACTGGTGATGAAAGTCCTTGTTGAATGAAAATCCAGCACATTGAATGATGTGTCTGCAGTAGAAGAGAGCAGTGGATTTCATAATTGAGTGATGCTCGCATGAACCCGAGAATGTTATGGTATAAACCAGTGTTGGGATGAGTAATCAAAATTATGGATCCGAGAAATCTTAACTTTTTGGGGCATTGGAATTCGAAAAAATTGTGCCCATTTTTCTGATGCCAAAAACGATTCTTTTAATTGTGTCTTTTTTTTTTAAACTTAATTATCCATTGTTGGTAGTAATGATAAATGTGTTTTTTTTTTTTTATTACAATTTCACCCCAAACAAGGCACAGTGATGTAGGGGACTACTATCGGGGCTACACGTTGGAATTGTATTATGTAGGGAGTTGAGCAGCTAGATGACTTTCACATTACACTTGAACTTCTGCATGTCAGTACAGTTGGGAAAGCAGGAACCCGGAAGGGAGTTCCAAAGTTTAGCAGTTACAGAAAAGAAACTATTGGAGTAGAAGGCCTTCTTACATTTAGGGATCTCTACTGTGTAGCGGTGAGATTTTACTGTTTGTCGGGGAGTATTTACATCGAGGGGGTACAAGTGCTTGTAGTTTGTCAGAACATCCACCATTAAAATACTTGTGAGAACAGGCAGAGGGATACAATATTTCATCGGTGGGACAGAGGTTGAAGCTTAAATGACAATTTAGCACCTATCCGGTTAGCGACTCTCTTTTGAACCCTGTAGAAGAACAAGACTCTAGTAGCAGAGGCAACAGCCCAAATGTGACAACAATACTCGATATATGAACAAATGGTGGCCTTGTAGAGATACAAGATACTTTCAGGCATAAGTAACTTTCTAGCACGGTAAAGAGAGCCCACCTTTACAGCAGCCTTGGCAATGCTCTCAATGTATCTGTTCCAACTCATGTTCCCTGTGAATGTTAGGCCAAGGAGTTTGAACGAAGTACTTTCAGGTAGTGTATCTTTAGCCATAGCTATTTATGGTTGAGGTTTCTTGTAATTATTGAAGGAACAAGCTTAGTTTTGGCAGCATTGAATGTGGCCATCCATTTTTGTCCCCATTCCACTAACGATTGGAGGTCTTTTCCTAGTGTTTCTGCCATTTCCTTAGATATGTGTTCCTTTGTTTTTCCCCTCGTGCCTGTTATAGAGCATAGTGTCATCGGTAAAACTAGAATCTAGAGATCACCTTCAACAAGTGTATTTTTACAGTTGCAAAAACATATGCACATATTTCATGGGTTTTTACGGTAATCTGATGGTTGGTTGGTTGGTTGGTTTTGTTTTACGGCATATCAACCCTTTTCAGGTTATTTAATGCCAAATCCAAAGATTTTGAAGAAAAATATTTTTAATAGAATATATTTGTTGTTTTCACGTCGGTTTCTATTTAACCCATAGTTGGGACCCTAACAAGTACTACCACTCCAGGTCAGAGTGGACCTGGGAGCAATGGTAATTAAAGGGTGGCTCCACACTCCCCAAAGTCCACAAGCTGGGACCTCACCACTGGATATAGTTTAAGGTCATATCCAGGACCCCCATTGAGGGACTTTTACCCTCTGCAGGGGGGCAGTTGGCGTATTCTAATGCCCCACCGACAGGGCCTACGGTAATCTGAAAATTAAAAGAAAACACAACTCTGTAGGTAAATATTTAGAGATTTAAAAAAGATTTGGAATCGGGAATTTAGAACAGAATCCGTTATTGTATCGGAATTGATCAAAATCAGAATAAGGATTCTAGACAGAAGGTTTAGCAGCATTATATTTTGATTTTAATCTTCACAAGGGAAAATAAAAGGGATACAAAACTTTGTTCGAAGAAATCATTTTATTCATCCTGGGACGGGTATTTTTCTAGTTTAATGAGATATATAAAAAAAAAAGATGAAAATGTTCCTACCTGTATGATGTGCTGCTGCAGGTAAATATAGATGCTACGGACAAGACCTGGGTCAAGTTGTCTGGTTTGTGTGTTATCGCCATCGAAGGTGGAGATGAGCTGGACATTGGTGAGTGGGCTGAGAAAACTCGTTTGAAAGAGAGCAGTAAAGAGTTGAATGGCACACAGTCTGTGGCTGTAACAAGGACTTCTCAGTTGGACTATCAAATCTTCAATCCTGATTTGAATTCTGTAAGCTGCCTTTTGAATTATAAAACAAAAGTATATTAAGTGATTTTTTAAAAATCTATAAAACTGAAATTGTCTGTGTGTGTACATATCTCTACCAAACTACTCTGTCAATTTTCAGTTTACAGACTCAAGATTCGACATAAGGAGTATTGCGATTTGAGAAAATCTTTTTAATCAGTTTTCAACCAGAAATTTGGCTGTCAAGGAGTCAAAATTCAACGATTTGACCTTTGAAAACTCTACCAAACTCCTCCATCAATTTTGGGTCTAAACACCTAAAATTTTATATGTAGGTTCCTTGGACATGGATCAAACTTTTTAATTTGATTTGAGCCCAAAACAATGTTATGGGGTCAAATTTTAAAAAAATTTGACCTCTGCGGTCTCTACCAAATTACTCATCCAATTTTTGGTCTAAACATTTGAAATTTTGCATAAAGTGTATTAAGACATAGGGCAAGCTTTTTAATAGGTTTTTGACCAAAAATTTGACTGCCAAAGGGTCAAGGTTTAAAAGATTTGACCTTTGCAATCTCTAGCAAACTATTCAGCCAATTTTGATGAGTCTAAACATTTAAAATTTTACATAAAGGGTATTCATACATGCAGCAAGCTTTTAAATCAGATTTTGGGCGAAAATTTGAACATATAGAACAGTTGAGGTAGTAAGGTCAGTTGGCAGGGGAAGGCTAAGGAAAACATGTCAGGTAGTGATAAAAATGAATTTGAGAAAAAAGATAAACAAAGTCTGTGACAGAAATAGTTTGTGTAACAGAACATGTATGAGTGCATGTGAAATATCAGCAGCAGCCAAAGAATAGATGACTAGTGAAGGTATTAGCAGCAGCAGCCGCCATTTAAGTACTATGCAAATTAGCCAGCGTGCATAGGCTTGCGTGACAAGAAACAGGAAAAAAAGGAAAGTATGTAGTCAAAGAGAAGGGAAGTGCGCAGGGAAAGAAGGACATGTAAAGTCAAAGGTGAGAAATGGCTGTCTATGGCTAGCATGAAGTTTGGAGAAAGAAAAATGTAAGTCGAGTGAGATGGACGTGTGGCCCTGTGGTGGCAGTGAGAGACTTTTAAGCTGGTGTCGAGACGGCAGGGTTTTGTTTATCTTATAGCAGACTAAATGAACAAAAAAAAAACAAAACAAAGAAAAACAAGAATCAACCATTGTTTGGAAAGTAGCAGTAATAAATGCCTTTTCCTAAAGCAGAAGAAAAAGTCAAATTCGATGTATTTCTGTTTGTAACTACAATGATATCCAAATGAGAGTTTGGAAGCTACTTTCTAAAAGCTGTTCAATATACGCCAACATGTAAAAATAGATGTTAAACTGATGATGATGATGATGATGATGATTAAATTAGTATGTGTAGAACAGTTGAGGTAGTAGAGTCAGTTGGGAGGGAAAGGTTAAAGAAAACATGTGAGGAATTGATAACAAGGAATTTAAGATAAAGAGGGATAAATAAAGACCTGGACGGAAATAGTTATAAAACAGATATGGTGATGGATGAATTTAACAAGTAAACAATTATGATGTATATCATTAGTTCATAAATATTCACAATGTATTAATATTTGAACTTGACATAGCTCATCCTAAATTCCATATTGCATCCGATTCAAGAATCGACCAATGGCATACAAATGGGGGAGGGGGGGGGCGATGGTGGCTCCAGTTATCAAAATTGGATGGGAATCAAATCCGAGAGGGAAGTAATTTATTTACTGTCGAATCCAGTACATTTGGAAAAAAAAAAAGAAGTTTTTATGCTTCTAATTTTTTATATGTTCGGATATTTATTAATGGCGTTTAAATGGTTGTTTTCTTTTACGGTATATCAACCCTTTTCGAATATTTAATGCAGAATCTAGTAAATTTAAAAAAAAAAAAAAATTTATGCTTCAAATTCTTTAGATCTTTACTCATTTATTCATGGTGTTTGGTTTGGTTGTTTTGTAGAGGAAAATTGTTTTTGTTTTTAACTTTGCAGGACATGATTGAGTTTTTCAAAAGGGCAAGAAACATAACATTAGTGTTTGGTGCATTTTAGGTCAGGAAGTCAATATCTTCGGACAGCCTGATCTGGTAGCACTAGCAGGAATGAGTGAGTGTGCAAATAGAGTGTCTTCTTTTTTTTTTTTTTTACATAGGCATAACCACTTATCAAGGCCCAGAGACCACTCGAGGATAAGGGTTAAGAGTGTACAGTAGTCACCTGGACAATATAGTAATCGTTAGTAATTGAAACTTGGTAAATTTGTTAAGTGGAACGGCTCATCAAGAACTTCTTCACGTTAGACTTGAAGACAATCATATTGTAGTCAGCTGGAAAGCAGGAAAACGGAAGACAATTCCACAGGCGTGCAGTTCTAAGAAAGAAGCTTTGTTCATCGAATCTATGTTTAGGTTTAGGCACAGATAACGAGTGGGGGGAATTATTGATAGTGTTTTCAGTTAGACGAGTGTTTCTTGTGAAAGTTTGGCGAGGGGGGGACCATAGATTGAAGCTCGAGCACTTGTCATGAAAATAACGATAAAGCAGAGACAAACTCGCAACATCTCTTCTGTGGGATAGAGGTTGCAGGGGAGAGAAAAGGACATCTCCTATGAGGCTACAAAGTCTATTTTGAACTCTATCAAGGCCTTAGGTTGATTGGTTGTTTTTGTTTTATGGCATATCAACTCTTTTCAGGTTATTTAATGCTGAATCCAGTGATTTTGGAGAAAGTTTTTAATAGAATATATTTTTTTTAAGTCGATTTCTATTTAACCCATAGTTGGGACCCTAACAGGTACTACCACTCCAGGTCAGAGTGGACCTGGGAGTAATGGCAATTAAAAGGTGGCTCCACACTTCCCAAAGCCCGCAAGCTGGGGCCTCACCATTGGATATAGTTTAAGGTCATATCCAGGACCCTTCGAAAGGGACTAGAGTTTCATGTGTTGGTGTCAAGATCAAAGTGTAGTATCTGTTCTTCAGATGCTGCACTTCGTTTTCTTGTTCTCTTTCGGTGGAGGAGAGATCCTTCACGACTGAGACAATTTTTATTTTTGTACCTTTTCTCCACGTTAAGAAACGACCCTGGTGTCTAACTCTGTCCCGTGGGGAGGCATAGTAAATAGGTACTATTAATTAAAGTACCCTTGCAAATTTCTGATGACTACCACCCGGTCACGGCTGACAAAATGAGAGCATTGATATATAGAAGAGGCTGAAAACTTGTATGGAAATGTGTAGAGAAAATAAAAAAAAGAGGGGAAATTAATTAAGACGGTCCTGCATTTAAAGAAGCCATTCTCAACGTTTCCTCCATCATTGATCCCCTCAGCTTTATGTATTCCTCCATTTACTCCCTACTCCCATACAAAATATTCACAGCCATCATAAAGTGACAGAAAAACAAGAAGGTTATTAAAGAACCTGTTTTATTGTTTAGGACTTTTTTTTTGTTTTTGTTTTTTAAAGTTTCTCTTTGAGAAAGAGGTTAGTTTATTGCTAATCGCCTGAGGCGCCCTTACTGGGGAAGGTCATATCCAGGACCGACAAGTCCTTTCTAGCAACTCCTGCCCAGATGTGGCAACAGTACTCCATCCTTGTCGGATGCTTTGTTTGCAATGTTTAGATTCCTGGAAGGATGTTGATCAAAATCTTTTTATCTCATTTATCTCTTTGAGTGTTGTTTCGCCGCTGAAGGTAAAAGCCGACCCAGAAGGAGAACCCACTGAAATATGGCACCACTTATCGACACTGAGGTATAAGTCCTGTTCAATGGAACTTCTCCAGGCACATTAAAGGCTAGTCAAAAGTTAAGGCTAGTGAACATTTTCTTTTTATGGATCTTCTTAAAATAAGTAAATGGATTAATTTTTTTTTTTTCACTATTTATTAAGCCTACTTGAAGATAAAGGTTAATTAAATTGTCAGTTGGATGAAGAGCAACACCATCATAGAATTCAAAACGATATGTGGAATGGATAGAAACTGATTATTTAAGCTCAAAAAGTATTCATTAACACCGAACTTGAAAACTACTAGATTATAGAAGCAACCCTGCAGTATTGTGTCCCACAAAAAAGAAGTTCTAGAAAAGAAACTTTGTTCATGGAAGTTCTGTTTGGTTTTAGATATGCAAAAGTCAAAGGGAAAGGTCTTTGCTGTGGTTGTAGTTAGACGAGTTCTTGCTGAGAATGTTTTACAGGGGAGGGGGACTATAGCTTGGAGCCCCTCTTCTGTAATAGAGATAGAGCAGAGAGAGACTACTAAGTAAGGGGCTGTAGATAAGAGACGAGATCATCCTCTCCAATATGATCCAATCCAAGTATTTTAAAATGGAATATAAACGTGCGTGTAAAGCAACTGACTTATTGATTTTTAAACTTTGTTACTCTCTTCGAAAATTCATATTTTTGGTAAAGCTCAAAAGGTCATTTCACCGGAACCATTTGATCAAGAAATGTCAAGTTAGAGCCATTCACTATTATTATTATTATTAATATCTATAAATGTACCACATTTTTGAAAACTTTGTGCTTGTCAGTTTCTGACCTTTATTTATTTGAGATGAAATGACTCAGACATACGTATTCTGAGTAGGTTTTGTTCATGCCAGTTAAGGATATGTCCACGGCAATCAGTCCATCAGAGACTGGGTCATTTTCGAGTACGTGTGGACCTTACATCTGTCAGGCTGATGTATGATTCTGTGCTGTTTGAGGGAGGGCTTTACCTTCTTTTAGAGAAGGGACTAGTTTACTGCTAATCACCTGAGGTACTCTTATCAGGGAAGGCCGATGGGGTTGCTCAGACATTTTTGTTGGCTAAAATGCACAAATTTCTTGCACATTAGCTTTTCAAATGTCATCACTGAAAAATGAATAAAAAGAAATTCAGTACTGTATGGCAAGAACATAAGCCAAGTTTCCACAAAGTAAACTGAAGAATCAGAATAAAATATCGAATCTATAGGCTATAGGCTATTGATAACAATATATTTCCAAATTCCGTTTTCATCCTGAATTCTATTCAATTATGCACAATGTAGAAACTATGCATAAAAGAATTAAGCGCAATAGTTAAATGAAACCAATTATCTAATAAGAAACCATAAAAACTGTATCAGTAATTAATGAACGCTCGTTTTTCAAACTAGTTAACCTTCATGAAATCGTTCGTGTATCCATGACTGAATATATGAAGTTCATTTTAATAATTTTTAAATAGAAATGTAGGCTTTTAATATCAATGTCAGAGTAAGAAACAAACTCGACTTTATATATATATATATATATATATATATATATATATATATATATAGAGAGAGAGAGAGAGAGAGAGAGGCACTGATGAGTTGTGATACAACGAAACAGGACTGTATGTCGATGACTACAAATATATATATATATATATATATATATATATATATATATATAATATATATAAAAGGTCTGTCTGTCTCCATATTTTCAAACTATCTCCTCCGAATCTAAGTCACAGAGCGGAGCTAGGGACCTCAAATGATTGGATTTTTTATGGACCGTTCTTTATATATATATATATATATATATATATGCATGCATGTATCTAATATGTAAAAGGCTATATGTTATTCATAGTTTTAGGAAGATTCCATGTAGTGATGCAATATAATAGCTCACCATGAAATTCCAGAAGAGGTAAATTCTAGGGTTAGTAATGTGCTGCCCTTATCAAAACTTATTTTTCGATCAGCAAAACCTTTTTAACAATTCGTTAATTATAATCATTGAAGTTGAAATCCAAACGAGTTGAAATTTTGAATCACTTTTCAAAAAAGCAGGATATTAAATCAAAAATGAAAATTTTTCATTATAAAATTAACGATGTGACTCATAATTCAAATCTTTGAGGATTCAAAACATTTTTTTTTTAAAGAAAATTTAGGTTATTTAAAAGGTCAATTTAGTTCATTAACTGGTTAAGTGCACATTCCATTCCAGCAGAAAGACATGAAATGTACATGACCTATACCATTGCTGACTAAGGAAAGAATCTATCAATCTATGTATGCAGATGATGATGGATAGAAGTGAAAGTAAAAAAAATGTACTTGTAGGAATTGTCTGGAAGAGATGCTGGAAGAGTACTTGTTTGTAAGTTAAAGACTTAAAGGAATGCTATCGAAAGTGTGCCACTATATTTCAGTGCCACGATTGCTAACACACTCTACAGCATGGGCGGGTGGTGATCTGGCCATAAGCGTAGAGATACAAAGAAATGCAATCCCAGAATTCCCTTTCTAGATCGATCTCTTTTTCGGCCGGACGATATGGGGTGAGCATGTGTGTTTCTGTCTCTCAATTAACGAGAGAGAGCACCCCCTTTCCATCAGCACTAGTTAGGACTATCTATGTAGCTAGCTCAGTCTAATAATTTTTAAAATTTAAGTATAAATTGCTTTTGATCCTTTTTGTAAAACATTGGAAAATATTGTAATATATTTATGTATAGAAATAAAATAGTTAAGATTTCTCATAAATATTACGATTGTAACATGTTGTGTGTTTTATTGAGTCTGCCATGAATGCCTCCATCAAACAACGAAGTGGTCCGGAGGACGAAGAAAGAAAATTCCAACCAGAATGCCACCAGGGTGAAGAGATCATCTTGAGAAAATAACGGAGACACACTCACATCCAATATCTCAGGTATGATTTTCTTCTTGATACACAGACTCCAATGACTGGCCATCTTCACATTTTCCCCCGAGACCGTTTCTAAGACAGTGTAGCATGTGAAGCTAGTCACTGGCCAATGACCTGCTGATCGTGTTTTTTTTTGTTTTTTTTTTTTTACATAGGAATCACCACTTATTAAGGCCAAGAGGCCACTCAAGGATAAGGGTTAAAGAGTGTACAGTAGAAATTGGACAACATAGTAATCATTAGTAATGAAAATTTGGTAAATTTGATAACTTATATAGAACGGCTCATCAAGAACTTATTTACGTTAGACTTGAACACAACCATATTGTAATCAGCCGGAAAGCAGGAAAACGAAAGACAATTCCACAGGCGTGCAGTTCTAAGAAAGAAGCTTTGTTCATGGAATCTACGTTTAGGTTTAGGCACAGATAAAGAGTGGGGGGGGAATTATTGATAGTGTGTAAAGCTAGACGAGTGTTTTTTGTGAAAGTTTGGCGAGGGGGGACCATAGATTGAAGCTCAGTCGAACACTTGTTATAAAAGTAAAGCTGTGAGAATGTGCAACTCATGTTTTTTTTTGTGGTGCCTGTAAGCATTGGGTACACACAAAATTCAGTCGAATTATTGGAAGGTTGAGAGAGGATAACTTGCTTTTGTATAAGAAGTGTAAGACAACCGAGGTGGATGAAAACTCAGATGTGGAGAAATTATATCTGGATGTTGAGATTGTTGAGATGTTTTGTAAGCTCAATAATACCATTCAAGCACAAAGTGAAGCAATCACTTATGTGATTGCAAGTGTTTGGCATGGCTGGAGTAAGTTCAGGGAGTTTTACCACTATCCACGAAGAAAGAATCTATCAGGCATGTGTACACAATGTGATGATGTATGAAAGTAAAACCTAGGCAGTAAGGGTTGAGGAAATGTGTTGGATGGAGAGAAATGACATGAAAAGATGTGATGGATGTGTAATACGAGTCAACAATCTGATGACCTCAGAGGAAGATTAAATCTGGACAATATATGGAGAGGTGTACAAATCAGAAGATTCTATTGGTTTGGTCACATTAAAAGAATGTGTGAGAGTTCTTGGGTTAATAAATGTAAAACAGCGCATAATCACGCTGACACTCCGATTCTCGTTAGATCACCGAAGTTAAGCAACGTTAAGCCCGGTCAGTACTAAAATGGGTGACCATTTGGGAATTCCAGGTGCTGTATGTCTGCTCCGCTTGTCTCGGCATTGTTTCCAGTCGTTTAGCATTTCTCCTTGCCACTGAGCTTAAGCAGTGCCGATTCAGGAGAGGTATAGTTGGAGATTGCGCAACTATTGCCTCATAATTACACGTGCAGTTACCCTTACAGGGGATATCCATTGTCCTTCGAGACTGAATGGAGGCTTCCAGGTGTAAGAGAGATGAGGTAACGGAAAACATAATAGGAAGTGATGAAGATGGTTTCAAGCGGATGAGTAATAAATAAAGACTGAAATTATTTGGAAAGTCGATTTCTAATAGGCGTGCACCAGATGCCCATCGAATATGATGATGACTGCATTTCCACAAACTTAAACTGGGAACCTACAGTCATCATCATAATCATCATATTCAATTTAGCATCTATTTTATATGCTCGCATTTGTTGGGTGATTTTTAGAAATTGGCTTATAAACTAACCTATAGTGTTAGAAAGCTTTCAAATAGAGAAAGTTTCCTTACTCAGTTTGTGGAAAGAACCAGGTGCGACTTGTTTTTGTACCTATTTACTATGCCTCCCCACGGGACAGAGTTAGACACCAGGGTCGTTTTTTAACGTGGAGAAAAGGTACAAAAATAAAAATTGTCTCAGTCGTGAAGGATTTCTCCTCCACCGAAAGATAACAAGAAATTGAAGTGCAGTTTCTGAAGAACAGATACTACACTTTGATCTTGTCCCGTGTAGCTAGAGGAGGGGGCGGGGAAGTGGTCCGCACCAGGTGACAGCACAATGCATTTGCAATAAAATTTTCAGCCAGGCTAAGGTTCGAAAATAATCTGAAAATAGGATTTTTATTTATCGTCGTATCTTTATTTATCCTCCTTTCTCTTACAAACTCTTGCAATCCCAATACACCTGCTCCACTCCAAACTCTTGCAATCACATGAGCACCTGCTCCATCCTGTGCTCTAATGGTATCACCAAGGTTACAAAACATCTCAATAGTATCTACATCCAGATATACCTTCTCCACATCTGAGTTCTCATCTGTGTCCATTGTGTTACACAAAAACTAGTTATCTTCTCTCAACCTCAGTGACGTAGCTAGAGTAAATGTCACCCGGAGCGGTCTGCTATAATGTCACCCCTCCTTTGCTGTCACCTAGACCGCTTCCCCATTAGATACGACACTTATATATATAATAATTATTATAGTAAACTCGTTTCTTATCATTGAGCTTTTTCAGTCAAATTAAAAGTCGGCCAATTTAGCTCTTATGTGCAGATCATCATATAATGGTTAGATCACTTTGATTGATGTAAAAAAACATTTAATAATAAAATGTTTAAATTTCAACGTTGTTTCATGTGGTTAACGGTGGCCGAATGGATATGGTTCTTCTTAATGAAGCCAGAGATGACTTGTGTCGCCGGGTTCGAATCTATCGACTGATGTTAATCGTGACACCATGCACTGAAAATTCCCGAAAGGATGACACACTAATGTCTGTAGGTATTTAATAATCATTATAGTAAATAATTATATATATATATATATATATATATATATATATATATATATATAAAAACACTTAATCCTTTTTTCGAATTATTTTTCACAGTTAAAACAAAATGAAATGAGTGTCATCAAATGATTTCAAATGTACTATTAAAAACTACAAAAAAAATACAGAGTTTACAGTTTTCAATAAACATTGGCAAAAAGATTCTCCAGTTACTAATTTAAAAAAAAATGTAAGAGTTTCTAATATTTAAGAAAAGATTAAAGACTTAAAAACTTTATGATAAATAAATCCTATTTTCAGACTATTTTCGAACCTTAGCCCGGCTGAAAAATTTTGTTGGGTTGTGTCACCCCTCTTTTGCTGTCACCCGGTATGGACCACTTCCCCGCCCCCTCCTCTAGCTACGACTGCACTTTGTGTGTACCTAATGATTCAGTTATTACAAAAAACAATAAGTCGCACCTGGTTCTTTCCACAAACTGAGTAAGAAAACTTCCTCTATTTGAAAGCTGTCTAACAATACTACAACTACTGATCATCACTTTGATTTTGGTAACATGTTTACTTTCCTTCAAGTCTTTAATTATTCCACAGGAAAATCCTAAATCATCAGCACACAGTATCTCTTACGGACCATCCAGACAATTCTCACCTGGACAAAAAAAAAGCAACAAACTCAGTAGAGACTCTTGATGTACTCCTACTTTAACATTAAAGTATAATGTGGCTGCTGCGCTCGAATCGTGTTCATTACAGTTTAAACCTCTTGCAACCCCCCACACCATTCAGTACCATCGTAAAGGAATGAACAAACAAAAATAAATAATATGTTAAAGTTTGACTCATGTCCAGGTAACCTACATCTAAAATTTCAAGTGTTTAGACCCAAAATTAGCAGAGAGGTTTGGTAGAGTCTGTAAAGGTCAACTCTTTCAATGTTGACCTCTTGGCAGCCAAATTTTCGCTCAAAACCTGATTAAAAAGCTTGCTACATATCTGAATAACCTTTATGTAAAATTTCAAATGTTTAGACCCAAAATTGGCTAAATAGTTTGCTAGAGACCGCAAAAGTCAAATCTTTCGAACTTTGACACCTTGGCAGCCAAATTTTCAGCCAAAACCCGATTTAAAAGCTTGCCCTTTGTCTGAATACACTTTATGTAAAATTCCAAATGTTTAGATCGGTTCAATGGTATGGGCTATAAAAGAGTATATATACATAGGCTATGATCTTGACTTTTGACTTGAAAAATGTGCACCATCCCTAGTTGGAGGACCATCATCATGCCAGGTTTGGTCATAATCAGTCCACTGTTGTGGGCTGTAGGAGAGCTGTACACACAGACACATGAACTCTAATAGTTTATAGGTATAGAAGTGCATAATTATTTGGTTGATAACGTGGTTAAAAAATCCATTATATATAGAAGTAAGGAATTAATTCGAATGTCTATTTTATTCAATGATATATATATATATTATATATATATATATATATATATATATTAGTGTTGGGACAATTAATCATAAATCAGAATCGGGAATCGGAAAAATTGGAGTTTTTTGGGGTATCTGAATCAGTATCGGAATCAGAAAAATTTTAGCCTATTTTCCGATGCCAAAACTGATTCCTTATATTATCTTCTTTTTTTATTTGATTTTGGTTTAAGAAACATCTTCCACTGCTTGTAGTAACAATAAAATAAATATTTATTGATTTAAACTTGCAGTAAAACTAAAATCTCTAGATCATCCCCTCACAAATGTGTTTTTATGTTTGAGAAAATATAGGCACATTTAAAATGTGTTTTTTGCATGGATCGGGACAAGATAACAATTTTATAGTCAAATATTTAGAGATTTCTATAGAATCGAAATCGGTAAAATTGTATTGGAATCGGGAAAAATATTGGAATCGTCCCATCACTAATATATATATTCAAAAGATAAGGAATAAAATTACATAGAACTTTATCATATTATCAGATCAATAAGGACGAGATTGAGAGAAAAAAAATGACAAAAAAGAAAAACTCTTTAGGCCATAGAATTTCAAAGCTAAATGCTTCTCATCAGAAAGAGATACACAAATGTAAAAAAGATAAAACCAACTGAAGAACATTTAGATTAGAAATGAAAAAAGTATAGGATGAAATAATAGGGACTAATAGATAACGTAAAAAGAAATATCGAAAAGTAAAAATAGGGAGAGGAATATAAGGATGAAATGGAGAAAAAAAATAAATAAATAAACAAAAAAAATACATGCAAGATAAAGAAAAAAAATTAATTAGAGGCAAGAGAGAAAAAAAAAGTAATTTTTTTTATAGGTACTCTATTTCAGTCCTTGAGAATGTGATCTGGGTAAGATGACAATCTAAAATGCCTCGAGATTAAACTCCATTACAAATCAGGTAGAGCTTTTTCTATCTTGATAGGTTCGCTTTATTAATGAAAAAAATATTTTTCATCAGGTTCACTTATGAATATATATAAATTCACATTCCTGTCTGTTTGTTTGTTTGTTTGTTCACAATTTGATTAATATATACAAAAGGTTCCTTACTTTACTTTTTAATTTATTTCTATATATAGCATGATTCTTGCAAAATATATAACTAAGATCAATTCATTTGCATATTACATTAAGAAAAATCGATTTTATTAAATAGTGGTATCTTAGTTAATGTTTCTAGCGAGAGAATTGTTTTAAGTGTTCTATTTAAAACTGTTATTTAATACATTTTAAACTATTATTATATTGATAACATATTTAATTTATTTGGAATTATTATTCCAACAACGATTTTTTTAAAAAACTTATTTTAGAGTTATATGCCCCTTGAGACTGTGAATAAACAAACTATGTATCAAATAAAATAAGTTTCTTGCTTGAAAAAAATAATCCTGTGTAAAATGTTTGGCTTTCATTGTTTTTTTTTAAATATTCAAACAAACAAAAAAAAAAACACTTACAAAAAACTGAAAAGATTTTATTTTTTTTATTTTTCTTAAAATGGCTATACAGAAATCGGTAAATTTTCACAATGTGACCCAGCATTGTTTAACACCTAAAAAAAAAAAATGAAGATCTACTGCCCCCGTCTTAATTCCACAATTTACACTTTTTTGTCTTTTTTCACGTTAATCTCATCGATTACAAACTTAACTTTCTAATTTAAAAAAAGGTAATTTTTTACGATGTGACCCAGCGTCATTTAACCCCTAAAAAAAAAAAAAAAAAAAAAAAAAAAAAAAAAAAAAAAAAAAAAATAATGAAGATCTACTTTTTTTGGGCCTAATACTTTTAAATAGCCTTTATAAATAATATGAAAGAAGAAATTTTGAAAAACAAAAGAAAATTAACATTTTAGAGATGGAGGTTTACTTTTCTATATAAATTTAATGTAAAATGAGCACCCACCTTTTGGCCACAAGCGTTCAACGAGACATGTCACCTCTAGCATTTTTTCAAGTTTGGCAATCGAGTGAGGGGGGGGGGCAAAACATGACAAATACAATTTGCTTTTTTTTTGTGGTGCGGGGGCGGGAATTACATTTGAAACATAAAATAACTATAAATTTAATTAATTTTTATGAGACCATTCTGTACTTTCACCTAACAATTTTATAAACAAAATGAACCCCAAAATATGACAAATTGAATTTTTTTTTGGAGGGGGGAGGATAACATCAGAAATATAAAATGACGAAAAATTTCATTTAATTTTTTTTGGAATTAATTTTTGGTAGATTTTCATTTTTTTTAGGGTTCTGCCTACTTGGCTAATTCTTTTTTGTTTTTGTTTTTGTTTGCTATCGAATGGGCATTTGCTGCTATTTTTATTGAAGCAAAAAGTTGTAATGATTTATTTTTAATTATTTTTTTTGGAGGGGAGGGGGTTCTTTCCAGTGCTCAATATCTGGAGAATAGTTTCTTCTCTTTGTATCCCTTCTGCCGAAATATTTGGTGTTGAGGGTATCACATACTTCTTTTTTTGGGCGATTACATTCACATGTTTTCATCTGTTCTTTTATTTTTAGAATTGTTGTGGGGGTATCCACGTTGCCCATGAAAATGATTAGTATAGCAGGTGTGTTCCAAACGGAACTTCATATCAACCCAAGCAATGCCGGGTACCCATGCTAGTTATATGTGTGTGTGTGTGTGTGTGTGTGCGCTGCCCACTGTACATGTACATAACATTCAATACACTGAGGAAGAGAGGAGAGAACTTGAATGCCTACTAGACACTGTCCTCGAGTGTCTAAGGTCTCTCTGTACAGGGGTTTGCCAGAAAAAAAACTGGCATGAGGATACTTTTCCCAAGAAGTAAACCCTGACCAAATATTTGAAATCACATATTATTCGCTGCCCAAATAAGATCTCCTCACTATGGCTAACTCACATTAGCTTTTACGAGGAATTGTGCACCTTCTCCAAGTGATGTTACCTCAAGTAATAGCACGAAGCTGGATACTCCACCAGACTAGATAAATTCTTGTCCTGGAATCCATTAAACCAAGAGACCAAAATGAAAGATATACTACAACATATAAAAATGGTTAATTGGGGAGATGAAGATTATGTTCTCAATTTCTTTACTAACTCAGTGCTTGAGAGATAAAGAACTTGAATGGAACATTCGAATATCTATGTATCTCATATAAAGTTCAAGTGTTTGCCCCAGGTAGCGGGCCCCTTGATTTCTGAGAACTTCGACTGAAGTAAAATAAAATAAAAAGAAAGGAAGACTAAAGTAATGGCCAAAATTTTTATTTTTCAGAAATCTTTTTAAAAATCAGTTTGTATTCCTACACGTTAACAGATAAGAAATAAAGAAAAGATAGAAACAATTTATTTATTTTTCGTATTACAAGATTTGTTCCAAAAGTAACGCCTCCTATTTTTTATCTGCCCGAATGAACCAGAGAGGATTGCCAATCGTATTGTTATGATTCATGACTTTAAAGTTTCATCTCTCTGTTGCAGATACTGACGATTCAAAACTCTAAGAAAGCAACCCCTTCATGGATGTGTATTAGAAGCAGAAATGTGTCATTAAATTCCTCTATGCAGAAAAAATTGAACCAATCAACATTCACCGGCGCCTGTTAAACGTTTACAAAGCTGATGCAGTTGATATCAACACAGTTAGGAGTTCGTCGATTTCAGAGTGACGACAAAGAGTGACAAAGTGCGCTCCGGACTCCCATACACAGCTACCACCCCCATCGCTGGCAAAAGAGCATTGAGAATAGTAGTGACTATGTAAAAAAACTAAATTCTGGTGCACAAAAGGTTGCTTGTTTAAATGTCACCACTCCCGTCTTTGCAGCTTTTCAACTTTTTTTTTTTTTTTTTTTTTTTTTTTTTTAAATTCAAAAAATAGGATGTATGACTTTTGGAACGACTTGCAATTTTATAAATAAATATTAATGTTATTTGAAAGAAGAAAATAGTGCAATCACAGTTGTAGTGTTATGCACTATTCCCCCCCCCCCGCCACCTTTCGGTTGCATCCTTACCTTCCCGTCTCCACCCACAAAAAGTAGAAGCTGAGTAAGCAACATCTGGGCCGGATATTTCAGTGATCCATGACATTCAACGCTTCCTTGCAAGTACATCTCCAAATTCTGAAGGAAGTGCAATCTCTGTACTGCAAAGGATACGACTGAAAGACAGAAATGACATCCCCCGTGGGCATTCGATGTAAGATGATGAGCTCTTTGGCTTAGGGCGAAAACCGTCCTGTCAAATTTGGGCATTACAAAGATTAATTCACAATAATCCTATTGCTTTCATTTTAACCTTTCCTTTTTTTTTGACATGTCCTTGCATCTCTATACGAGGCTCTGTCTGTCTGTCAGTTGGTCAAACATCTATTTGATATAGTATTTTAATTGCTAAATGTCCAAAGTAAATAGCAGTATCTTACTTTTGATGCGTCCAGGTATAAGAAATAGGGGTTCTATCTGTCAATCAACCTACTATATTTAATAATAAAATACTTTTCCTTTTGATCTCTCGCAAGAGCTTTGCCACTGTCACAGGCCTCGGGCGAACAACACTAACATCCTTCCACTTGCTTGGAACGAATCAGTCAAAAACAACAACACGGTTCTTCCGCCACCAAAATAAGACCTCCCAGATGGCTCTGAACTCCTTCGGAAAGAGTGGGTAACTCTCAACTGAGCTCGAGTGGAGGTTGCCAAAACAATTAAATTCCTCCTTGCAGAAAAAAAAATGAAACCAATCAACAATCATCGGCGCCTGTTGAACGTTTACAAACCTGATACAGTTGATGTCAGCACAGTTAGGAGATGGGTTCGTTGATTTCAGAGTGACAACAGAAATGTGAGAAACAAAGTGTGCTCTGGACGCCCAGGCATAGCCACCACCTCATCGCTAGCAAAAGTGTATTGAGAATAGAAGTGATTATGTAGAAAAATAAATTATGGTGCACAAAAGAATGCTCGTTTTAATGTTATCGCAACAACCTGCACAAGTGTGGCTATGTACAGGATGCTCAGTGCCCATGCGTCATCGACATGCAGACTATTGTTCACATCCTCACAGACTGTCTCATAAGTGAGGCATGCTCCGATGTGGACCTGAAGCATGCCTCGAACACTGTCCGATGATGTTTTTGTTTTACGGCATATCAGGTTATTTAATGCCGAATCCAGTGATTTTGAAGAACAATTTTTTAATAGAATTTTTTTTTTTTGAGTCGGTTTCTATTTAACCCATAGTTGGGACCCTAACCACTTCAGGTCAGAGTGAACCTGGGAACAATGGCAATTAAAGGGTGGCTCCACAATCCCCAAAGCCCGCAAGCTGGGGCCTCACATATAGTTTAAGGTCATATCCAGGACCGCAGAGAATGGCAGCATCTTTTGATGCACCCAAGTGTATGAAACAGAGGCTCTGTCAATCCTCCTGCTATATTCAAGTATAAAATACTTTTACTTTTGATCTCACATGCTAAAGCATGAAAACCATTTACTTTGATCTACCAAGTTATGTTTAAAATTAATTTTGGTTTGTTGAGCTTAAGTTTAAAATTACTCTTTGTTTGTTCTGCTGTGCTTAAGTTAAAAATATCACTTTGTTTGATCTGTTTTGCTAAAGTTACAAACTGCATCTGGTTTCCTCTGTCACACATAAGTTTGAATTTCACTTCATTTGATCCGTCATACTAAAGTTAAAGTTAGGCTTTATTTGGTCTGTTGCATTTCAGTTTTAAATAGCATTCCCAATGCGTCATTTGAATAAGAGGAGCTGTATGCTGGTCTCATGTTAAACTGTTAGATAACATTTTTTTTTTTTTGGTTTGTCATGTTTAAGTTTAAAAATTTATTTTATTAGTCTGTCGCATACGAGTATTAAAGTTTATTAGTCTGTCACACATGAGTTTAAAAAAGCATTTTATTACGTTTCTGAATTTTTGAGATGAGGATTGGTTATTTGTATTATTATTCATCAGACTACTGTTCTCATCTTTAGTGTGATTTTTCCCAACGTTTCGGTCGATATAACCTCCGACCTTCTTCAGGTGTATCTTGTCGAACTCAGGAATGTTTCTGTTGAACTCAGGAATTTGGATGGAATTTCAAGCGGAACCCTTTATTTACTTCACGGGGGTAGCGTGCTCTTGTTCCGTCAGCCATGACTGGATGGAAGTCCTAAGTAATTCGCAAATGTATATTTCGGTCGCCTACACTGAGGATTGAACCTTCAACCTTCAGGAGAATATCACTTTTACGATTGATTTTTCCCAGTACTCTAACCACTGCGCCACGTGTACATTTGCGAATTACTTAGGACCTCTATCCAGTCATGGCTGATGGAACAAGAGCACGCTATCCCCGTGAAGTAAATAAAGGGTTCCTCTCGAAATTTTGTACAAATTCCGGAGTTCGACAGAAACATTCCCGAGTTCGACAAAATACACCTGAAGAAGGTCGGAGATTATATCGACCAAAACATTGTGGAAATCACACTCAAGATGAGAACAGTAGTCCGATGAATAATAATAATACAGCATGTTACTAGTTTTCCTAAGTTTAACATAGCAGTTTTATTAATCTGTCACATGTAAGTTTAAATTCACATCTTTTTAGTCTGTCACGCACACATTTAAAATTGAATTTTAATAGTTTGTTGCACATAAATTTAAAATAACATTTTTTTTAGTCTGTGTGTCCGTCGGTCTGTCATACTTGAAATCGAAACACTATATGCATCCACAACAGACGTGACCAATCTACAGATAACACATATGACAAATTTGAAAAATAAAAAGCCGAGAATAATTTTACTGATAAAAACAAAACAAAAAATAATATTTACCATTGCTATTGAGAAAGCCTCCTTTCAGTAACCATTCGAAGGTGCTTGTAAGAAAGCGTAAAATATTTGTTACAAGTTCCTCAGATTCGACTGTGGAAGCATCCAATTGTATAAACAGATTGACAACTGCAAAAACAAGAGGATCGATTTAAAATGATAAATCCACCATTGCTAACACAGGTTTGGTTAAATATAAAAAGCCACAATTGATGAAGCAAGTGTTACATATTAATTGTTTTTTTTTACACAGGAATCACCACTTATCAAGGCCCGGAGGCCACTCGAGGATAAGGGTTAATAGGTATACATTAGTCAATGTGATTATAGCATAGTAAACATAAGTAGTGGGAATTTTGTAAATTGGGTTACTTAGGGGGACGGTTCATCAAGAACTTGTTTACATTGGACTTGAAGACAATCAGATTGTAGTCAGCTGGAAAGCAGGGAATTGGAAGAAAGTTCCACAGGCGTACAGTTCTAAGAAAAAAGCTTTGTTCATGGAATTCACATTTAGGTTTCGGCACAGATAAAGAGTGTGGGAAATTATTGATAGTGGTTTTGGCTAGACGAGTGTTTTTGTGAAAGTTTGGCGAGGAGGTACCATAGATCGAAACTCAGATGAGCACTTGCCTTGAAAATAATAATAAAGCAGAGACAGGTTTTCAACATCTCTTCTGTGAGAAAGAGGTTGCAGGGAAGAGAAAAGGGCATCCTCCACTAAGCTACAAAGTCTATTTTGAACTCTGTCAAGGCAGGATAAGCTGTTTCTAGCAACTCCTGCCCAGATGTGACAACAGTACTCCATCATTGGGTGTACCTGACTTTTATATAGGTAGAGAATTGCATCAGTAGTGAGATATCTACTGGAGTGGTAGAAGGATCCCACCATTTTTCCAGCGACCTTGGCATTGGATTTGATATACATGTTCCATTTCAGAATAGGAGTAAAGGTCAAGCACAGAAGCTTGTCAAAACATGAAGCCTCCCCAAGACGAGAGCGGTTCATTTCAAGATGGCATCAGAGCGTTGATGATGTAAAGATAGAAGCTTGGTTTTAGATGCATTAAAAGTAACCAGCCACCTCTTTTCCCATTGTACCACTTGCTCAAGATCAGTCGTTTACGGTCTTTGATGTGCGACTATAGATTGTAGTATCGCCAGCATAAATGTCTATGAATGATGTAAGGATGTGATTTGGAAGATCAGGAAGAATCTGATTGCCTTCAAGTCAAACATAAACAAGTTTTTGATGAGCCGTTCCATATAAGTTAACAAATTTACCGAATTTCCATTACTAACGATTACTATATTGTCCAATTTCTACTGTACACTCTTTAACCCTTATCTTCGACTGGCCTCTTGGCCTTGATAAGTGACGATGCCTATGTAAAAAAAAAAAAAAAAAAAAAAAAAGGAAGAGAGACTCCAGCATTAATACTGAGAGCTTCTGATTTCTGCCCGTGGGGCAACATTTGTAAAATAAATTGCATCACTAAGTATAATTTTCATATTATGATTTCTGAGGTCAGCTATAACTCTGTACAGGATGCACATAATCTAGTGATTATTTTTGTTTTAGTTAGCAATGGTTCACCAATATAAATGTTATCTTTAATATACAAGCATGTCACATAAAAGGTAAAATAACTCAGAAACAATATACAGTGTATCACAAAAGTGAGTCCACCCCTCACATTTCTTCAAATTTTTTTTTTTTTTTTACATGGGGTTTACCACTTATTAAGGCCCGAAGGCCACTCAGGGACAAGGGTTATTGCGTGTACAGTAATCAATTAGATAGTATTGTAGTAATCATTAGTATTGGGTGGTTAGATAGAGTGTCTTACTTAAGGGGGCGGTTTGTCAGGAGTTTGTTTATGTTGGACTTGAAGACGTCCAAGTTGTAGTCAGGTGGGAAACAGGCAAGCGGCAGAGAGTTCCACTGGCGTGCAGTTCTAAGAAAGAAATATTTAAGTATATCTCTTTATAGTACAAAACTGAAAAAAATGATTTTTTGACACAATGAAAAGTAGTCTATCTGCAGCATATATAACACAGTTAATTTATTTTTCCCTCAAAATAACTCAAAATATAGTCATTAAAAGCTAACTCCCTGGCAACAAAAGTGAGTACACCCCTTACGAAAAATTGTCAATATTAACGTATCAACCCTCAATATTTAGTGTGACCACAATCATTATCTAAAACTACCTTTACTCTCCTGGGCATGGAGTTTACCAGAGCTTCACATGTAGCACGCTAAAAAAGTCATGAACATCACCAACAACCATGATGGACAAAGTTGCACCAGTTCGAGATGAGTTAAGCTGCAACATGCACACTAAAAAACTCATCAATGCACAGAGGAGATTTTGAACAATGTGCGCAGACACCAGTACAGCAAACCTCCCGCAACTGACCTTGATGACAGTGCACCACCAATCCTGACAATTCACTCTACAACACGAATAACACTGTCAACCAGTGCAGAGTCACTTGCATTCATCTCTTGGATTCTGCAGATGCACATGCAAACTAATAACTCAAACAATCGTGCACTCACTCTTGATTTCTAACCAACCGTGCAGAGGCATGTCTCTCTCTCTTTGACGGAATGGTCATTACTAGGGCTAGGACAACAGCATAGTCTTTTCATTATTTTGACTTTCGAGTGTGTATCCGTTGATATCTTATATGCTTTTATATAGAGTGATATGGTTCTCAGTTGATTAACTGTGTATAACTGTGTCGGATATATACTTGAGAGTCAAAACAATGAAAAGAATATGCTGTTGTCCTAGCCCTCATCATTACTGACCAGCCATGACATTCTTCACGAATTGTCACCACTGACTCCAGTTCTGCACCATTCTGAGCAACTCAGCTATGCTAATGTCTGTGATGTCCTTCATATTATCTAACATTCTTGGTTTTGGTCTTCTACGTCTTCTTTTGCCAGGGGTTGTACCAAAGAACAGATCTTTTGTTAGGTCCCCTGTTCTGGCCACATGTCCCAAAAATCGCAATTTCCTGTCATTGATGTTGTCCAGCAGTCTTCGGAATGGCTCAATCTTCTCCAGAACCGATTCGTTTGTACGCTTGTTGACCCAGCTTACACAAAGAAATCTATGATAGCACTACAATTCAAAAGCAGCAAATTTTCTCTTGTCAACTTTCTTCAAGACCCAACGTTCTGCTCCTTATATTGCTATTGAGAATATCAAATCTTGCAGGAGTCTATATTAATTTATTTTTATTTCGGACTATTATTCTCATCTTTATTATTAGTTGTTGTTTTTGATCTTTTATTGGTTTTGTTTATTCACAACGTTTCGGCCAACTATTCCTCTGGCCTTCGTCAGGTGGTAACCGCGACGGATAGGAACTTCGAATCTCCTAACTGCATTCTCAGCCATCACTGCCATCTGTAGTTGTTGTCGTCTCACCACATTTTGGCCAATTAAACCTCTGGCACGCCTTGGGTGACTTGCAGGAGTAGTTTCTTTGTGTATTGCGAAATGGATCTGTCATTCCAGATATTGGTTAATGCAATCATGTACCAACTGTGCAGAGCCATGTACACCATAAATTTTCTCATCAACCATGCAGACCCACTTGTCCTCATCAATTTGACGATCCTTGCAGATACATTGACACACATCTACACGAACCCTTGATATGACTGTCTGTCACATTGTTTTCTTTGGCAATTGATAACGTTCAATTATCTAGGGAGAGAGCCTTGTCGCGGTTCCATATTACCACTAGTTTGTTTACAATTGGGAAAAAGAAAACGCAAACATGTCCGCAACCAAAACCGGACATTAAAAAGAAGATAAGTTTTTTGTTTAACAACAAAGGAAAAATACAAAAGTCAATTTTTTGCAATGAAACAAAATAACAGACTTTTTACTTTTAGATAAAAGATTTAAATAAATACTGGCGATAAACACCAAATACAAATTTGCTGCTAAGAAATCCTCTCTAAAATTAATTTCAACACTATTTGTTTTTTGGTGTCAGTCGACTGTAGCATGAACAACTTGTTATGAAACAAGTGCCTTTCACAGCAAATCAGAATGTGATGCACACTCGACTCTCTACTACTGCCTCCCCCTCACAGCTTGCTATTCCAGTTTCTGAATTTGCTTTACTTGGGCTCACTTCCATTGACCAACTCATTCCTACAGCTTCCAGCGACTTTAGCTTACTCCTGCAACGACTTCAGCTCATTCATGCAGCTTCCAGCTATCTATACCAGTACCCACAGACGACTAGCTACCCATACTAGTGCCCACAGGCGTTCAGCTACTCGTACCAGTGCCCACAGGCGTCCAGCTACTTCACTCAGTGTCCATAAGCGTCCAGCTCCTCGTTCCTACTTCAAAGACACTAAAATCTTAAGCTTGGGAGACGCCCGTTTTCACTTCAGCTGATCCTGAATGCATTGCCATGTATTTTATCTTTTTCTTGATAAACAATAAAACACAATATCCTATCGCTTTTAACCGAACATCCAAGTTTGTCACCTGTCTTTTCTATTATCGTCACTTTCCTTGCCTTGTGTCTACTTTATTAGTTTTACAGTCGATTGGAACCTTCACACATCTCTCGCCTCTCTGCAACAAACTCAAGATCATAAAAGCCAAGTATGTCCAAGGATGGAATACTGTTGCCATATCTGGACAGGAGCTGCCAAAAACAGCCTATCATGCCTTGACAGAGTACAAAATAGACTTCGTGGTTTAGTGGGGGATTCCCTTTTCCCTACCCTGCAACCTCGCTCCCACAGAAGAGACGTTGCGAGCCTATCCTTGTTTTATCGTTATTTTCATGGCAGGTGCTCGTCTGAACTCCAATCTCTGGTCCCCTCTCGCCAATCTTTCATGAAAAACATCCGTCTAGCTGAATCCACTGTGAAAAATTTCCCCCACTCTATATCTGTGCCTAAATCAAAACGCGGATTCCATGAACAAAGCTTCTTTCTTAGAACTGCACGCCTGTGGAACTCTGTTCTGTCTGCCTGCTTCCCTCCGGACTACAACTTGGATGTCTTCAAGTCCAATGTTAACAAATTCCTAATGAACCGCCCCCTTAAGTAAACACTTCATCAAATCTCCACACTAACGTAATGTACTTGCAATAACCCTTATCCCTGAGTGGCTTCCGGGCCTTGATAAATGGTGATCACTGTGTAAAAAAAAAAAAAAAAAAAAAGAACAGTGGTCTGAAGAATCTAAATAATATAACTAATCAACCCTCATCACAAAAATTCAGAAACATAACGCTCCTCGATAGTTCCGAAGTATAACTGTTCACACATTCACCTTTTCCAGATTGCAAATGGCTGCCAAAACGTGTGAAACACTGGCCTTTTTGATTCTGTTAAATGAGTTGAATGTTCATCGCAACTAAAGTCCAGGTTTTTAAAACAACCTTGTAAAATCCATTTTAATGGATGTGAAATCAAAGACGTAAACATAAACTGTTTTTTTTTTAATGTTTTTATACAATTTTCACCTCAAACAAGGCACAGTGCCACTTTGAAGTAGGGGGCTACCATCAGGGAAGTTGCAGGAATATTATGAAGGGAGATAAGCAACAAGATGCCTGTTTACATTACACTTGAACTTCTGCATGTCAGTACAGTTGGGAAAGCAGGAAACCGGAAGGGAGTTCCAAAGTCTAGCAGTTCTGGGTAAGAAACTATTAGAGTAAAAGGCTTTTTTACTGCAGTCAATCAACACGGACTGCAATTAATGAGAGCCAAGAAATCCTTGCCACTGTGGTGAGTAATGTCTATCGCTAGCCGGCTCCAGTGGCTCCTAACTTCCAACTTCCCCTTTTCCCAGTCAACGGGTGCCGGGTCAATGGACTGGCATTCTACGCAGTTTTTGACCACTTCCATGACGTCTGCCCTTTGCACTCTTAGTTCAACCAACTTAGCAAAATATAGGGTCCGCTTGACTCAAGGATGCCCGCTTTGTTGGTGGATTTCCTTAATCCGATTAGATTGACTAGTGATCATAAATGCGGCACAGGGAGGTTGCGTCAGTTCAACAGCTCTTTTTATGGCATCAAGCCATCTTTGAGGTACCCTTGTTAAACAATCTGCCTTATTTATGCTGGATCTTACCAGGGAAACCTCCATTGATAGTGTATATTCATTCACCAGGCTCATAATCGTGTTGAGCCACTGACAGATGAGTATCTCGCTTATTGCTTTGGTTTGCACTCTAGCCCGTTCGATAAGAGTTTCTGAAATCTACTTATGGACGCAAGCAGAATCTGTGAATAGTCGCAGGTTGGTTATCTTCCAAAGGATTGCCAAGTTTATTCCCTTGATCACTGCATCGAGTTCTGCCAGGTTTATGTGGTGGGAGTCCTTTTCTGGGCGTAACCAGCAAGCGTCTTCCACTACGGCTTCATCATGGACTAACGACACGCTAATGGCAAGAGAGCTTGCGTCAACCCATACACTATAATCCTGGCTGTCAACACACCATCTGCCCCGTGCTGGATCTTCTTTGTGCACTTTGGTGAGGACCTCTCTGACAATTGCATTGAGAGGGGCGTCATAAATTTTGTTATCCCATTCGGTGGTGACGTCAGAGGCTCTTTGTTTGATGAATGCCACTGCAATAATAAGCCAGCCACCCACCCACAGGAAGGTGTCCAACCAACTTTCCGCACAATGAAAATACGTTCTGTCGCGTGAAAACACAGGGCATACCTGGAATTTCATTGCCTCGTTTCCAACACAGGACATTATCTTCTTCCCAGACCTGCAAACCGAGCACTCTTGCACCGTCCTGTAGCCTTTCTGGTTCCTTGCTGAGAAGGCCAAAGTTGTGAAGATGTTCTTTTACGAACGTTGCAGGCACAATTACTTCATCCACATACACATCGTCAATATATGCACATGTTGCCCGCTGAATGCGCTCATCCTTAGTCAATATAGCGTCAACAATCCTTTGCATAATTGATGGCGCCACATTAAGTCCAAATCCCATGCGGGTTAAGCAATACCTTTCTCCCTTGATGAGCACCGTTTGATAGGGCCATAGTGACTGATGGACATGCACTTGAAGGTATGCTTTATCCAGCACAGATACATTAGATCCTGCTTGCCGCCATTCCCTCAACTTCTCGGTACATACATCCACGTGGGCTGTAAAAGGATTTACGTGCTCGTTTAGTTTCCGATAGTCGAGTACCAGCCTAACCTTCTGTTTATTATGCTGGATAACCGCCATTAATGGGTTCAAACACTTTGGGGGGCCCAATTCCTTCTCTGGATAGGGAACTAGCCATCCATTTTTTATCCAAGTCTGTAGTTCCTTATCGTATTCTCCACAAACTCCAGGGGGAATTTTATATTCCGGAACCCTATTGTACATCTTCCTGGGTGGCTGCTCGTCCGACCATTTCTAAGAAACTGTCCAGGATCTCGTACACTGGTCGAATTCCGCATGTAAGTCAGACTGTTCCAGTTTCATGGATGCACCCAGAGCAAGGCAGGCATTAGAAAAATGTGCCTTACTCTCACCATCGATACGGACACCACCCAATTCTTTGATACCATCCATTCCTAACAGCAGGTCATAACCAAGAAGGTCCCTGCCCCGACACATGTACGAATGACACTAACTCCACAAGAGGCCAGCGTGCCCCCGCCAACTGTCAGTACTGGAATCCTCTTCTTGTCCCATGCGTCACAGCATGCCTTGTGCATGAGAGTCTGCATGCACCCTGTGTCTACAAGCGCAAAGCGTTCATGCGCACTCTCACTGTGGGTAGCGCCCTATTTGTCAATGATCGGGGGAGAATACTGGCGCTATAGTTTACACCCCTTGTCCGTTTCCCAGACAACTCCTTGCTACGTGACCTAGCTTGTTGCACCGGTAGCAATGTATGCGTCTTGTCGTTTCTTGAGCAGACGTGTCCTTTACATTGTTTCGGCTTCGGCAGTCCCTAGAAAAATGGTTTGGCCTGCCACATTTGTAACAGCTTACGCCATCTTCTAATGGAGTAGATGCTTCTGCAGCTGCTAGCACTGGCTTTGCATCTTTTTCTTTTAAAATATTGCGGGGTCTCCTGAAGCCCAATCTCGCTAAGCCTTGATGATGCTCGTAGCAGTCGGCTGGTGTCGTCTTGGAGTCCTGTGAGAAAGGCACAACTTAATATGCGTTCAGTCACTCCACCAAACGGCGCAGCTAATCTCTTTAAATCGCCAGGTAGACCACCATCTCATCCAACCCAAGCCGCTGTTCGGTGAACTGCTTCCAGGCAATAAAAGGGTCCATATAGTGCCTCCTTAACCTTCTCCAGAGTTGGTTCATCCCTGAGCTGTTGATAAATGGAGTATACCCCCTTGGTCAGCCTCAATGGAATGACAAGCGTGGGATCCTTTATTTAGCAAAGCCAGCAGACCAGCTCAGCTTTTTCCTACCACTCAACTACCGAGGGTCCGCCGGAGGAGCCGTCGAAGTCTGGTATCAATCTTAGATCAAACTTGTCCATTGCAAAAAAAATGGGCCGAAATAGTTTGCAGTCAATCAACATGCAAAAATCTCTGCTCACACAAATTCTTCCAACTGATTTTGACGCTTCTCAAACGCCAAATGATTTCTCCTTCCTCTCCCACCCACAAGTGACATGTTTTTATAAGGCACGCTCACGTGATCCCGCAAGACTTTGTTCACTACAAAACGTCACGGCAACCATGATGGACTCTTTCTTTCTTTCTCGACGCGTGCGACTCACAAAACAGACAGACATGAGGACGTTTGTACGGTAAGCCATTTTCTCCACATTTACCCCTATGGGTCCCTACTGTGTAGGGGTGGGATTTGGCTGCTTGTCGGGATTGACGAGGGTATTTACGTCAAGGAGGTACAAGTGCTTGTTGTTTGTCAGAACATTCACCATTAAAATACTTGTATAACAGGCAGGGGATGCAACATTTTGTTGATGGGACAGGAGCTGAAGTTTAGATGACAGTTCAGGTCTTATTAGGTTGATGACTCTCTTGAACCCTATCCAGAAGTGAGAGACTAGTAGCAGATGCACCAGCCCAAATGTGACAACAATACTCCATATATGGGCGAATGGTGGACTTGTAGAGGTACAGGATACTTTCAGGCATAAGTAGCTTTCTAGCATGGTAGAGAGAGCCCACCTTCTTTGCAGCAGCCTTAGCAATGCTCTCAATGTATCTGTTCCAATTCATGTTTCTTGTGAACGTTAGGCCAAGGAGTTTAAAAGTACTTCCAGGTAATGTGTTTTTAACCATTGCTATTGGTGGTAGAGAAGGTTCCTTATAATTATTGAAGGAAACAACCTTAGTCTTGGCAGCATTGAATATGACCATCCATTTTTGTTCCCATAAGATGATCATCCCATAAGAAAACCGAAAAAACTAGTAGAGAATTAATTAAAATGAATGTTTAAAAGAATATGCAAACTAACTAGATTTTTTGCAGATGAATGCAATACCACAAACCATATATAACAAAGTTGTATTTTTAATATGAATATCAATATACACAAAAAAAAATCAGATTCATAGGAGTGTATATATATATATATATATATAAACAAATAAATGACAAAAGTCTGTATTCCAAATTTCAAGATGTTGACCATCTTATCGTTTATTTCCTTAAGTATGCTGACATGCACAATTCTTAACAGCACCTGTTTTGTAGTGCAAAATCATTCATGTAATTATTATGGCAATTATTGAATTTATTTCACCCTTAACTCATAAGAAGAAAAGCACTTATCAATTTTACAAGAAAATAAAAGCGCATGATTACAAAATCTGAAAATTGCAATTATTTTTTTTCATTTTATAACGCCATCTTTGAATTCAAAGATGACATAACAAAATTAAAAAAAAATGATAATTGCAACTTTAAACAGTAAGATGGTTAACATCTTGAAATTTAGAATATAGACTTTTGTCATTTATTTGTTATATGCTCTGTAGTTACATTGAGCTTAATAAATTAAAAGATTGGTATAAATAAAAGGTGAAATATAATTGAATAAACATATTTCCCCATATATATATATATATATATGATTACTTCATTTAATCACATAAATTAATATACGAAGATATAATTTTATGCATAAATTTTTCAGTATTTACTTCAACAGTACTCAATACATAGGTAGACCTAGGTAGTAAGTTATGAAAATATATATGGCAATTAAGCTACTCAGAATATTCTGCATTTCGTTCTCGTAAGAATTCATCATAAGCCCGACGAATTCTCACGAGAATGAAATGCAAAATATTCTGTGTAGCTTAATTACCATATATATTTCCATAACTTACTATATATATATGTGTGTGTGTGTGTGCGCAGCATATGTCATATATGTGACATCATAAAAAAAACGAAGTTTAAAAAGGAGGGTAAGCAAAAATAAAATATATACATAGCACAATTTTAAATCAGGGTTTCCAATCTGAAAAATAAAAGGTATTAAAAAAACACACTCTTGTTTATTTTATTGCACTTTGGATGCTAATATTAACTTACTCAAGATAAAAAAAAATGTTTTCAGGCCGGGGGGGGGGTCCACAATTATTTTCTCAACTCTTTAAAATTTGACCTTTAAAGATGAAAATTTAAAAAAAAAAAAAGATTGACCTTTGATACTGCACTCTCTACCCTGAAAATAGAAGCTTAACAATTAAATTAATAATAATTTTTTTTTTTTTTAATTAATCATTGTGTGCAGAGATGTTAAACAACACAGGTACAATCTGAAATGTCAAAGTTTTACAAATAGCCCATTTTTAGAACTTAGAAAAGGTTCTTCGACTTTGATAATTCAGGAAAATGCAGGAAGTCATTTATCTCTGAACATGATTGCTTGTTATTTCAAGAAATTCAAATGTGATCATGAAGAAATTAGTGATGAGACGATTCCAAAGTTTTTCCTCCGATTCCGATACAATTACTGATTCTGATTTTAAAATTGCCTTAAAAGGTAAAATTTCATTAATTTAGAATTTTTTTAAAATAAATGAAGTAACAGAGTCTTTATCTACTTTTAAATATGGCTACAATTTGCATTTTCTCAAACTTCTTAATGTTTTCCATTTTTAGTGGGGCAGATTGCTGAAATAATTTTTCACTTGGTGCTTGTATCACTAAGTGAAGGATTCTTATGGAATAGTGAGATAACCTGCCCCACTATTTATCCAAGATTTTGATAAACGTATTGTGAAATTTTCTATCTAATTTTTCATTTGTGCTATTTTTTTTTTTATTCATTCACTTGTGAAATTTTTACCTGTAACATTCTTTACTGGTGCCATTTTTTCCCCCTGAAGTTCGTTATGTATAAATTTTAGTTTAAAATCAATAAATATTTTTATCAGTAGTACTTAAACAAAAAAATAATTTTTTTTTTTTTAAATAATAATAATGTTAATTATTATTTAATTATTTGAACTATTATCCTTATCTTTTAGTTGTTGTTTTCACGACGTTTCGCCCAATTGTTTCTCTGGCTTTTGTCAGGTTAACTGCGATGGGATAGGAATGTCAAATCCTTCAACTATATCCACAGCAATTGCTGCCTTCGATAGCCATTGTCATCTCACCACGGTTTCGTCAACTAATCCTCTGACTGGCTTTGGGTGGGATCAAAACTGCTATCTCTAGACAACACTCACCAGGAATCGCAGATATTCTGCATCTCTATCAACTGTACCATGACCCCTTTAGGGTCCGTGGGGCAGTTGATAGAGATGCAGAAAAAATATACAGTTTACTCATCTACAAAATAGTTCTAAACTAATTCAATAAATAATAATGTTCTTTTTAATCTGAAATTAGGCTAAAATTTTTCTGATTTCATAAAATATTTCGATTTTTCAATTCTGATAAATCAACCCAATACTAGTTAAAATACTATTACTAACAGTATTTTAATACTAGTAAAAATATACAAAGTGCAGATACTATTTGTTGGCAAGATTTCTATCCAAGAAAAAAAAAAAAATTTCGTTATTTGAAATTCGTTCATCATACTTAGATCAGTTTGTTTTCACAACTATTTTCATACAATATGCTCGACTGAACTCCAATCTCCGGTTCCACCTTAGAAAACATTTACAGCAACAACTTGTCTTTTAGTATTTAATTGGAATTCATTATTAAGATGAGTATTATTTAGTAATTTATTTTATTGCAGAGTATTATTCTCATCTTTCTTAGTTGCTGTTTGCCGATGTTTTGGGGCCGGTGGCGCAGTGGTTAGAGACAGTGAATCTCTATGGTTCCAGGTGAGAATTGTCTGAAGAGAACGGTTTCAATCCTACCCAAAGCCAGTCAGAGGCTTACTTGGCCAAAATGTGGTGAGACGACAATAGCTGTGGAAGGCAGTATTTGCTGTGAATGCAGTCAGGAGATTCAGAGTTCCTATCCTGTTGCGGTTACTACCTGATGAAGACCAGAGGAATAGTTGGCCGAAACATTGTGAAGCAACAACTAAGAAAGATGAGAATAATAGTCTGCAATAAATAAATTAACTTGTCTTTTACCAGAACAAAAGAAAGACTTTCTCCTTCTTTCTTCTTATGCCTACCATCTGGAGTGGTTGGTTGGTTGTTTTTGTTTTACGGCATATCAACCTTTTTCAGGTTATTTAATGCCAAATCTAGTTATTTTGAGGAACGATTTTTAATGGAGTATATTTTTTTTCAAGTCAGATTCTATTTAACCCATAGTTGGGACCCTAACAGGTACTACCACTCCGGGTCAGAGTGGACCTGGGAGCAATGGCAATTAAAGGGTGGCTCCACACTCCCCAAGGCCCACAAGGTGGGGCCTCACCATCGGATATAGTTTTAGGTCATATCCAGGACCTACTATCTGGAAGAAATATCCATAGACAGAGAGCTGCTTTGCAAAGGCTCCCGTCTGTGGAACATATTACCGTGAGCCTACTTCCCTGCAAACTACAATATAATCATCTTTAAATGCTATGCTAAGTACTTGCCATGAACTTTCCCATAAATAATCAAACTTGGTTCAGCGCATTTCTCAATTTTTGCCGGCATTCATTCCATCCTATTAACCTTCATTCTTGCCCTAAATAAGTATTTAATTATCCATCTTGATGTCATATCAGTAGGAACTGCTACGGCATCGCTTTCTTCAAAGGTTTACAAAGATAACTATTTTTATTTTATTCATTCTTTGCTTGTTACACTCTTCACTTCTCCGTTGACTTTGTCTACAAATCTTTCAAGGATAATCTATAATATAAATCTCACCTGTCTGTTTAAATGTATGTATGGATGTATGTATGTATGTTTGTATGTCTCGCAAAAACTTTCAACAGAGGTGACAGATTTTCACAAGATTGGTATCATTTTGAAGCTCGACACTTCGGACGACAAATATCGAAAAATTGGCTTAAAATATTAATTCCTTCACCCTTAACTGGGCACTTTTGTACAGAGAGAGAGAGAGTCGGTTTTTCCGCTGACATTTTTTGCCAGTCATTCACGACGTCGCTCAAAAGGCGTTATTTCAACCGCTCATGACGTCACAACCACAGTAGGCACATCAATAAAACAGTTTTTTTTTTCACCTCTTTTTTCCTCTGGCGCATTACAGGTTCGAGCCTGCTTACTACTCTTAATTTTTTTTTTTTTGTGCTTGCAATTTTCCTTCTTTTACACACATCGCGTCACGCCACCCAGGCTAGTAAATGATAAATGACACGAGAATGATATATGTATAATGTGATTCTTAAAGATGAGCTTAGATCTGATGACCTCAGAGGAAAAATTAAATCTGGAAAGTATAGCAAGATATGGTTTGGTCACACTGGAAATATTGTGCGAGTTCTTGGGTTAGTCGATGTAAAACAGTTGAGGTAGCAGGATTAATTAACAAGAGAGGCCAAGGTAAACATTAGAAAAAGTGATAAAGATGGAGCCGAGAAAAAGAGGGATAAATGTAGACCTGACAGAGATAGGCTAGTTCTGAAGTCCATTTCTAAAAGTTACATAACACATGCCACTATGTAAAACGGATGTTAAACCGAATATGAAAACGAAAGAATAGAGTTCTTGTGTTAATAGATATAGAATAGCAAGATATTTGGTAGAGGAAGACCAAGTTAAACATGACAGGAAGTAATAGGAATGGATTTGAGTAAAAGAGGGATGACTACAATTAGTTCGAGATAGTTTAGGTAGGAAGTAAATTTCACAAAGCAGTCCAACACATGCAAGCATATAAAATGGATGTTAAATTGAGTATGATAATTATTAGGGATGGAAAGATTCCATTATTTTTCCCGATTTTGATACAATTACTGATTCCGTACCAAATTCCCGATTCCGATTCTTTATAAATCTCTCAATATGTAAGTATAAAATTGGTATATTTTCTCAAACGTAAAAACACACGTGTAAGAGGAGAGGGGGGGGGGTGATCTATAGATTTTAGTTTTACTGGAAGTTTAAAATCAATAAATACTTATTATTTTATTATTACTCCCAGTAATAAAATTTTTTCTTAAACCAAAATTAAATAAAAAAAGATAATTAAAGGAATCGTTTTGACATCGGAAAAAAGAAACAAATTTTTCTGACTCTGATTCCCAGAAAGTTATGATTTTTTTTCTCGATTCCGATTGAGTTTAAATTACTAACTATGATAAACGGATACTAACTAGCCACACAGCCGAAATATTGAGAATAAAAAAAAAATTAAGATAAGTACCAAAACATATAAATGATTAACGTCTGATAAGAACATATTTTTCATAAGAGTTTAAAAACATAGCGCGTTGCAATCTTAGATTTCAATCATTATAATAAAAACTACATGTATTTACTTGGTGCTGCTCAGGATGCAGTGAAGTCGTTTTGGTTTTTAATTTTCATTTGTTTATATATTCTTTATACTTATTTATATTTAAAGAAAGTTTAGATGAGATAAGTCATCGGTACCGTCGGTTTCAAACCTGATAATAAGGGGGACCGTTTTAGATATCCATATCAAACTCTCTTCAGCCGATACTCATCTTTTTTATAACCGGAATTGGAATCATACATTATACATACATTACAAGATCTTATTCAAATCTCGTTTTTCTGAACAACACTTAAAATTCAAATAATAAAATTTTTAAGAAGTTCCGTTTAATGTTTTGTACGCTAAAGAAAACAAGAGAAAAAGAAAACAAGAGAAAAAAGATATACTTATATAGAAAAATAAATAAAATGTTAGTAGTAGGGGAGTCAAGTCTTTTCATATTCATTAATTTAATGGGTGAAGCCTTCTTTTCCACTCTATTTCCTTTCTCTCACAGAAGAGATGTAGTGAGTCGGTCTCTACTCTACTATTAACTAGCGGGGGTACCCGGCGATGCCCGGGTGTCTTGAGGTAAATCAAAACTCCGGGTGGGGGTGGGGGTGGGGTTAAATAAAAAAAAAATGTTTTGGTAGGTAAGTATGAGAATCGAACCCGTACCCTTGAGTTGGAAAATAATGTGTGAAAAAAAAAAAAAAAAACCCCAGGAGACGTTACCCATCAGGCCACCGCGACATACATACAACATACTCAGGTTTGAATTTATTTATTAAACTATAAAAACAGACGTGCGCAATAAAAGTTAACTCTGCTGCTTCCATTTGACCTAATTAAGAAGGTCAACTAGAAGTTTTTTTTCCCCAACAGATGTTGGGGGGAGGGGATCCAGCTCCCAATTGTCCAGATTGAATAACAATCGTCTGATGTACAACATTGATCAAAGCTGATTGCTTCTGGACATTTCCCGGCGCAATGCCGAGAACGTTGTTCGTTGTTAACTTTGAATTAGTTTCGCTTTTTATACGAAAAAGCCTCATCAACATGCGAGAAGCCAAAATAGCAATAGTTTTGTAAAAGTCGATGTAAATAAATCTAGATGCGACGCAATTTCCCAAATCCTACATATTATTATTTAGGACCCATATAAACAGTTGTAAGCGATCGTAATGACATCGGAACCGTATGCGAGAAAAGTCTTTTGAAGACATACACAAAATGGTCACACACATTTTGCCTTTTATATCTATAGATTTCACATGACAAGTGCACAACTGAGTTTCTCCCTATAGTCGCCACTCCTGTACAACATACACAGCAAACACTTGTCTAGTTACAACAACTGCTAACAATTTCTCTCATTATCTATCTAACAAACACTACCAAAGTTCTGTCATTACTGATAATCACAGTTTTGTCTCACCGGCCAACTGACACGCATTAACCCTAATCCTTGAGTGGGTTTTGGCCCTCG